>NC_091688.1:53339621-53642651 GCF_041296265.1 Equus caballus
CAACTCGCTCTGCACAGTGATCTTACAGCCTACCGGGAACATCACTTCCAAAGGCCTGTGAAACGCAGTTTCCTGCAGGCCTGATCTGGCTGAAGTAGAACTTCTGCTCTGGGTGTGCTACATGTCCCTATAGCTGAAAGGCACAACGTGCAGTCTCCTTTCCAAAGGGAGAGTTGGGCCCCAAAGCATCTTGCTTCCATCTCTTTGGGAAGCTAAGAAACAACTCGCTCTGCACTTTTGTTTTACACACTACGACAAACATGTCTTACAAAGGCCTGTGAAACGCAGTTTCTTCCCAGGCGTGACCTCGCTGAAGTAGAACTTCTGCTCTTCCGTGTCCTACATATGCCTAGAGCTGCAAGCCACAAGGTCATGCCTCGTTTCCACAAGAGGAGAGAACTCCCTCAGCGTCCTGGTCCCAGCTCTTTGGGCAGCTAAGAAAAAACTAGCTCTGCATAGGGCTCTTTCAGCCTACCGGGAACATGTCTTACAAAGGCCTGTGAAACGCAGTTTCTTTGCAGGCCTGATCGGGCTGAAGTAGAACTTCTGCTCTGGGTGTGCTACATTGCCCTAGAGCTGAAAGGCACAAAGTGCTGTCTTCTTTCCAAAGGGCGAGTTGGGCCCCAAAGCATCTTGCCTCCAGCTCTTGGGGAAGCTAAGAATCAACTCGCTCTGCACAGTGCTCTTACTGCCTACTGGGAACATCTCTTCCAAAGGCCTGTGAAACACAGTTTCTTTGCAGGCCTGATCTGTCTGAAGTAGAACTTCTGCTGTGCGTGTGCTACATTGCCCTAGAGCTGAAAGGCACAACGTGCAGGCTTCTTTCAAAAGGGCGAGTTGGGCCCGAAAGCATCTTGATTTCAGCTCTTTGGGAAGCTAAGAAACAACTCGCTCTGCACAGTGCTCTTACTGCCTACCGGGAACATCTCTTACAAAGGCCTGTGAAACGCAGTTTCTTTCCTGGCCTGATCTGGCCAAAGTAGAACTTCTGCTCTGTGCGTGCTACATTGCCCTAGAGCTGAAAGGCACAACGTCCAGGCTTCTTTCCAAAGGGCGTGTTGGGACCCAAATCATCTTGGTTCCAGCTCTTTGGGAAGCTAAGAAACAGCTCGCTCTGAAGACCTCTCTTACAGCCAACCGGGAACATCTCTAACAAAGGCCTGAGAAATGCAGTTTCCTTGCAGGCCTGATCTGGCTGAAGTAGTAATTCTGCTCTGGGTGTGCTACATTGCCCTAGAGATGAAAGGCACAACGTGCAGGCTTCTTTCCAAAGGGTGAGGTGGCCCCCAAAGCATCTTGCTTCCACCTCTTTGGGAAGCTACGAGACAGCTCGCTCTGCACAGTGCTCTTACACCCTACCGGGAATATCCCGCAGAAAGGTTTGTGACACGCAGTTTCTTTGCAGGCCTGATCTGTCTGAAGTAGAACTTCTGCTCTTGGTGTGCTACATTGCCCTAGAGCTGGAAGGCACAAAGTGCTGTCTTCTTTCCAAAGGGCGAGTTGGGCCCCAAAGCATCTTGCTTCCAGCTCTTTGGGAAGCAAAGAAGCAACTCGGTCTGCACAGTGCTCTTACAGCCTACCGGGAACATCTCTTACAAAGGCCTGTGAAACGCAGTTTCTTTGCAGGCCAGAACTGGCTGAAGTAGAACTTCTTCTCTGGGTGTGCTACATTGCACTAGAGCTGAAAGGCACAACGTGCAGGCTTCTTTCCAAAGGGCGAGTTGGGCCCCAAAGCATCTTGCTTCCAGCTCTTTGGGAAGCTAAGAAACAACTCGCTCTGCACAGTGCTCTTACAGCCTACCGGGAACATATCTTACAAAGGCCTGTGAAACGCAGTTTCTTTCCTGGCCTGATCTGGGTGAAGTAGAACTTCTGCTCTGCGTGTGCTGCATTGGCCTAGAGCTGAAAGGCACAACGTGCAGTCTCCTTTCCAAAGGGAGAGTTGGGCCCCAAAGCATCTTGCTTCCATCTCTTTGGGAAGCTAAGAAACAACTCGCTCTGCACTTTTGTTTTACACACTACCACAAACATGTCATACAAAGGCCTGTGAAACGCAGTTTCTTCCCAGGCGTGACCTCGCTGAAGTAGAACTTCTGCTCTGCCGTGTCCTACATATGCCAAGAGCTGCAAGGCACAAGGTCCTGCCTCGTTTCCACAAGAGGAGAGAACTCCCTCAGCGTCCTGCTCCCAGCTCTTTCGGCAGCTATGAAAGAACTACCTCTGCATAGGGCTCTTTCAGCCTACCTGGAGCATGTCTTACAAAGGCCTGTTAAACGCAGTTTCTTTGCAGGCCTGACCTGGGTGAAGTAGAACTTCTGCTCTTGGTGTGATACTTTGCCCTAGAGCTGAAATGCACAACGTGCAGTCTCCTTTCCAAAGGGCAAGTTGGGCCCCAAAGCATCTTGCTTCCCGCTCTTTGGGAAGCTAAGAAACAACTCGCTCTGCACAGTGCTCTTACAGCCTACCGGGGACATATCTTACAAAGGCCTGTGAAACGCAGTTTCTTTGCAGGCCTGATCTGGCTGAAGTAGAACTTCTGCTCTGCGTGTGCTACATTGCCCTAGAGCTGAAAGGCACAGCGTGCGGGCTTCTTTCCAAAGGGCGAGTTGGGCCCCAAAGCATCTTGCTTCCAGCTCTTTGGGAAGCTAAGAAACAACTCGCTCTGCACAGTGCTTTACAGCCTACCGGGAACATCTCTTCCAAAGGCCTGTGAAACGCAGTTTCTTTGCAGGCCTGATCTGGCTGAAGTAGAACTTCTGCTGTGCTTGTGCTACATTGCCCTAGAGCTGAAAGGCACAACGTCCAGGCTTCTTTCCAAAGGGCGTGTTGGGACCCAAATCATCTTGGTTCCAGCTCTTTGGGAAGCTAAGAAACAGCTCGCTCTGAAGACCTCTCTTACAGCCAACCGGGAACATCTCTAACAAAGGCCTGAGAAATGCAGTTTCCTTGCAGGCCTGATCTGGCTGAAGTAGTAATTCTGCTCTGGGTGTGCTACATTGCCCTAGAGATGAAAGGCACAACGTGCAGGCTTCTTTCCAAAGGGTGAGGTGGCCCCCAAAGCATCTTGCTTCCACCTCTTTGGGAAGCTACGAGACAGCTCGCTCTGCACAGTGCTCTTACACCCTACCGGGAATATCCCGCAGAAAGGTTTGTGACACGCAGTTTCTTTGCAGGCCTGATCTGTCTGAAGTAGAACTTCTGCTCTTGGTGTGCTACATTGCCCTAGAGCTGGAAGGCACAAAGTGCTGTCTTCTTTCCAAAGGGCGAGTTGGGCCCCAAAGCATCTTGCTTCCAGCTCTTTGGGAAGCAAAGAAGCAACTCGGTCTGCACAGTGCTCTTACAGCCTACCGGGAACATCTCTTACAAAGGCTTGTGAAACGCAGTTTCTTTGCAGGCCTGAACTGGCTGAAGTAGAACTTCTTCTCTGGGTGTGCTACATTGCACTAGAGCTGAAAGGCACAACGTGCAGGCTTCTTTCCAAAGGGCGAGTTGGGCCCCAAAGCATCTTGCTTCCAGCTCTTTGGGAAGCTAAGAAACAACTCGCTCTGCACAGTGCTCTTACAGCCTACCGGGAACATATCTTACAAAGGCCTGTGAAACGCAGTTTCTTTCCTGGCCTAATATGGGTGAAGTAGAACTTCTGCTCTGCGTGTGCTGCATTGGCCTAGAGCTGAAAGGTACAACGTGCAGGCTTCTTTCCAAAGTGCGAGTTGGGCCCCAAAGCATCTTGCTTGCAGCTCCTTGGGAAGCTAAGAAACAACTCGCTATGCACAGTGCTCTTACAGCCTACCGGGAACATCTCTTACAAAGGCCTGTGAAACGCAGTTTCTTTGCAGGCCTAATCTGGCTGAAGTAGAACTTCTGCTCTGGGTGTGCTACATTGCCCTAGAGCTGAAAGGCACAACGTGCAGGCTTCTTTCCAAAAGGCGAGTTGGGCCACAAAGCATCTTGCTTCCAGCTCTTTGGGAAGCTAAGAAACAACTCGCTCTGTACAGTGCTCTTACAGCCTACCGGGAACATCTCTTACAAAGGCCTGTGGAACGCAGTTTCTTTGCAGGCCTGATCTGGCTGAAGTAGAACTTCTGCTCTGGGTGTGCTACATTGCCCTAGAGCTGAAAGGCACAACGTGCAGGCTTCTTTCCAAAGGGCGAGTTGGGCCCCAAAGCATCTTGCTTCCAGCTCTTTGGGAAGCTAAGAAACAACTCGCTCTGCACAGTGCTCTTACAGCCTACCGGGAACATCTCTTTCAAAGGCCTGTGAAACGCAGTCTCTTTGCAAGCCTGATCTGGGTGAAGTAGAACTTCTGCTCTGGGTGTGCTACATTGCCCTAGAGCTGAAAGGCACAACGTGCAGGCTTCTTTCCAAAGGGCGAGTTGGGCCCCAAAGCATCTTGCTTCCAGCTCTTTGGGAAGCTAAGAAACAACTCGCTCTGCACAGTGATCTTACAGCCTACCGGGAACATCTCTTCCAAAGGCCTGTGAAACGCAGTTTCCTGCAGGCCTGATCTGGCTGATGTAGAACTTCTGCTCTGGGTGTGCTACATTGCCCTAGAGCTGAAAGGCACAATGTGCAGGCTTCTTTCCAAAGGGCGAGTTGGGCCCCAAAGCATCTTGCTTCCAGCTCTTTGGGAAGCTAAGAAACAACTCGCTCTGCACAGTGCTCTTACAGCCTACCGGGAACAGCTCTTACAAAGGCCTGTGAAACGCAGTTTCTCTGCAGGCCTTATCTGGCTGAAGTAGAACTCGGCTTGCGTGTGCTACATTGCACTAGAGCTAAAAGGCACTACGTGCACGCTTCTTTCCAAAGGGCGAGTTGGGCCCCAAATCATCTTGCTTCCAGCTCTTTGGGAAGCTAAGAAACAACTCGCTCTGCACTTTTGTTTTACATACTACCGCGAACATGTCTTACAAAAGCCTGTGACACGCAGTTTCTTCCCAGGTGTGGTCTCGCTGAAGTAGAACTTCTGCTCTGCCGTGTCCTACAAGGGCATAGAGCTGCAAGGCACAAGGTCGTGCCTTGCTTCCCCAAGAGGAGAGAACTCCCTCAGCGTCCAGGTCCCAGCTCTTTGGGCAGCTAAGAAAAAACTAGCTGTGCATAGGGCTCTTTCAGCCTACCTGGAGCATGTCTTACAAAGGCCTGTGAAACGCAGTTTCTTTGCAGGCCTGACCTGGCTGAAGTAGAACTTCTGATCTGGGTGTGCTACATTGCCCTAGAGCTGAAAGGAACAAAGTGCTGTCTTCTTTCCAAAGGGCGAGTTGGGCCCCAAACCATCTTGCTTCCAGCTCTTTGGGAAGCTAAGAAACAACTCGCTCTGCACAGTGCTCTTACAGCCTACCGGGATCCTCTCTTTCAAAGGCCTGTGAAACGCAGTGTCTTTGCAGGCCTGATCTGGGTGAAGTAGAACTTCTGCTCTGGGTGTGCTATATTGCCCTAGAGCTGAAAGGCACAACGTGCAGGCTTCTTTCCAAAGGGCGAGTTGGGCCCCAAAGCATCTTGCTTCCAGCTCTTTGGGAAGCTAAGAAACAACTCGCTCTGCACAGTGCTCTTACAGCCTACCGGGAACATCTCTTTCAAAGGCCTGTGAAACGCAGTGTCTTTGCAGGCCTGATCTGGCTGAAGTAGAACTTCTGCTCTGGGTGTGCTACATTGCCCTAGAGCTGAAAGGCACAAAGAGCTGTCTTCTTTTCAAAGGGCGAGTTGGGCCCCAAAGCATCTTGCTTCCAGCTCTTTGGGAAGCTAAGAAACAACTCGCTCTGCCCAGTGCTCTTACAGCCTTCCGGGAACATCCCTTTCAAAGGCCTGTGAAACGCAGTGTCTTTGCAGGCCTGATCTCGGTGAAGTTGAACTTCTGCTCTGGGTGTGCTATATCGCCCTAGAGCTGAAAGGCACAACGTGCAGGCTTCTTTCCAAAGGGCGAGTTGGGCCCCAAAGCATCTTGCTTCCAGCTCTTTGGGAAGCTAAGAAACAACTCGCTCTGCACAGTGCTCTTACAGCCTAACGGGAACATCTCTTACAAAGGCCTGTGAAACGAAATTTCTTTGCGGGCCTCATCTAGCTGATGTAGAACTTCTGCTTTGTGTGTGCCACTTTGCCCTAGAGCTGAAAGGCACAACGTTCAGGCTTCTTTCCAAAGGGCGAGTTCGGCCCCAAAGCCTCTTGCTTCCAGCTCTTTGGGAAGCTAAGAAACAACTCGCTCTGCACAGTGCTCTTACAGCCTACCGGTAACATCTCTTACAAAGGCGTGTGAAACGCAGTTTCTTTGCAGGCCTGATCTGGCTGAAGTAGAACTACTGCTCTGGGTGTGCTACATTGCCCTAGAACTGAAAGCCACAACGTGCAGGCTTCTTTCCAAAGGGCGAGTTGGGCTCCAAAGCATCTTGCTTCCAGCTCTTTGGGAGGCTAAGAAACAACTCGCTCTGCACTTTTGTTTTACACACTACCGCGAACATGTCTTACAAAGGCCTGTGACACGCAGTTTCTTCCCAGGTGTGATCTCGCTGAAGTAGAACTTCTGCTCTGCCGTGTCCTACAAGGGCATAGAGCTGCAAGGCACAAGGTCCTGCCTTGTTTCCACAAGAGGAGAGAACTCCCTCAGCGTCCAGGTCCCAGGTCTTTGTGCAGGTAAGAAAAAACTAGCTCTGCATAGGGCTCTTTCAGCCTACCTGGAGCATGTCTTACAAAGGCCTGTGAAACGCAGTTTCTTTGCAGGCCTGATCTGGCTGAAGTAGAACTTCTGCTCTGGTTGTGCTACTTTGCCCTAGAGCTGAAAGGCACAACGTGCAGTCTCCTTTCCAAAGGGCAAGTTGGGCCCCAAAGCATCTTGCTTCCAGCTCTTTGGGAAGCTAAGAAACAAATCTCTCTGCACAGTGCTCTTACAGCCTATCGGGAACATCTCTTACAAAGGCCTGTGAAACGCAGTTGCTTTGCAGGCCTTATCTGGCTGAAGTAGAACTTCTGCTCTGGGTGTGCTACATTTCCCTAGAGCTGAAAGGCACAACGTGCAGTCTTCTTTCCAAAGGGCGAGTTGGGCCTTATAGCATCTTGCTTCCAGCTCTTAGGGAAGCTAAGAAACAACTCGCTCTGCACAGTGCTCTTACAGCCTACCGGGAACATCTTTTACAAAGGCCTCTGAAACACAGTTTCTTTACAGGCCTGACATGGCTGAAGTAGAACTTCTGCTCTGGGTGTGCTACATTGCCCTAGAGCTGAAAGGCACAACGTGCAGGCTTCTTTCCAAAGGGCGAGTTGGGCCCCAAAGCATCTTGCTTCCAGCTCTTTGGGAAGCTAAGAAACAACTCGCTCTGCACAGTGCTCTTACAGCCTACCGGGAACATCTCTTACAAAGGACTGTGAAACGCAGTTTCTTTGCAGGCCTGATCTGGCTAAAGTAGAACTTTTGCTCTGGGTGTGCTACATTGCCCTAGAGCTGGAAGGCAGAAAGTGCTGTCTTCCTTCCTAAAGGCGAGTTGGGCCCAAAGCATCTTGGTTCCAGCTATTTTGGAAGCTAAGAAACAGCTCGCTCTGCAGACCTCTCTTACAGCCAACCGGGAACATCTCTTACAAAGGCCTGAGAAATGCAGTTTCTTTTAGGCCTGATCTGGCTGAAGTAGTACTTCTGCTCTGGGTGTGCTACATTGCCCTAGAGATGAAAGGCACAATGTGCAGGCTTCTTTCCAAAGGGTGAGGTGGCCCCCAAAGCATCTTGCTTCCAGCTCTTTGGGAAGCTAAGAGACAGCTCGCTCTGCACAGTGCTCTTACACCCTACCGGGAACATCCCGTAGAAAGGCTTGTGACACGCCGTTTCTTTGCAGGCCTGATATGGCTGAAGTAGAACTTCTGCTCTTGGTGTGCTACATCGCCCTAGAGCTGGAAGGCACAAAGTGCTGTCTTCTTTCCAAAGGGCGAGTTGGGCCCCAAAGCATCTTGCTTCCAGCTCTTTGGGAAGCTAAGAAACAACTCGCTCTGCACTTTTGTTTTACACACTACCGCGAACATGTCTTACAAAGGCCTGTGAAATGCAGTTTCTTCCCAGGCGTGACCTCGCTGAAGTAGAACTTCTGCTCTGCCGTGTCCTACATATGTCTAGAGCTTCAAGGCACAAGGTCCTGCCTCGTTTCCACAAGAGGAGAGATCTCCCTCAGCGTCCTTGTCCCAGCTCTTTGGGCAGCTCAGAAAAAACTAGCTCTGCATAGGGCTCTTTCAGCCTACCGGGAACATCTCTTACAAAGGCCTGTGAAACGCAGTTTCTTTGCAGGCCTGATCTGGCTGAAGTAGAACTTCTGCTCTGGGTGTGCTACATTGCCCTAGAGCTGAAAGGCACAAAGTGCTGTCTTCTTTCCAAAGGGCGAGTTGGGCCCCAAAGCATCTTGGTTCCAGCTCTTTGGGAAGCTAAGAAACAACTCGCTCTGCACAGTGCTCTTACAGCCTACCGGGAACATCTCTTACAAAGGCCTGTGAAACGCAATGTCTTTGCAGGCCTGATCTGTGTGAAGTAGAACTTCTGCTCTGGGTGTGCTACATTGCCCTAGAGCTGAAAGGCACAACGTGCAGGCTTCTTTCCAAAGGGCGAGTTGGGCCCCAAAGCATCTTGCTTCCAGCTCTTTCGGAATCTAAGAAACAACTCGCTCTGCACAGTGCTCTTACAGCCTACCGGGAACATCTCTTCCAAAGGTCTGTGAAACGCTGTTTCTTTGCAGGCCTGATCTGGCTGAAGTAGAACTTCTGCTCTGGGTGTGCTACATTGCCCTAGAGCTGGAAGGCACAAAGTGCTGTCTTCTTTCCAAAGGGCGAGTTGGGCCCCAAAGCATCTTGCTTCCAGCTCTTTGGGAAGCTACGAAACAACTCGCTTTGCACTTTTGTTTTACGCACTACCGCGAACATGTGTTACAAAGGCCTGTGAAACGCAGTTTCTTCCCAGGCGTGATCTCGCTGAAGTAGAACTTCTGCTCTGCCGTGTCCTACAAGGGCCTAGAGCTGCAAGGCACAAGGTCCTGCCTTGTTTCCACAAGACGAGAGAACTCCCTCAGCGTCCAGCTCCCAGCTATTTGGGCAGCTAAGAAAAAACTAGCTCTGCAAAGGGCTCTTTCAGCCTACCGGGAGCATGTCTTACAAAGGCCTGTGAAACGCAGTTTCTTTGCAGGCCTGATCTGGCTGAAGTAGAACTTCTGCTCTGGTTGTGCTACTTTGCCCTAGAGCTGAAAGGCACAACGTGCAGTCTCCTTTCCAAAGGGCAAGTTGGGCCCCAAAGCATCTTGCTTCCAGCTCTTTGGGAAGCTAAGAAACAAATCTCTCTGCCCAGTGCTCTTACAGCCTACCGGGAACATCTCTTACAAAGGCCTGTGAAACGCAGTTGCTTTGCAGGCCTTATCTGGCTGAAGTAGAACTTCTGCTCTGGGTGTGCTACATTGCCCTAGAGCTGAAAGGCACAACGTGCAGGCTTCTTTCCAAAGGGCGAGTTGGGCCTTATAGCATCTTGCTTCCAGCTCTTAGGGAAGCTAAGAAACAACTCGCTCTGCACAGTGCTCTTACAGCCTACCGGGAACATCTTTTACAAAGGCCTCTGAAACACAGTTTCTTTACAGGCCTGACCTGGCTGAAGTAGAACTTCTGCTCTGGGTGTGCTACATTGCCCTAGAGCTGAAAGGCACAACGTGCAGGCTTCTTTCCAAAGGGCGAGTTGGGCCCCAAAGCATCTTGCTTCCAGCTCTTTGGGAAGCTAAGAAACAACTCGCTCTGCACAGTGCTCTTACAGCCTACTGGGAACATCTCTTATAAAGTCATGTGAAACGCAGTTTCTTTGCAGGCCTGATCTGGCTGAAGTAGAACTTTTGCTCTGGGTGTGCTACATTGCCCTAGAGCTGGAAGGCAGAAAGTGCTGTCTTCCTTCCTAAGGGCGAGTTGGGCCCAAAGCATCTTGGTTCCAGCTATTTTGGAAGCTAAGAAACAGCTCGCTCTGCAGACCTCTCTTACAGCCAACCGGGAACATCTCTTACAAAGGCCTGAGAAATGCAGTTTCTTTTAGGCCTGATCTGGCTGAAGTAGTACTTCTGCTCTGGGTGTGCTACATTGCCCTAGAGATGAAAGGCACAACGTGCAGGCTTCTTTCCAAAGGGTGAGGTGGCCCCCAAAGCATCTTGCTTCCAGCTCTTTGGGAAGCTAAGAGACAGCTCCCTCTGCACAGTGCTCTTACACCCTACCGGGAACATCTCTTACAAAGGCCTGTGAAACGCAGTGTCTTTGCAGGCCTGATCTGTGTGAAGTAGAACTTCTGCTCTGGGTGTGCTACATTGCCCTAGAGCTGAAAGGCACAACGTGCAGGCTTCTTTCCAAAGGGCGAGTTGGGCCCCAAAGCATCTTGCTTCCAGCTCTTTCGGAATCTAAGAAACAACTCGCTCTGCACAGTGCTCTTACAGCCTACCGGGAACATCTCTTCCAAAGGTCTGTGAAACGCTGTTTCTTTGCAGGCCTGATCTGGCTGAAGTAGAACTTCTGCTCTGGGTGTGCTACATTGCCCTAGAGCTGGAAGGCACAAAGTGCTGTCTTCTTTCCAAAGGGCGAGTTGGGCCCCAAAGCATCTTGCTTCCAGCTCTTTGGGAAGCTACGAAACAACTCGCTCTGCACTTTTGTTTTACGCACTACCGCGAACATGTGTTACAAAGGCCTGTGAAACGCAGTTTCTTTCCTGGCCTCATCTGGCTGAAGTAGAACTTCTGCTCTGGGTCTGCTACATTGCCCTAGAGCTGAAAGGCACAACGTGCAGTCTCCTTTCCGAAGGGAGAGTTGGGCCCCAAAGCATCTTGCTTCCATCTCTTTGGGAAGCTAAGAAACAACTCGCTCTGCACTTTTGTTTTACACACTACCGCAAACATTTCGTACAAAGGCCTCTGAAACGCAGTTTCTTCCCAGGCGTGACCTCGCTGAAGTAGAACTTCTGCTCTGCCGTGTCCTACATATGCCAAGAGCTGCAAGGCACAAGGTCCTGCCTCGTTTCCACAAGAGGAGAGAACTCCCTCAGCGTCCTGCTCCCAGCTCTTTGGGCAGCTAAGAAAGAACTACCTCTGCATAGGGCTCTTTCAGCCTACCTGGAGCATGTCTTACAAAGGCCTGTTAAACGCAGTTTCTTTGCAGGCCTGATCTGGGTGAAGTAGAACTTCTGCTCTGGGTGTGATACTTTGCCCTAGAGCTGAAATGCACAACGTGCAGTCTCCTTTCCAAAGGGCAAGTTGGGCCCCAAAGCATCTTGCTTCCAGCTCTTTGGGAAGCTAAGAAGCAACTCGCTCTGCACAGTGCTCTTACAGCCTACCTGGGACATATCTTACAAAGGCCTGTGAAACGCAGTTTCTTTGCAGGCCTGATCTGGCTGAAGTAGAACTTCTGCTGTGCTTGTGCTACATTGCCCTAGAGCTGAAAGGCACAACGTGCAGGCTTCTTTCCAAAGGGCGAGTTGGGCCCCAAAGCATCTTGCTTCCAGCTCTTTGGGAAGCTAAGAAACAACTCGCTCTGCACAGAGCTTTACAGCCTACCGGGAACATCTCTTCCAAAGGCCTGTGAAACGCAGTTTCTTTGCAGGCCTGATCTGGCTGAAGTAGAACTTCTGCTGTGCTTGTGCTACATTGCCCTAGAGCTGAAAGGCACAACGTCCAGGCTTCTTTCCAAAGGGCGTGTTGGGCCCCAAAGCATCTTGGTTCCAGCTCTTTGGGAAGCTAAGAAACAGCTCGCTCTGAAGACCTCTCTTACAGCCAACCAGTAACATCCCTAACAAAGGCCTGAGAAATGCAGTTTCCTTGCAGGCCTGATGTGGCTTAAGTAGTAATTCTGCTCTGGGTGTGCTACATTGCCCTAAAGAAGAAAGGCACAATGTGCAGGCTTCTTTCCAAAGGGTGAGGTGGCCCCCAAAGCATCTTGCTTCCAGCTCTTTGGGAAGCTACGAGACAGCTCGCTCTGCACAGTGCTCTTATACCCTACCGGGAACATCCCGCAGAAAGGTTTGTGACACGCAGTTTCTTTGCAGGCCTGATCTGGCTGAAGTAGAACTTCTGCTCTGGGTGTGCTACATTGCCCTAGAGCTGGAAGGCACTAAGTGCTGTCTTCTTTCCAAAGGGCGAGTTGGGCCCCAAAGCATCTTGCTTCCAGCTCTTTGGGAAGCTAAGAAACAACTCGCTCTGCACTTTTGTTTTACGCACTACCGCGAACATGTGTTACAAAGGCCTGTGAAACGCAGTTTCTTCCCAGGCGTGATCTCGCTGAAGTAGAACTTCTGCTCTGCCGTGTCCTACAAGGGCCTAGAGCTGCAAGGCACAAGGTCCTGCCTTGTTTCCACAAGACGAGAGAACTCCCTCAGCGTCCAGGTCCCAGCTATTTGGGCAGCTAAGAAAAAACTAGCTCTGCAAAGGGCTCTTTCAGCCTACCGGGAGCATGTCTTACAAAGGCCTGCGAAACGCAGTTTCTTTGCAGGCCTGATCTGGATGAAGTAGAACTTATGCTCTGGGTGTGCTACATTGCCCTAGAGCTGAAAGGCACAACGTGCAGGCTTCTTTCCAAAGGGCGAGTTGGGCCCCAAAGCATCTTGCTTCCAGCTCTTTGGGAAGCTAAGAAGCAACTCGCTCTGCACAGTGCTCTTACAGCCTACCGGGAACATCTCTTACAAAGGCCTGTGAAACGCAGTTTCTTTGCTGGCCTCATCTGGCTGAAGTAGAACTTCTGCTCTGGGTGTGCTACATTGCCCTAGAGCTGAAAGGCACAACGTGCAGTCTCCTTTCCAACGGAGAGTTGGGCCCCAAAGCATCTTGCTTCCATCTCTTTGGGAAGCTAAGAAACAACTCGCTCTGCACTTTTGTTTTACACACTACCGCAAACATGTCGTACAGAGGCCTGAGAAACGCAGTTTCTTCCCAGGCGTGACCTCGCTGAAGTAGAACTTCTGCTCTGCCGTGTCCTACATATGCCAAGAGCTGCAAGGCACAAGGTCCTGCCTCATTTCCACAAGAGGAGAGAACGCCCACAGCGTCCTGCTCCCAGCTCTTTGGGCAGCTAAGAAAGAACTACCTCTGCATAGGGCTCTTTCAGCCTACCTGGAGCATGTCTTACAAAGGCCTGTTAAACGCAGTTTCTTTGCAGGCCTGATCTGGGTGAAGTAGAGCTTCTGCTCTGGGTGTGATACTTTGCCCTAGAGCTGAAATGCACAACGTGCAGTCTCCTTTCCAAAGGGCAAGTTGGGCCCCAAAGCATCTTGCTTCCAGCTCTTTGGGAAGCTAAGAAACAACTCGCTCTGCACAGTGCTCTTACAGCCTACCGGGGACATCTCTTACAAAGGCCTGTGAAACGCAGTTTCTTTGCAGGCCTCATCTGGCTGAAGTAGAACTTCTGCTCTGTGTGTGCTACATTGCCCTAGAGCTGAAAGGCACAACGTGCAGGCTTCTTTCCAAAGGGCGAGTTGGGCCCCAAAGCATCTTGCTTCCAGCTCTTTGGGAAGCTAAGAAACAACTCGCTCTGCACAGTGCTTTTACAGCCTACCGGGAACATCTCTTACAAAGGCCTGTGAAACGCAGTTTCTTTGCAGGCCTGATCTGGCTGAAGTAGAACTTCTGCTGTGCTTGTGCTACATTGCCCTAGATCTGAAAGGCACAACGTCCAGGCTTCTTTCCAAAGGGCGTGTTGGGCCCCAAAGCATCTTGGTTCCAGCTCTTTGGGAAGCCAAGAAACAGCTCGCTGTGAAGACCTCTCTTACAGCCAACCGGGAACATCTCTAACAAAGGCCTGAGAAATGCAGTTTCCTTGCAGGCCTGATCTGGCTGAAGTAGTAATTCTGCTCTGGGTGTGCTACATTGCCCTAGAGAAGAAAGGCACAATGTGCAGGCTTCTTTCCAAAGGGTGAGGTGGCCCCCAAAGCATCTTGCTTCCAGCTCTTTGGGAAGCTACGAGACAGCTCGCTCTGCACAGTGCTCTTACACCCTACCGGGAACATCCCGCAGAAAGGCTTGTGACACGCAGTTTCTTTGCAGGCCTCATCTGGCTGAAGTAGAACTTCTGCTCTGGGTGTGCTACATTGCCCTAGAGCTGAAAGGCAAAACGTGCAGTCTCCTTTCCAAAGGGCGAGTTGGGCCCCAAAGCATCTTGCTTCCAGCTCTTTGGGAAGCTAAGAAACAACTCGCTTTGCACTTTTGTTTTACACACTACCGCGAGCATGTATTACAAAGGCCTGTGAAACGCAGTTTCTTCCCAGGCGTGACCTCGCTGAAGTAGAACTTCTGCTCTGCCGTGTCCTACATATGCCTAGAGCTGCAAGGCACAAGGTCATGCCTCGTTTCCACAAGAGGAGAGAACTCCCTCAGCGTCCTGGTCCCAGCTCTTTGGGCAGCTAAGAAAAAACTAGCTCTGCATAGGGCTCTTTCAGCCTACCGGGAACGTGTCTTACAAAGGCCTGTGAAACGCAGTTTCTTTGCAGGCCTGATCGGGGTGAAGTAGAACTTCTGCTCTGGGTGTGCTACATTGCCCTAGAGCTGAAAGGCACAACGTGCAGGCTTCTTTCCAAAGGGCGAGTTGGGCCCCAAAGCATCTTGCTTCCAGGTCTTTGGGAAGCTAAGAAACAACTCGCTCTGCACAGTGCTCTTACAGCCTACCGGGAACATCTCTTACAAAGGCCTGTGAAACGCAGTTTCTTTGCAGGCCTGATCTGGCTGAAGTATTACTTCTGCTCTGCGTGTGCTGCATTGGCCTAGAGCTGAAAGGCACAACGTGCAGGCTTCTTTCCAAAGGGCGAGTTGGGCCCCAAATCATCTTGCTTGCAGCTCCTTGGGAAGCTAAGAAACAACTCGCTCTGCACAGTGCTCTTACAGCCTACCGGGAACATCTCTTACAAAGGCCTGTGAAACGCAGTTTCTTTGCAGGCCTATCTGGCTGAAGTAGAATTTCTGCTCTGGGTGTGCTACATTGCCCTAGAGCTGAAAGGCACAACGTGCAGGCTTCTTTCCAAAGGGCGAGTTGGTCCACAAAGCATCTTGCTTCCAGCTTTTTGGGAAGCTAAGAAACAACTCGCTCTGCACAGTGCTCTTACAGCCTACCGGGAACATCTCTTACAAAGGCCTGTGAAACGCAGTTTCTTTGCAGGCCTGATCTGGCTGAAGTAGAACTTCTGCTCTGGGTGTGCTACATTGCCCTAGAGCTGAAAGGCACAACGTGCAGGCTTCTTTCCAAAGGGCGAGTTGGGCCCCAAAGCATCTTGCTTCCAGCTCTTTGGGAAGCTAAGAAACAACTCGCTCTGCACTTTTGTTTTACACACTACCGCGAACATGTCTTACAAAGGCCTGTGACACGCAGTTTCTTCCCAGGCATGATCTCACTGAAGTAGAACTTCTGCTCTGCCGTGTCCTACAAGGGCATAGAGCTGCAAGGCACAAGGTCCTGCCTTGTTTCCACAAGAGGAGAGAACTCCCTCAGCGTCCAGGTCGCAGCTCTTTGTGCAGGTAAGAAAAAACTAGCTCTGCATAGGGCTCTTTCAGCCTACCTGGAGCATGTCTTAGAAAGGCCTGTGAAACGCAGTTTCTTTGCAGGCCTGATCTGGCTGAAGTAGAACTTCTGCTCTGGGTGTGCTACATTGCCCTAGAGCTGGAAGGCAGAAAGTGCTGTCTTCCTTCCTAAGGGCGAGTTGGGCCCAAAGCATCTTCGCTCCAGCTATTTGGGAAGCTAAGAAACAGCTCGCTCTGCAGACCTCTCTTACAGCCAACCGGGAACATCACTTACAAAGGCCTGAGAAATGCAGTTTCTTTGCAGGCCTGATCTGGCTGAAGTAGTACTTCTGCTCTGGGTGTGCTACATTGCCGTAGAGATGAAAGGCACAATGTGCAGGCTTCTTTCCAAAGGGTGAGGTGGCCCCCAAAGCATCTTGCTTCCAGCTCTTTGGGAAGCTAAGAGACAGCTCGCTCTGCACAGTGCTCTTACACCCTACCGGGACCATCCCGCAGAAAGGCTTGTGACACGCAGTTTCTTTGCAGGCCTGATCTGGCTGAAGTAGAACTTCTGCTCTGGGTGTGCTACATTGCCCTAGAGCTGAAAGGCAAAACGTGCAGTCTCCTTTCCAAAGGGAGAGTTGGGCCCCAAAGCATCTTGCTTCCATCTCTTTGGGAAGCTAACAAACAACTCGCTCTGCACTTTTGTTTTACACACTACCGCAAACATTTCGTACAAAGGCCTGTGAAACGCAGTTTCTTCCCAGGCGTGACCTCGCTGAAGTAGAACTTCTGATCTGCCGTGTCCTACATATGCCAAGAGCTGCAAGGCACAAGGTCCTGCCTCGTTTCCACAAGAGGAGAGAACTCCCTCAGGGTCCTGCTCCCAGCTCTTTGGGCAGCTACGAAAGAACTACCTCTGCATAGGGCTCTTTCAGCCTACCTGGAGCATGTCTTACAAAGGCCTGTTAAACGCAGTTTCTTTGCAGGCCTGATCTGGGTGAAGTAGAACTTCTGTTCTGGGTGTGATACTTTGCCCTAGAGCTGAAATGCACAACGTGCAGTCTCCTTTCCAAAGGGCAAGTTGGGCCCCAAAGCATCTTGCTTCCAGCTCTTTGGGAAGCTAAGAAACAACTCGCTCTGCACAGTGCTCTTTCAGCCTACCGGGGACATCTCTTACAAAGGCCTGTGAAACGCAGTTTCTTTGCAGGCCTGATCTGGCTGAAGTAGAAATTCTGCTCTGCGTGTGCTACATTGCCCTAGAGCTGAAAGGCACAAAGTGCTGTCTTCTTTCCAAAGGGCGAGTTGGGCCCCAAAGCATCTTGCTTCCAGCTCTTTGGGAAGCTAAGAAACAACTCGCTCTGCACAGTGCTCTTACAGCCTACCGGGACCATCTCTTTCAAAGGCCTGTGAAAGGCAGTGTCTTTGCAGGCCTGATCTGGGTGAAGTAGAACTTCTGCTCTGGGTCTGCTACATTGCACTAGAGCTGAAAAGCACAACGTGCGGGCTTCTTTCCAAAGGGCGAGTTGGGCCCCAAAGCATCTTGCTTCCAGCTCTTTGGGAAGCTAAGAAACAACTCGCTCTGCACAGTGCTCTTACAGCCTACCGGGAACATCTCTTACAAAGGCCAGTGAAACGCAGTTTCTTTGCAGGCCTGATCAGGCTGAAGTAGAACTTCTGCTCTGGGTGTGCTACATTGCCCCAGAGCTGAAAGGCACAACGTGCAGGCTTCTTTCAAAAGGGCGATTTGGGCCCCAAAGCATCTTGCATCTAGCTCTTTGGGAAGCTAAGAAACAACTCGCTCTGCACAGTGCTCTTACAGCCTACCGGTAAAATCTCTTTCAAAGGCCTGTGAAACGCAGTTTCTTTGCAGGCCTGATCTGGCTGAAGTAGAACTTCTGTTCTGCGTGTGCTACATTGCCCTAGAGCTGAAAGGCACAACGTGCAGGCTTCTTTCCAAAGGGCGAGTTGGGCCCCAAAGCATCTTGCCTCCAGCTCTTTGGTAAGCTAAGAAACAACTCGCTCTGCACAGTGCTCCTACTGCCTACCGGGAACATCTCTTCCAAAGGCCTGTGAAACACAGTTTCTTTGCAGGCCTGATCTAGCTGAAGTAGAACTTATGCTCTGCGTGTGCTACATTGCCCTAGAGCTGAAAGGCACAACACGCAGGCTTGTTTCCAAAGGGCGAGTTGGGCCCCAAAGCATCTTGCTTCCAGGTCTTTGGGAAGCTAAGAAACAACTCGCTCTGCACAGTGCTCTTACTGCCTACCGGGAACATTTCTTACAAAGGCCTGTGAAACGCAGTTTCTTTCCTGGCCTGATCTGGCCAAAGTAGAACTTCTGCTCTGTGTGTGCTACATTGCCCTAGAGCTGAAAGGCACAACGTGCAGGCGTCTTTCCAAAGGGCGTGTTTGGCCCCAAAGCATCTTGCTTCCAGTTCTTTGGGAAGCTAAGAAACAACTCGCTCTGCACTGTGCTCTTACAGCCTACCGGGAACATCTCTTACAAAGGCCTGTGAAACGCAGTTTCTTTGCAGGCCTTATCTGGCTGAAGTAGAACTTCTGCTCTGCGTGTGCTGCATTGGCCTAGAACTGAAAGGCACAACGTGCAGGCTTCTTTCCAAAGGGCGAGTTGGGCCCCAAATCATCTTGCTTGCAGCTCCTTGGGAAGCTAAGAAACAACTCGCTCTGCACAGTGCTCTTACAGCCTACCGGGAACATCTCTTACAAAGGCCTGTGAAAAGCAGTTTCTTTGCAGGCCTGATCTGGCTGAAGTAGAACTTCTGCTCTGGGTGTGCTACATTGCCCTAGAGCTGAAAGGCACAACGTGCAGGCTTCTTTCCAAAGGGCGAGTTGGGCCCCAAAGCATCTTGCTTCCAGCTCTTTGGGAAGCTAAGAAACAACTCGCTGTGCACTTTTGTTTTACACACTACCGCGAACATGTCTTACAAAGGCCTGTGACACGCAGTTTCTTCCCAGGCATGATCTCACTGAAGTAGAACTTCTGCTCTGCCGTGTCCTACAAGGGCATAGAGCTGCAAGGCACAAGGTCCTGCCTTGTTTAAACAAGAGGAGAGAACTCCCTCAGCGTCCAGGTCGCAGCTCTTTGTGCAGGTAAGAAAAAACTAGCTCTGCATAGGGCTCTTTCAGCCTACCTGGAGCATGTCTTACAAAGGCCTGTGAAACGCAGTTTCTTTGCAGGCCTGATCTGGCTGAAGTAGAACTTCTGCTCTGGGTGTGCTACATTGCCCTAGAGCTGAAAGGCACAACGTGCAGGCTTCTTTGCAAAGGGCAAGTTGGGCCCCAATGCATCTTGCTTCCAGCTCTTTGGGAAGCTAAGAAACAACTCGCTCTGCACAGTGCTCTTACAGCCTACCGGGAACATCTCTTACAAACGCCTGTGAAACGCAGTTTCTTTGCAGGCCTCATCTGGCTGAAGTAGAACTTCTGCTCTGGGTGTGCTACATTGCCCTAGAGCTGGAAGGCAGAAAGTGCTGTCTTCCTTCCTAAGGGCGAGTTGGGCCCAAAGCATCTTCGCTCCAGCTATTTGGGAAGCTAAGAAACAGCTCGCTCTGCAGACCTCTCTTACAGCCAACCGGGAACATCTCTTACAAAGGCCTGAGAAATGCAGTTTCCTTGCAGGCCTGATCTGGCTGAAGTAGTACTTCTGCTCTGGGTGTGCTACATTGCCCTAGAGATGAAAGGAACAATGTGCAGTCTTCTTTCCAAAGGGTGAGGTGGCCCCCAAAGCATCTTGCTTCCAGCTCTTTGTGAAGCTACGAGACAGCTCGCTCGGCACAGTGCTCTTACACCCTACCGGGAACATCCCGCAGAAAGGCTTGTGACACGCAGTTTCTTTGCAGGCCTGATATGGATGAAGTAGAAATTCTGCTGTGCTTGTGCTACATTGCCCTAGAGCTGAAAGGTACAACGTCCAGGCTTCTTTCCAAAGGGCGTGTTGGGCCCCAAAGCATCTTGCTTCCAGCTCTTTGGGAAGCTAAGAAACAACTCGCTATGCACAGTGCTCTTACAGCCTACCGGGAACATCTCTTACAAAGGCCTGTGAAACGCAGTGTCTTTGCAGGCCTGATCTGGCTGAAGTAGAACTTCTGCTCCGTGTGTGCTACATTGCCCTAGAGCTGAAAGGCACAACGTGCAGGCTTCTTTCCAAAGGGCGAGTTGGGCCCCAAAGCATCTTGCTTCCAGGTCTTTGGGAAGCTAAGAAACAACTCGCTCTGCACAGTGCTCTTACAGCCTACCGGGAACATCTCTTACAAAGGCCTGTGAAACGCAGTTTCTTTGCAGGCCTGATCTGGCTAAAGTAGAACTTCTGCTCTGCGTGTGCTGCATTGGCCTAGAGCTGAAAGGCACAACGTGCAGGCTTCTTTCCAAAGGGCGAGTTGGGCCCAAATCATCTTGCTTGCAGCTCCTTGGGAAGCTAAGAAACAACTCGCTCTGCACAGTGCTCTTAGAGCCTACCGGGAACATCTCTTCCAAAGGCCTGTGAAACGCAGTGTCTTTGCAGGCCTGATCTGGCTGAAGTAGAACTTCTGCTCTGGGTGTGCTACATTGCCCTAGAGCTGAAAGGCACAACGTGCAGGCTTCTTTCCAAAGGGCGAGTTGGTCCACAAAGCATCTTGCTTCCAGCTTTTTGGGAAGCTAAGAAACAACTCGCTCTGCACAGTGCTCTTACAGCCTACTGGGAACATCTCTTACAAAGGCCTGTGAAACGCAGTTTCTTTGCAGGCCTGATCTGGCTGAAGTAGAACTTCTGCTCTGGGTGTGCTACATTGCCCTAGAGCTGGAAGGCAGAAAGTGCTGTCTTCCTTCCTAAGGGTGAGTTGGGCCCAAAGCATCTTCGCTCCAGCTATTTTGGAAGCTAAGAAACAGCTCGCTCTGCAGACCTCTCTTACAGCCAACCGGGAACATCTCTTACAAAGGCCTGAGAAATGCAGTTTCTTTGCAGGCCTGATCTGGCTGAAGTAGCACTTCTGCTCTGGGTGTGCTACATTGCCCTAGAGTTGAAAGGCACAACGTGCAGTCTCCTTTCCAAAAAGACAGTTGGGCCCCAAAGCATCTTGCTTCCATCTCTTTGGGAAGCTAAGAAACAACTCGCTCTGCACTCTTGTTTTACACACTACCGCAAACATGTCGTACAGAGGCCTGTGAAACGCAGTTTCTTCCCAGGCGTGACCTCGCTGAAGTAGAACTTCTGCTCTGCCGTGTCCTACATATGCCAAGAGCTGCAAGGCACAAGGTCCTGCCTCGTTTCCACAAGAGGATAGAACTCCCTCAGCGTCGTGCTCCCAGCTCTTTGGGCAGCTAAGAAAGAACTACCTCTGCATAGGGCTCTTTAAGCCTACCTGGAGCATGTCTTACAAAGGCCTGTTAAACGCAGTTTCTTTGCAGGCCTGATCTGGGTGAAGTAGAACTTCTGCTCTGGGTGTGATACTTTGCCCTAGAGCTGAAATGCACAACGTGCAGTCTCCTTTCCTAAGGGCAAGTTGGGCCCCAAAGCATCTTGCTTCCAGCTCTTTGGGAAGCTAAGAAACAACTCGCTCTGCACAGTGCTCTTTCAGCCTACCGGGGACATATCTTACAAAGGCATGTGAAACGCAGTTTCTTTGCAGGCCTGATCTGGCTGAAGTAGAACTTCTGCTCTGCGTGTGCTACATTGCCCTGGAGCTGAAAGGCACAAAGTGCTGTCTTCTTTCCAAAGGGCGAGTTGGGCCCCAAAGCATCTTGCTTCCAGCTCTTTGGGAAGCTAAGAAACAACTCGCTCTGCACAGTGCTTTTACAGCCTACCAGGAACATCTCTTACAAAGGCCTGTGAAACGCAGTTTCTTTGCAGGCCTGATCTGGCTGAAGTAGAACTTCTGCTGTGCTTGTGCTACATTGCCCTAGAGCTGAAAGGCACTACGTCCAGGCTTCTTTCCAAAGGGCGTGTTGGGCCCCAAAGCATCTTGGTTCCAGCTCCTTGGGAAGCTAAGAAACAGCTCGCTCTGAAGACCTCTCTTACAGCCAACCGGGAACATCTCTAACAAAGGCCTGAGAAATGCAGTTTCCTTGCAGGCCTGATCTGGCTGAAGTAGTACTTCTGCTCTGGGTGTGCTACATTGCCCTAGAGATGAAAGGCACAATGTGCAGGCTTCTCTCCAAAGGGTGAGGTGGCCCCCAAAGCATCTTGCTTCCAGCTCTGTGGGAGGCTACGAGACAGCTCGCTCGGCACAGTGCTCTTACAGCCTACCGGGAACATCTCTTACAAAGGCCTGTGAAACGCAGTTTCTTTGCAGGCCTGATCTGGCTGAAGTAGAACTTCTGCTCTGCGTGTGCTGCATTGGCCTAGAGCTGAAAGGCACAACGTGCAGGCGTCTTTCCAAAGGGCGAGTTGGGCCCCAAATCATCTTGCTTGCAGCTCCTTGGGAAGCTAAGAAACAACACGCTCTGCACAGTGCTCTTACAGCCTACTGGGAACATCTCTTACAAAGGCCTGTGAAACGCAGTTTCTTTGCAGGCCTGATCTGGCTGAAGTAGAACTTCTGCTCTGGGTGTGCTACATTGCCCTAGAGCTGAAAGGCACAACGTGCAGGCTTCTTTCCAAAGGGCGAGTTGGGCCCCAAAGCATCTTGCTTCCAGCTCTTTGGGAAGCTAAGAAACAACTCGCTCTGCACTTTTGTTTTACACACTACCGCGAACATGTCTTACAAAGGCCTGTGACACACACTTTCTTCCCAGGCGTGATCTCACTGAAGTAGAACTTCTGCTATGCCGTGTCCTACAAGGGCATAGAGCTGCAAGGCATAAGGTCCTGCCTTGTTTCCACAAGAGGAGAGAACTCCCTCAGCGTCCAGGTCGCAGCTCTTTGTGCAGGTAAGAAAAAACTAGCTCTGCATAGGGCTCTTTCAGCCTACCTGGAGCATGTCTTACAAAGGCCTGTGAAACGCAGTTTCTTTGCAGGCCTGATCTGGCTGAAGTAGAACTTCTGCTCTGGGTGTGCTACATTGCCCTAGAGCTGAAAGGCACAACGTGCAGGCTTCTTTCTAAAGGGCGAGTAGGGCCCCAAAGTATCTTGCTTCCAGCTCTTTGGAAAGCTAAGAAACAACTCGCTCTGCACAGTGCTCTGACAGCCTACCGGGAACATCTCTTACAAAGGCCTGTGAAACGCAGTTTCTTTGCAGGCCTGATCTGGCTGAAGTAGAACTTCTGCTGTGCTTGTGCTACATTGCCCTAGAGCTGAAAGGCACAACGTCCAGGCTTCTTTCCAAAGGGCGTGTTGGGCCCCAAAGCATCTTGCTTCCAGCTCTTTGGGAAGCTAAGAAACAACTCACTATGCACAGTGCTCTTACAGCCTACCGGGAACATCTCTTACAAAGGCCTGTGAAACGCAGTGTCTTTGCAGGCCTGATCTGGCTGAAGTAGAACTTCTGCTCCGTGTGTGCTACATTGCCCTAGAGCTGAAAGGCACAACGTGCAGGCTTCTTTCAAAAGGGCGAGTTGGGCCCCAAAGCATCTTGCTTCCAGCTCTTTGGGAAGCTAAGAAACAACTCGCTCTGCACAGTGCTCTTACAGCCTACCGGGAACATCTCTTACAAAGGCCTGTGAAACGCAGTTTCTTTGCAGGCCTGATCTGGCTGAAGTAGAACTTCTGCTCTGCGTGTGCTGCATTGGCCTAGAGCTGAAAGGCACAACGTGCAGGCGTCTTTCCAAAGGGCGAGTTGGGCCCCAAATCATCTTGCTTGCAGCTCCTTGGGAAGCTAAGAAACAACACGCTCTGCACAGTGCTCTTACAGCCTACCGGGAACATCTCTTACAAAGGCCTGTGAAACGCAGTTTCTTTGCAGGCCTCATCTGGCTGAAGTAGAACTTCTGCTCTGGGTGTGCTACATTGCCCTAGAGCTGAAAGGCACAACGTGCAGGCTTCTTTCCAAAGGGCGAGTTGGGCCCCAAAGCATCTTGCTTCCAGCTCTTTGGGAAGCTAAGAAACAACTTGCTCTGCACTTTTGTTTTACACACTACCGCGAACATGTCTTACAAAGGCCTGTGACACACAGTTTCTTCCCAGGCGTGATCTCACTGAAGTAGAACTTCTGCTCTGCCGTGTCCTACAAGGGCATAGAGCTGCAAGGCACAAGGTCCTGCCTTGTTTCCACAAGAGGAGAGAACTCCCTCAGCGTCCAGGTCGCAGCTCTTTGTGCAGGTAAGAAAAAACTAGCTCTGCATAGGGCTCTTTCAGCCTACCTGGAGCATGTCTTACAAAGGCCTGTGAAACGCAGTTTCTTTGCAGGCCTGATCTGGCTGAAGTAGAACTTCTGCTCTGGGTGTGCTACATTGCCCTAGAGCTGAAAGGCACAACGTGCAGGCTTTTTTCCAAAGGGCAAGTTGGGCCACAAAGCATCTTGCTTCCAACTCTTTGGGAAGCTAAGAAACAACTCGCTCTGCACAGTGCTCTTACAGCCTACCGGGAACATCTCTTACAAAGGCCTGTGAAACGCAGTTTCTTTGCAGGCCTGATCTGGCTGAAGTAGAACTTCTGCTCTGGGTGTGCTACATTGCCCTAGAGCTGGAAGGCAGAAAGTGCTGTCTTCCTTCCTAAGGGCGAGTTGGGCCCAAGGCATCTTCGCTCCAGCTATTTGGGAAGCTAAGAAACATCTTGCTCTGCAGACCTCTCTTACAGCCAACCGGGAACATCTCTTACAAAGGCCTGAGAAATGCAGTTTCTTTGCAGGCCTGATCTGGCTGAAGTAGTACTTCTGCTCTGGGTGTGCTACATTGCCCTAGAGATGAAAGGCACAATATGCAGGCTTCTTTCCAAAGGGTGAGGTGGCCACCAAAGCATCTTGCTTCCAGCTCTTTGGGAAGCTAAGAGACAGCTCGCTCTGCACAGTGCTCTTACAGCCTACCGGGAACATCTCTTTCAAAGGCCTGTGAAACGCAGTTTCTTCCCAGGCGTGACCTCGCTGAAGTAGAACTTCTGCTCTGCCGTGTCCTACAAGGGCCTAGAGCTGCAAGGCACAAGATCCAGCCTCTTTTCCACAAGAGGAGAGATCTCCCTCAGCGTCCTGGTCCCAGCTCTTTGGGCAGCTAAGAAAAAACTAGCTCTGCATAGGGCTCTTTCAGCCTACCGGGAACATGTCTTACAAAGGCCTGTGAAACGCAGTTTCTTTGCAGGCCTGATCTGGCTGAAGTAGAACTTCTGCTCTGGGTGTGCTACATTGCCCTAGGGCTGAAAGGCACAAAGTGCTGTCTTCTTTCCAAAGGGCGAGTTGGGCCCCAAACCATCTTGCTTCCAGCTCTTTGGGAAGCTAAGAAACAACTCGCTCTGCACAGTGCTATTACAGCCTACCGGGAACATCTCTTTCAAAGGCCTGTGAAACGCAGTGTCTTTGCAGGCCTGATCTGGGTGAAGTAGAACTTCTGCTCTGGGTGTGCTACATTGCCCTAGAGCTGAAAGGCACAACGTGCAGGCTTCTTTCCAAAGGGCGAGTTGGGCCCCAAAGCATCTTGCTTCCAGCACTTTGGGAAGCTAAGAAACAACTCGCTCTGCACAGTGCTCTTACAGCCTACCGGGAACATCTCTTACAAAGGCCTGTGAAACGCAGTTTCTTTGCAAGCCTGATCTGGCTGAAGTAGAACTTCTGCTTTGCGTGTGCTACATTGGCCTAGAGCTGAAAGGCACAACGTGCAGTCTCCATTCTAAAGGGCGAGTTGGGCCCCAAAGAATCTTGCTTCCAGCTCTTTGGGAAGCTAAGAAACAACTGGCTCTTCATTTTTCTTTTACACACTACCGCGAACATGTCTTACAAAGGCCTGTGACACGCAGTTTCTTCACAGGCGTGATCTCGCTGAAGTAGAACTTCTGCTCTGCCGTGTCCTACAAGGGCATAGAGCTGCAAGGCACAAGGTCGTGCCTTGTTTCCACAAGAGGAGAGAACTGCCTCAGCGTCCAGCTCCCAGCTCTTTGGGCAGGTAAGAAAAAACTAGCTCTTCATAGGGCTCTTTCAGCCTACCTGGAGCATGTCTTACAAAGGCCTGTGAAACGCAGTTTCTTTGCAGGCCTGATCTGGCTGAAGTAGAACTTCTGCTCTGCGTGTGCTACATTGCCCTAGAGCTGAAATGCACAACGTGCAGGCTTCTTTCTAAAGGGCGAGTTGGGCCCCAAAGCATCTTGCTTCCAGCTCTTTGGGAAGCTAAGAAACAACTCGCTCTGCAAAGTGCTCTTACAGCCTACCGGGAACATCTCTTACAAAGTCCTGTGAAACGCAGTTTCTTTGCAGGCCTGATCTGGCTGAAGTAGAACTTCTGCTCTGGGTGTGCTACATTGCCCTAGAGCTGAAAGGCACAACGTGCAGGATTCTTTCCAAAGGGCGTGTTGGGCCCCAAAGCATCTTGCTTCCAGCTCTTTGGGAAGCTAAGAAACAAGTCGCTCTGCACAGTGCTCTTACAGCCTACCGGGGACATATCTTACAAAGGCCTGTGAAACGCAGTTTCTTTGCAGGCCTCATCTGGCTGAAGTAGAACTTCTGCTGTGCTTGTGCTACATTGCCCTAGAGCTGAAAGGCACAACGTGCAGGCTTCTTTCCAAAGGGCGAGTTTCGCCCCAAAGCATCTTGCTTCCAGCTCTTTGGGAAGCTATGAAATAACTCGCTCTGCACAGTGCTCTTACAGCCTACTGGGAACATATCTTACAAAGGCCTGTGAAACGCAGTTTCTTTGCAGGCCTGATCTGGCTGAAGTAGAACTTCTGCTCTGGGTGTGCTACATTGCCCAAGAGATGGAAGGCACAAAGTGCTGTCTTCCTTCCTAAGGGCGATTTGGGCCCAAAGCCTCTTGGTTCCAGCTCTTTGGGAAGCTAAGAAACAGCTCGCTCTGCAGACCTCTCTTACAGCCAACCGGGAACATCTCTTACAAAGGCCTGAGAAAGGCAGTTTCTTTGCAGGCCTGATCTGGCTGAAGTAGTACTTCTGCTCTGGGTGTGCTACGTTGCCCTAGAGATGAAAGGCACAATGTGCAGGCTTCTTTCCAAAGGGTGAGGTGGCCCCCATAGCATCTTGCTTCCAGCTCTTTGGGAAGCTAAGAAACAACTCGCTCTGCACAGTGCTCTTACAGCCTACCGGGAACATCTGTTTCAAAGGTCTGTGAAACGCAGTTTCTTCCCAGGCGTGACCTCGCTGAAGTAGAACTTCTGCTCTGCTGTGTCCTACATATGCCTAGAGCTGCAAGGCACAAGGTCCAACCTGTTTTCCACAAGAGGAGAGATCTCCCTCAGCGTCCTGGTCCCAGCTCTTTGGGCAGCTAAGAAAAAACTGGCTCTGCATAGGGCTATTTCAGCCTACCGGGAACATGTCTTACAAAGGCCTGTGAAACGCAGTTTCTTTGCAGGCCTGATGTGGCTGAAGTAGAACTTCTGCTCTGCGTGTGGAACATTGCCCTAGAGCTGAAAGGCACAACGTGCAGGCTTCTTTCCAAAGGGCGAGTTTTGCCCCAAAGCATCTTGCTTCCAGCTCTTTGGGAAGCTAAGAAACAACTCGCTCTGCACAGTGCTCTTACAGCGTACCGGGAACATCTCTTACAAAGGCCTGTGAAACGCAGTTTCTTTGCAGGCCTGCACTGGCTGAAGTAGAACTTCTGCTCTGGGTGTGCTACATTGCCCTAGAGCTGAAAGGCACAACGTGCAGGCTTCTTTCCAAAGGGCGAGTTGGGCCCCAAAGCATCTTGCTTCCATCTCTTTGGGAAGCTAAGAAACAACTGGCTCTGCACAGTGCTCTTACAGCCTACCGGGAACATCTCTTTCAAAGGCCTGTGAAACGCAGTTTCTTCCCAGGCGTGTCCTCGCTGAAGTAGAACTTCTGCTCTGCCGTGTCCTACATATGCCTAGAGCTGCAAGGCACAAGGTCCAGCCTCTTTTCCACAAGAGGAGAGATCTCCCTCAGCGTCCTGAGCCAGCTCTTTGGGCAGCGAAGAAAAAACTAGCTCTGCATAGGGCTCTTTCAGCCTACCGGGAACATGTCTTTCAAAGGCCTGTGAAATGCAGTGTCTTTGCAGGCCTGATCTGACTGAAGTAGAACTTCTGCTCTGGGTGTGCTACATTGCCCTAGAGCTGAAAGGCACAAAGTGCTGTCTTCTTTCCAAAGGGCGAGTTGGGCCCCAAAGCATCTTGCTTCCAGCTCTTTGGGAAGCTAAGAAACAACTCGCTCTGCACAGTGCTCTTACAGCCTACCGGGAACATCTCTTTCAAAGGCCTGTGAAATGCAGTGTCTTTGCAGGCCTGATCTGGGTGGAGTAGAACTTCTGCTCTGGGTGTGCTACATTGCCCTAGAGCTGAAAGGCACAACGTGCAGGCTTCTTTCCAAAGGGCGAGTTGGGCCCCAAAGCATCTTGCTTCCAGCTCTTTGGGAAGCTAAGAAACAACTGGCTCTGCACAGTGCTCTTACAGCCTACCGGGAACATCTCTTACAAAGGCCTGTGAAACGCAGTTTCTTTGCAGGCCTGATCTGGCTGATGTAGAACTTCTGTTCTGGGTGTGCTACATTGCCCAAGAGCTGGAAGGCACAAAGTGCTGTCTTCCTTCCTAAGGGCGAGTTGGGCCCAAAGCCTCTTCGTTCCAGCTCTTTGGGAAGCTAAGAAACAGCTCGCTCTGCAGTCCTCTCTTACAGCCAACCGGGAACATCTCTTACAAAGGCCTGAGAAAGGCAGTTTCTTTGCAGGCCTGATCTGGGTGAAGTAGAACTTCTGCTCTGGGTGTGCTACGTTGCCCAAGAGATGAAAGGCACAATGTGCAGGCTTCTTTCCAAAGGGTGAGGTGGCCCCCAAAGCATCTTGCTTCCAGCTCTTTGGGAAGCTAAGAAACAACTCGGTCTGCACAGTGCTCTTACAGCCTACCGGGAAGATATCTTCCAAAGGCCTGTGAAACGCAGTTTCTTTGCAGGCCTGATCTGGCTGAAGTAGAACTTCTGCTCTGGGTGTGCTACATTGGCCTAGAGCTGAAAGGCACAACGTCCAGGCTTCTTTCCAAAGGGCGAGTTGGGCCCCAAAGCATGTTGCTTCCAGCTCTTTGGGAAGCTAAGAAACAACTCGCTCTGCACAGTGCTCTTACAGAATACCGGGAACATCTGTTTCAAAGGCCTGTGAAACGCAGTTTCTTCCCAGGCGTGACCTCGCTGAAGTAGAACTTCTGCTCTGCCGTGTCCTACATATGCCTAGAGCTGCAAGGCACAAGGTGCAGCCTCTTTTACACAAGAGGAGAGATCTCCCTCAGCGTCCTGGTCCCAGCTCTTTGGGCAGCTAAGAAAAAACTAGCTCTGCATAGGGCTATTTCAGCCTACCGCGAACATGTCTTACAAAGGCCTGTGAAACGCAGTTTCTTTGCAGGCCTGATCTGGCTGAAGTAGAACTTCTGCTCTGGGTGTGCTACATTGCCCTAGAGCTGAAAGGCACAAAGTGCTGTCTCCTTTCCAAAGGGCGAGTTGGGCCCCAAACCATCTTGCTTCCAGCTCTTTTGGAAGCTAAGAAACAAATCGCTCTGCACAGCGCTCTTACAGCCTACTGGGAACATCTCTTTCAAAGGCCTGTGAAATGCAGTGTCTTTGCAGGCCTGATCTGGGTGAAGTAGAACTTCTGCTCTGGGTGTGCTACTATGCCCTAGAGCTGAAAGGCACAACGTGCAGGCTTCTTTCCAAAGGGCGAGTTGGGCCCCAAAGCATCTTGCTTCCAGCTCTTTGGGAAGCTAAGAAGCAACTCGCTCTGCACAGTGCTCTTACAGCCTACCGGGAACATCTCTTACAAAGGCCTGTGAAACGCAGTTTCTTTGCCGGCCTGATCTGGCTGAAGTAGAACTTCTGCTCTGGGTGTGCTACATTGCCCTAGAGCTGGAAGGCACAAAGTGCTGTCTTCCTTCCTAAGGGCGATTTGGGCCCAAAGCCTCTTGGTTCCAGCTCTTTGGGAAGCTAAGAAACAGCTCGCTCTGCACTTTTGTTTTACACACTACCGCGAACATGTCTTACAAAGGCCTGTGAAAGCAGTTTCTTCCCAGGCGTGACCTCGCTGAAGTAGAACTTCTGCTCTGCCGTGTCCTACATATGCCTAGAGCTGCAAGGCACAAGGTCCTGCCTCGTTTCCACAAGAGGAGAGAACTCCCTCAGCGTCCTGGTCCCAGCTCCTTGGGCAGCTCAGAAAAAACTAGCTCTGCATAGGGCTCTTTCAGCCTACTGGGAACATGTCTTACAAAGGCCTGTGAAACGCAGTTTCTTTGCAGGTCTGATCTGGCTGAAGTAGAACTTCTGCTCTGGGTGTGCTACATTGCCCTAGAGCTGAAAGGCACAAAGTGCTGTCTTCTTTCCAAAGCGCGAGTTGGGCCCCAAAGCATCTTGCTTCCAGCTCTTTGGGAAGCTAAGAAACAACTGGCTCTGCACAGTGCTCTTACAGCCTACCGGGAACATCTCTTACAAAGGCCTGTGAAACGCAGTGTCTTTGCAGGCCTGATTTGTGTGAAGTAGAACTTCTGCTCTGGGTGTGCTACATTGCCATAGAGCTGAAAGGCACAACGTGCAGGCTTCTTTCCAAAGGGCGAGTTGGGCCCCAAAGCATCTTGCTTCCAGCTCTTTGGGAATCTAAGAAACAACTAGCTCTGCACAGTGCTCTTACAGCCTACCGGGAACATCTCTTACAAAGGCCTGTGAAACGCAGTTTCTTTGCAGGCCTGATCTGGCTGAAGTAGAACTTCTGCTATGGGTGTGCTACATTGCCCTAGAGCTGAAAGGCAAAACGTGCAGGCTTCTTTCCAAAGGGCGAGTTGGGCCCCAAAGCATCTTGCTTCCAGCTCTTTGGGAAGCTAAGAAACAACTCGCTCTGCACAGTGCTCTTACAGCCTACCGGGGACATCTCTTCCAAAGGCCTGTGAAACGCAGTTTCTTTGCAGGCCTGATCTGGCTGAAGTAGAACTTCTGCTCTGCGTGTGCTACATTGCCCTAGAGGTGAAAGGCACAACGTGCAGGCTTCTTTCCAATGGGCGAGTTGGGCCCCAAAGCATCTTGCTTCCAGCTCTTTGGGATGCAAAGAAGCAACTCGCACTGCACAGTGCTCTTACAGCCTACCGGGAACATCTCTTACAAAGGCCTGTGAAACGCAGTTTCTTGCAGGCCTGATCTGGCTGAAGTAGAACTTCTGCTATGGGTGTGCTACATTGCCCTAGAGCTGAAAGGCACAAAGTGCTGTCTTCTTTCCAAAGCGCGAGTTGGGCCCCAAAGCATCTTGCTTCCAGCTCTTTGGGAAGCTAAGAAACAACTCGCTCTGCACAGTGCTCTTACAGCCTACCGGGAACATCTCTTACAAAGGCCTGTGAAACGCACTGTCTTTGCAGGCCTGATCTGTGTGAGGTAGAACTTCTGCTCTGGGTGTGCTACATTGCCCTAGAGCTGAAAGGCACAACGTGCAGGCTGCTTTCCAAAGGGCGAGTTGGGCCCCAAAGCATCTTGCTTCCGGCTCTTTGGGAAGCTAAGAAACAACTCGCTCTGCACTTTTGTTTTACACACTACCGCGAACATGTCTTACAAAGGCCTGTGACACGCAGTTTCTTCCCAGGCGTGATCTCGCTGAAGTAGAACTTCTGCTCTGCCGTGTCCTACAAGGGCATAGAGCTGCAAGGCACAAGGTCCTGCCTTGTTTCCACAAGAGGAGAGAACTCCCTCAGCGTCCAGGTCCCAGCTCTTTGTGCAGGTGAGAAAAAACTAGCTCTGCATAGGGCTCTTTCAGCCTACCTGGAGCATGTCTTACAAAGGCCTGTGAAACGCAGTTTCTTTGCAGGCCTGATCTGGCTGAAGTAGAACTTCTGCTCTGGGTGTGCTACTTTGCCCTAGAGCTGAAAGGCACAACGTGCAGTCTCCTTTCCAAAGGGCAAGTTGGGCCCCAAAGCATCTTGCTTCCAGCTCTTTGGGAAGCTAAGAAACAACTCTCTCTGCACAGTGCTCTTACAGCCTACCGGGAACATCTCTTACAAAGGCCTGTGAAACGCAGTTGCTTTGCAGGCCTTATCTGGCTGAAGTAGAACTTCTGCTCTGGGTGTGCTACATTGCCCTAGAGCTGAAAGGCACAACGTGCAGTCTTCTTTCCAAAGGGCGAGTTGGGCCTTATAGCATCTTGCTTCCAGCTCTTAGGGAAGCTAAGAAACAACTCGCTCTGCACAGTGCTCTTACAGCCTACCGGGAACATCTTTTACAAAGGCCTCTGAAACACAGTTTCTTTACAGGCCTGACCTGGCTGAAGTAGAACTTCTGCTCTGGGTGTGCTACATTGCCCTAGAGCTGAAAGGCACAACGTGCAGGCTTCTTTCCAAAGGGCGAGTAGGGCCCCAAAGCATCTTGCTTCCAGCTCTTTGGGAAGCTAAGAAACAACTCGCTCTGCACAGTGCTCTTACAGCCTACCGGGAACATCTCTTACAAAGGCCTGTGAAACGCAGTTTCTTTGCAGTCCTGATCTGGCTGAAGTAGAACTTCTGCTCTGGGTGTGCTACATTGCCCTAGAGCTGGATGTCAGAAAGTGCTGTCTTCCTTCCTAAGGGCGAGTTGGGCCCAAAGCATCTTGGTTCCAGCTATTTGGGAAGCTAAGAAACAGCTCGCTCTGCAGACCTCTCTTACAGCCAACCGGGAACATCTCTTACAAAGGCCTGAGAAATGCAGTTTCTTTGCAGGCCTGATCTGGCTGAAGTAGTACTTCTGCTCTGGGTGTGCTACATTGCCCTAGAGATGAAAGGCACAATGTGCAGGCTTCTTTCCAAAGGGTGAGGTGGCCCCCAAAGCATCTTGCTTCCAGCTCTTTGGGAAGCTAAGAGACAGCTCGCTCTGCACAGTGCTCTTACACCCTACCGGGAACATCCCGCAGAAAGGCTTGTGACACGCAGTTTCTTTGCAGGCCTGATCTGGCTGAAGTAGAACTTCTGCTCTTGGTGTGCTACATCGCCCTAGAGCTGGAAGGCACAAAGTGCTGTCTTCTTTCCAAAGGGCGAGTTGGGCCCCAAAGCATCTTGCTTCCAGCTCTTTGGGAAGCTAAGAAACAACTCGCTCTGCACTTTTGTTTTACACACTACCGCGAACATGTCTTACAAAGGCCTGTGAAACGCAGTTTCTTCCCAGGCGTGACCTCGCTGAAGTATAACTTCCGCTCTGCCGTGTCCTACATATGCCTAGAGCTTCAAGGCACAAGGTCCTGCCTCGTTTCCACAAGAGGAGAGAACTCCCTCAGCGTCCTGGTCCCAGCTCTTTGGGCAGCTCAGAAAAAACTAGCTCTGCATAGGGCTCTTTCAGCCTACCGGTAACATCTCTTACAAAGGCCTGTGAAACGCAGTTTCTTTGCAGGCCTGATCTGCCTGAAGTAGAACTTCTGCTCTGCATGTGCTACATTGCCCTAGAGCTGAAAGGCACAAAGTGCTGTCTTCTTCCAAAGGGCGAGTTGGTCCCCAAAGCATCTTGCTTCCAGCTCTTTGGGAAGCTAAGAAACAACTCGCTCTGCACAGTGCTCTTACAGCCTACTGGGAACATCTCTTACAAAGGACTGTGAAACGCAGTTTCTTTGCAGGCCTGAACTGGCTGAAGTAGAACTTCTGCTCTGGGTGTGCTACATTGCCCTAGAGCTGAAAGGCACAACGTGCAGGCTTCTTTCCAAAGGGCGAGTTGGGCCCCAAAGCATCTTGCTTCCAGCTCTTTGGGAAGCTAAGAAACAACTCGCTCTGCACAGTGCTTTTACAGCCTACAGGGAACATCTCTTACAAAGGCCTGTGAAAAGCAGTTTCTTTGCAGGCCTGATCTGGCTGAAGTAGAACTTCTGCTGTGCTTGTACTACATTGCCCTAGAGCTGAAAGGCACAAAGTGCTGTCTTCCTTCCTAAGGGCGATTTGGGCCCAAAGCCTCTTGGTTCCAGCTCTTTGGGAAGCTAAGAAACAGCTCGCTCTGCACTTTTGTTTTACACACTACCGCGAACATGTCTTACAAAGGCCTGTGAAAGCAGTTTCTTCCCAGGCGTGACCTCGCTGAAGTAGAACTTCTGCTCTGCCGTGTCCTACATATGCCTAGAGCTGCAAGGCACAAGGTCCTGCCTCGTTTCCACAAGAGGAGAGAACTCCCTCAGCGTCCTGGTCCCAGCTCCTTGGGCAGCTCAGAAAAAACTAGCTCTGCATAGGGCTCTTTCAGCCTACTGGGAACATGTCTTACAAAGGCCTGTGAAACGCAGTTTCTTTGCAGGCCTGATCTGGCTGAAGTAGAACTTCTGCTCTGGGTGTGCTACATTGCCATAGAGCTGAAAGGCACAACGTGCAGGCTTCTTTCCAAAGGGCGAGTTGGGCCCCAAAGCATCTTGCTTCCAGCTCTTTGGGAATCTAAGAAACAACTCGCTCTGCACAGTGCTCTTACAGCCTACCGGGAACATCTCTTACAAAGGCCTGTGAAACGCAGTTTCTTTGCAGGCCTGATCTGGCTGAAGTAGAACTTCTGCTATGGGTGTGCTACATTGCCCTAGAGCTGAAAGGCAAAACGTGCAGGCTTCTTTCCAAAGGGCGAGTTGGGCCCCAAAGCATCTTGCTTCCAGCTCTTTGGGAAGCTAAGAAACAACTCGCTCTGCACAGTGCTCTTACAGCCTACCGGGGACATCTCTTCCAAAGGCCTGTGAAACGCAGTTTCTTTGCAGGCCTGATCTGGCTGAAGTAGAACTTCTGCTCTGCGTGTGCTACATTGCCCTAGAGGTGAAGGGCACAACGTGCAGGCTTCTTTCCAATGGGCGTGTTGGGCCCCAAAGCATCTTGCTTCCAGCTCTTTGGGATGCAAAGAAGCAACTCGCTCTGCACAGTGCTCTTACAGCCTACCGGGAACATCTCTTACAAAGGCCTGTGAAACGCAGTTTCTTGCAGGCCTGATCTGGCTGAAGTAGAACTTCTGCTCTGGGTGTGCTACATTGCCCTAGAGCTGAAAGGCACAAAGTGCTGTCTTCTTTCCAAAGCGCGAGTTGGGCCCCAAAGCATCTTGCTTCCAGCTCTTTGGGAAGCTAAGAAACAACTCGCTCTGCACAGTGCTCTTACAGCCTACCGGGAACATCTCTTACAAAGGCCTGTGAAACGCACTGTCTTTGCAGGCCTGATCTGTGTGAAGTAGAACTTCTGCTCTGGGTGTGCTACATTGCCCTAGAGCTGAAAGGCACAACGTGCAGGCTGCTTTCCAAAGGGCGAGTTGGGCCCCAAAGCATCTTGCTTCCGGCTCTTTGGGAAGCTAAGAAACAACTCGCTCTGCACTTTTGTTTTACACACTACCGCGAACATGTCTTACAAAGGCCTGTGACACGCAGTTTCTTCCCAGGCGTGATCTCGCTGAAGTAGAACTTCTGCTCTGCCGTGTCCTACAAGGGCATAGAGCTGCAAGGCACAAGGTCCTGCCTTGTTTCCACAAGAGGAGAGAACTCCCTCAGCGTCCAGGTCCCAGCTCTTTGTGCAGGTAAGAAAAAACTAGCTCTGCATAGGGCTCTTTCAGCCTACCTGGAGCATGTCTTACAAAGGCCTGTGAAACGCAGTTTCTTTGCAGGCCTGATCTGGCTGAAGTAGAACTTCTGCTCTGGTTGTGCTACTTTGCCCTAGAGCTGAAAGGCACAACGTGCAGTCTCCTTTCCAAAGGGCAAGTTGGGCCCCAAAGCATCTTGCTTCCAGCTCTTTGGGAAGCTAAGAAACAAATCTCCCTGCACAGTGCTCTTACAGCCTACCGGGAACATCTCTTACAAAGGCCTGTGAAACGCAGTTGCTTTGCAGGCCTTATCTGGCTGAAGTAGAACTTCTGCTCTGGGTGTGCTACATTGCCCTAGAGCTGAAAGGCACAACGTGCAGTCTTCTTTCCAAAGGGCGAGTTGGGCCTTATAGCATCTTGCTTCCATCTCTTAGGGAAGCTAAGAAACAACTCGCTCTGCACAGTGCTCTTACAGCCTACCGGGAACATCTTTTACAAAGGCCTCTGAAACACAGTTTCTTTACAGGCCTGACCTGGCTGAAGTAGAACTTCTGCTCTGGGTGTGCTACATTGCCCTAGAGCTGGAAGGCAGAAAGTGCTGTCTTCCTTCCTAAGGGCGATTTGGGCCCAAAGCATCTTGGTTCCAGCTATTTGGGAAGCTAAGAAACAGCTCGCTCTGCAGACCTCTCTTACAGCCAACCGGGAACATCTCTTACAAAGGCCTGAGAAATGCAGTTTCTTTGCAGGCCTGATCTGGCTGAAGTAGTACTTCTGCTCTGGGTGTGCTACATTGCCCTAGAGATGAAAGGCACAATGTGCAGGCTTCTTTCCAAAGGGTGAGGTGGCCCCCAAAGCATCTTGCTTCCAGCTCTTTGGGAAGCTAAGAGACAGCTCGCTCTGCACAGTGCTCTTACACCCTACCGGGAACATCCCGCAGAAAGGCTTGTGACACGCAGTTTCTTTGCAGGCCTGATCTGGCTGAAGTAGAACTTCTGCTCTTGGTGTGCTACATCGCCCTAGAGCTGGAAGGCACAAAGTGCTGTCTTCTTTCCAAAGGGCGAGTTGGGCCCCAAAGCATCTTGCTTCCAGCTCTTTGGGAAGCTAAGAAACAACTCGCTCTGCACTTTTGTTTTACACACTACCGCGAACATGTCTTACAAAGGCCTGTGAAACGCAGTTTCTTCCCAGGCGTGACCTCGCTGAAGTATAACTTCCGCTCTGCCATGTCCTACATATGCCTAGAGCTTCAAGGCACAAGGTCCTGCCTCGTTTCCACAAGAGGAGAGAACTCCCTCAGCGTCCTGGTCACAGCTCTTTGGGCAGCTCAGAAAAAACTAGCTCTGCATAGGGCTCTTTCAGCCTACCGGTAACATCTCTTACAAAGGCCTGTGAAACGCAGTTTCTTTGCAGGCCTGATCTGCCTGAAGTAGAACTTCTGCTCTGCATGTGCTACATTGCCCTAGAGCTGAAAGGCACAAAGTGCTGTCTTCTTCCAAAGGGCGAGTTGGTCCCCAAAGCATCTTGCTTCCAGCTCTTTGGGAAGCTAAGAAACAACTCGCTCTGCACAGTGCTCTTACAGCCTACTGGGAACATCTCTTACAAAGGACTGTGAAACGCAGTTTCTTTGCAGGCCTGAACTGGCTGAAGTAGAACTTCTGCTCTGGGTGTGCTACATTGCCCTAGAGCTGAAAGGCACAACGTGCAGGCTTCTTTCCAAAGGGCGAGTTGGGCCCCAAAGCATCTTGCTTCCAGCTCTTTGGGAAGCTAAGAAACAACTCGCTCTGCACAGTGCTTTTACAGCCTACAGGGAACATCTCTTACAAAGGCCTGTGAAAAGCAGTTTCTTTGCAGGCCTGATCTGGCTGAAGTAGAACTTCTGCTGTGCTTGTACTACATTGCCCTAGAGCTGAAAGGCACAAAGTGCTGTCTTCCTTCCTAAGGGCGATTTGGGCCGAAAGCCTCTTGGTTCCAGCTCTTTGGGAAGCTAAGAAACAGCTCGCTCTGCACTTTTGTTTTACACACTACCGCGAACATGTCTTACAAAGGCCTGTGAAAGCAGTTTCTCCCCAGGCGTGACCTCGCTGAAGTAGAACTTCTGCTCTGCCGTGTCCTACATATGCCTAGAGCTGCAAGGCACAAGGTCCTGCCTCGTTTCCACAAGAGGAGAGAACTCCCTCAGCGTCCTGGTCCCAGCTCCTTGGGCAGCTCAGAAAAAACTAGCTCTGAATAGGGCTCTTTCAGCCTACTGGGAACATGTCTTACAAAGGCCTGTGAAACGCAGTTTCTTCCCAGGCGTGATCTCGCTGAAGTAGAAATTCTGATCTGCCGTGTCCTACAAGGGCCTAGAGCTGCAAGGCACAAGGTCCTGCCTTGTTTGCACAAGAGGAGAGAACTCCCTCAGCGTCCAGGTCCCAGCTATTTGGGCAGCTAAGAAAAAACTAGCTCTGCAAAGGGCTCTTTCAGCCTACCTGGAGCATGTCTTACAAAGGCCTGTGAAACGCAGTTTCTTTGCAGGCCTGATCTGGCTGAAGTAGAACTTCTGCTCTGGGTGTGCTACATTGCTCTAGAGCTGAAAGGCACAACGTGCAGGCTTCTTTCCAAATGGCGAGTTGGGCCACAAATCATCTTGCTTCCAGCTCTTTGGGAAGCTAAGAAGCAACTCGCTCTGCACAGTGCTCTTACAGCCTACCGGAAACATCTCTTACAAAGGCCTGTGAAACGCAGTTTCTTTACAGGCCTCATCTGGCTGAAGTAGAACTTCTGCTCTGGGTGTGCTACATTGCCCTAGAGCTGAAAGGCACAACGTGCAGTCTCCTTTCCGAAGGGAGAGTTGGGCCCCAAAGCATCTTGCTTCCATCTCTTTGGGAAGCTAAGAAACAACTCGCTCTGCACTTTTGTTTTACACACTACCGCGAACATGTCTTACAAAGGCCTGTGAAATGCAGTTTCTTCCCAGGCGTGGCCTCGCTGAAGTAGAACTTCTGCTCTGACGTGTCCTACATATGCCTAGAGCTGCAAGGCACAAGGTCCTGCCTCGTTTCCACAAGAGGAGAGAACTCCCTCAGCGTCCTTGTCCCAGCTCTTTGGGCAGCTCAGAAAAAACTAGCTCTGCATAGGGCTCTTTCAGCCTACCGGGAACATGTCTTACAAAGGCCTGTGAAACGCAGTTTCTTTGCAGGCCTGATCTGGCTGAAGTAGAACTTCTGCTCTGGGTGTGCTACATTGCCCTAGAGGTGAAAGGCACAACGTGCAGGCTTCTTTCCAATGGGCGAGTTGGGCCCCAAAGCATCTTGCTTCCAACTCTTTGGGAAGCTAAGAAACAACTCGCTCTGCAATTTTGTTTTACACACTACCGCGAACATGTCTTACAAAGGCCTGTGACACGCAGTTTCTTCCCAGGCGTGATCTCGCTGAAGTAGAACTTCTGCTCTGCCGTCTCCTACAAGGGCATAGAGCTGCAAGGCACAAGGTCCTGCCTTGTTTCCACAAGAGGAGAGCACTCCCTCAGCGTCCTGGTCCCAGCTCTTTGGGCACCTAAGAAAAAACTAGCTCTGCATAGGGCTCTTTCACCCTACCGGGAACATGTCTTACAAAGGCCTGTGAAACGCAGTTTCTTTGCAGGCCTGATCTGGCTGAAGTAGAACTTCTGCTGTGCTTGTGCTACATTGCCCTAGAGCTGAAAGGCACAACGTCCAGGCTTCTTTCCAAAGGGCGTGTTGGGCCCCAAAGCATCTTGCTTCCAGCTCTTTGGGAAGCTAAGAAACAACTCGCTCTGCACAGTGCTCTTACAGCCTACCGGGAACATCTCTTACAAAGGCCTGTGAAACGCAGTTTCTTTGCAGGCCTGATCTGGATGAAGTAGAACTTCTGCTCTGGGTGTGCTACATTGCCCTAGAGCTGGAAGGCAGAAAGTGCTGTCTTCCTTCCTAAGGGCGAGTTGGGCCCAAAGCATCTTGGTTCCAGCTATTTGGGAAGCTAAGAAACAGCTCGCTCTGCAGACCTCTCTTACAGCCAACCGGGAACATCTCTTACAAAGGCCTGAGAAATGCAGTTTCTTTTAGGCCTGATCTGGCTGAAGTAGTACTTCTGCTCTGGGTGTGCTACATTGCCCTAGAGATGAAAGGCACAATGTGCAGGCTTCTTTCCAAAGGGTGAGGTGGCCCCCAAAGCATCTTGCTTCCAGCTCTTTGGGAAGCTAAGAGACAGCTCGCTCTGCACAGTGCTCTTACACCCTACCGGGAACATCCCGCAGAAAGGCTTGTGACACACAGTTTCTTTGCAGGCCTGATCTGGCTGAAGTAGAACTTCTGCTCTTGGTGTGCTACATCGCCCTAGAGCTGGAAGGCACAAAGTGCTGTCTTCTTTCCAAAGGGCGAGTTGGGCCCCAAAGCATCTTGCTTCCAGCTCTTTCGGAAGCTAAGAAACAACTCGCTCTGCACTTTTGTTTTACACACTACCGCGAACATGTCTTACAAAGGCCTGTGAAATACAGTTTCTTCCCAGGCGTGACCTCGCTGAAGTAGAACTTCTGCTCTGCCGTGTCCTACATATGCCTAGAGCTTCAAGGCACAAGGTCCTGCCTCGTTTCCACAAGAGGAGAGAACTCCCTCAGCGTCCTTGTCCCAGCTGTTTGGGCAGCTCAGAAAAAACTAGCTCTGCATAGGGCTCTTTCAGCCTACCGGGAACATGTCTTACAAAGGCCTGTGAAACGCAGTTTCTTTGCAGGCCTGATCTGGCTGAAGTAGAACTTCTGCTCTGGGTGTGCTACATTGCCCTAGAGGTGAAAGGCACAACGTGCAGGCTTCTTTCCAAAGGGCGAGTTGGGCCCTAAAGCATCTAGCTTCCAGCTCTTTGGGAAGCTAAGAAACAACTCGCTCTGCACTTTTGTTTTACACACTACCGCGAACATGTCTTACAAAGGCCTGTGACACGCAGTGTCTTCCCAGGCGTGATCTCGCTGAAGTAGAACTTCTGCTCTGCCGTGTCCTACAAGGGCATAGAGCTGCAAGGCACAAGGTCCTGCCTTGTTTCCACAAGAGGAGAGAACACCCTCAGCGTCCTGGTCCCAGCTCTTTGGGCACCTAAGAAAAAACTAGCTCTGCATAGGGCTCTTTCACCCTACCGGGAACATGTCTTACAAAGGCCTGTGAAACGTAGTTTCTTTGCAGGCCTGATCTGGCTGAAGTAGAACTTCTGCTCTGGGTGTGCTACATTGCCCTAGAGCTGAAAGGCACAAAGTGCTGTCTTCTTTCCAAAGGGCGAGTTTTGCCCCAAAGCATCTTGCTTCCAGCTCTTTGGGAATCTAAGAAACAACTCGCTCTGCACAGTGCTCTTACAGCCTACCTGGAGCATGTCTTACAAAGGCCTGTGAAACGCAGTTTCTTTGCAGGCCTGATCTGGCTGAAGTAGAACTTCTGCTGTGCTTGTGCTACATTGCCCTAGAGCTGAAAGGCACAACGTCCAGGCTTCTTTCCAAAGGGCGTGTTGGGCCCCAAAGCATCTTGCTTCCAGCTCTTTGGGAAGCTAAGAAACAACTCGCTATGCACAGTGCTCTTACAGCCTACCGGGAACATCTCTTACAAAGGCCTGTGAAACGCAGTGTCTTTGCAGGCCTGATCTGGCTGAAGTAGAACTTCTGCTCCGTGTGTGCTACATTGCCCTAGAGCTGAAAGGCACAACGTGCAGGCTTCTTTCCAAAGGGCGAGTTGGCCCCAAAGCATCTTGCTTCCAGCTCTTTGGGAAGCTAAGAAACAACTCGCTCTGCACAGTGCTCTTACAGCCTACCGGGAACATCTCTTACAAAGGCCTGTGAAACGCAGTTTCTTTGCAGGCCTGATGTGGCTGAAGTAGAACTTCTGCTCTGGGTGTGCTACATTGCTCTAGAGCTGAAAGGCACAACGTGCAGGCTTCTTTCCAAAGGGCGAGTTGGGCCCCAAATCACCTTGCTTCCAGCTCTTTGGGAAGCTAAGAAGCAACTCGCTCTGCACAGTGCTCTTACAGCCTACCGGGAACATCTCTTACAAAGGCCTGTGAAACGCAGTTTCTTTGCTGGCCTCATCTGGCTGAAGTAGAACTTCTGCTCTGGGTGTGCTACATTGCCCTAGAGCTGAAAGGCACAACGTGCAGTCTCCTTTCCAAAGGGCGAGTTGGGCCCCAAAGCATCTTGCTTCCAGCTCTTTGGGAAGCTAAGATACATCTCGCTCTGCACTTTTGTTTTACGCACTACCGCGAACATGTGTTACAAAGGCCTGTGAAACGCAGTTTCTTCCCAGGCGTGATCTCGCTGAAGTAGAAATTCTGATCTGCCGTGTCCTACAAGGGCCTAGAGCTGCAAGGCACAAGGTCCTGCCTTGTTTCCACAAGAGGAGAGTACTCCCTCAGCGTCCAGGTCCCAGCTATTTGTGCAGCTAAGAAAAAACTAGCTCTGCAAAGGGCTCTTTCAGCCTACCTGGAGCATGTCTTACAAAGGCCTGTGAAACGCAGTTTCTTTGCAGGCCTGATCTGGATGAAGTAGAACTTCTGCTCTGGGTGTGCTACATTGCTCTAGAGCTGAAAGGCACAACGTGCAGGCTTCTTTCCAAATGGCGAGTTGGGCCCCAAATCATCTTGCTTCCAGCTCTTTGGGAAGCTAAGAAGCAACTCGCTCTGCACAGTGCTCTTACAGCCTACCGGAAACATCTCTTACAAAGGCCTGTCAAACGCAGTTTCGTTACAGGCCTCATCTGGCTGAAGTAGAACTTCTGCTCTGGGTGTGCTACATTGCCCTAGAGCTGAAAGGCACAACGTGCAGTCTCCTTTCCGAAGGGAGAGTTGAGCCCCAAAGCATCTTGCTTCCATCTCTTTGGGAAGCTAAGAAACAACTCGCTCTGCACTTTTGTTTTACACACTACCGCGAACATGTCTTACAAAGGCCTGTGAAATGCAGTTTCTTCCCAGGCGTGACCTCGCTGAAGTAGAACTTCTGCTCTGCCGTGTCCTACATATGCCTAGAGCTTCAAGGCACAAGGTCCTGCCTCGTTTCAACAAGAGGAGAGAACTCCCTCAGCGTCCTTGTCCCAGCTCTTTGGGCAGCTCAGAAAAAACTAGCTCTGCATAGGGCTCTTTCAGCCTACCGGGAACATGTCTTACAAAGGCCTGTGAAACGCAGTTTCTTTGCAGGCCTGATCTGGCTGAAGTAGAACTTCTGCTCTGGGTGTGCTACATTGCCCTAGAGGTGAAAGGCACAACGTGCAGGCTTCTTTCCAATGGGCGAGTTGGGCCCGAAAGCATCTTGCTTCCAGCTCTTTGGGAAGCTAAGAAACAACACGCACTGCACTTTTGTTTTACACACTACCGCGAACATGTCTTACAAAGGCCTGTGACACGCAGTTTCTTCCCAGGCGTGATCTCGCTGAAGTAGAACTTCTGCTCTGCCGTGTCCTACAAGGGCATAGAGCTGCAAGGCAGAAGGTCCTGCCTTGTTTCCACAAGAGGAGAGAACTCCCTCAGCGTCCTGGTCCAAGCTGTTTGGGCACCTAAGAAAAAACTAGCTCTGCATAGGGCTCTTTCACCCTACCGGGAACATGTCTTACAAAGGCCTGTGAAACGCAGTTTCTTTGCAGGCCTGATCTGGCTGAAGTAGAACTTCTGCTCTGGGTGTGCTACATTGCCCTAGAGCTGGAAGGCACAAAGTGCTGTCTTCTTTCCAAAGGGCGAGTTTTGCCCCAAAGCATCTTGCTTCCAGCTCTTTGGGAATCTAAGAAACAACTCGCTCTGCACAGTGCTCTTACAGCCTACCGGGGACATCTCTTACAAAGGCCTGTGAAACGCAGTTTCTTTGCAGGCCTGATCTGGCTGAAGTAGAACTTCTGCTGTGCTTGTGCTACATTGCCCTAGAGCTGAAAGGCACAACGTCCAGGCTTCTTTCCAAAGGGCGTGTTGGGCCCCAAAGCATCTTGCTTCCAGCTCTTTGGGAAGCTAAGAAACAACTCGCTATGCACAGTGCTATTACAGCCTACCGGGAACATCTCTTACAAAGGCCTGTGAAACGCAGTGTCTTTGCAGGCCTTATCTGGCTGAAGTAGAACTTCTGCTCCGTGTGTGCTACATTGCCCTAGAGCTGAAAGGCACAACGTGCAGTCTCCTTTCCGAAGGGAGAGTTGGGCCCCAAAGCATCTTGCTTCCATCTCTTTGGGAAGCTAAGAAACAACTCGCTCTGCACTTTTGTTTTACACACTACCGCAAACATGTCGTACAAAGGCCTGTGAAACGTAGTTTCTTCCCAGGTGTGACCTCGCTGAAGTAGAACTTCTGCTCTGCCGTGTCCTACATATGCCAAGAGCTGCAAGGCACAAGGTCCTGCCTCGTTTCCACAAGAGGAGAGAACTCCCTCAGCGTCCTGCTCCCAGCTCTTTGGGCAGCTAAGAAAGAACTACCTCTGCATAGGGCTCTTTCAGCCTACCTGGAGCATGTCTTACAAAGGCCTGTTAAACGCAGTTTCTTTGCAGGCCTGATCTGGGTGAAGTAGAACTTCTGCGCTGGGTGTGATACTTTGCCCTAGAGCTGAAATGCACAACGTGCAGTCTCCTTTCCAAAGGGCAAGTTGAGCACCAAAGCATCTTGCTTCCAGCTCTTTGGGAAGCTAAGAAACAACTCGCTCTGCACAGTGCTCTTACAGCCTACCTGGGACATGTCTTACAAAGGCCTGTGAAACGCAGTTTCTTTGCAGGCCTGATCTGGCTGAAGTAGAACTTCTGCTCTGCGTGTGCTACATTGCCCTACAGATGAAAGGCACAACGTGCAGGCTTCTTTCCAAAGGGCAAGTTGGGCCCCAAGGCATCTGGCTTCCAGCTCTTTGGGAAGCTAAGAAACAACTCGCTGTGCACAGTGCTTTACAGCCTACCGGGAACATCTCTTCCAAAGGCCTGTGAAACGCAGTTTCTTTGCAGGCCTGATCTGGCTGAAGTAGAACTTCTGCTGTGCTTGTGCTACATTGCCCTAGAGCTGAAAGGCGCAACGTCCAGGCTTCTTTCCAAAGGGCGTGTTGGGCCCCAAAGCATCTTGGTTCCAGCTCTTTGGGAAGCTAAGAAACAGCTCGCTCTGAAGACCTCTCTTACAGCCAACCAGTAACATCACTAACAAAGGCCTGAGAAATGCAGTTTCCTTGCAGGCCTGATCTGGCTGAAGTAGTAATTCTGCTCTGGGTGTGCTACATTGCCCTAGAGAAGAAAGGCACAATGTGCAGGCTTCTTTCCAAAGGGTGAGGTGGCCCCCAAAGCATCTTGCTTCCAGCTCTTTGGGAAGCTACGAGACAGCTCGCTCTGCACAGTGCTCTTACACCCTACCGGGAACATCCCGCAGAAAGGTTTGTGACACGCAGTTTCTTTGCAGGCCTGATCTGGCTGAAGTAGAAATTCTGCTCTGGGTGTGCTACATTGCCCTAGAGCTGGAAGGCACTAAGTGCTGTCTTCTTTCCAAAGGGCGAGTTGGGCCCCAAAGCATCTTGCTTCCAGCTCTTTGGGAAGCTAAGAAACAACTCGCTCTGCACTTTTGTTTTACGCACTACCGCGAACATGTGTTACAAAGGCCTGTGAAACGCAGTTTCTTCCCAGGCGTGATCTCGCTGAAGTAGAACTTCTGCTCTGCCGTGTCCTACAAGGGCCTAGAGCTGCAAGGCACAAGGTCCTTCCTTGTTTCCACAAGACGAGAGAACTCCCTCAGCGTCCAGGTCCCAGCTATTTGGGCAGCTAAGAAAAAACTAGCTCTGCAAAGGGCTCTTTCAGCCTACCGGGAGCATGTCTTACAAAGGCCTGTGAAACGCAGTTTCTTTGCAGGCCTGACCTGGATGAAGTAGAACTTCTGCTCTGGGTGTGCTACATTGCCCTAGAGCTGAAAGGCACAACGTGGAGTCTTCTTTCCAAAGGGCGAGTTGGGCCCCAAATCATCTTGCTTCCAGCTCTTTGGGAAGCTAAGAAGCAACTCGCTCTGCACAGTGCTCTTACAGCCTACCGGGAACATCTCTTACAAAGGCCTGTGAAACGCAGTTTCTTTGCTGGCCTCATCTGGCTGAAGTAGAACTTCTGCTCTGGGTGTGCTACATTGCCCTAGAGCTGAGAGGCACAACGTGCAGTCTCCTTTCCGAAGGGAGAGTTGGGCCCCAAAGCATCTTGCTTCCATCTCTTTGGGAAGCTAAGAAACAACTCGCTCTGCACTTTTGTTTTACACACTACCGCAAACATGTCGTACAAAGGCCTGTGAAACGCAGTTTCTTCCCAGGCGTGACCTCGCTGAAGTTGAACTTCTGCTCTGCCGTGTCCTACATATGCCAAGAGCTGCAAGGCACAAGGTCCTGCCTCGTTTCCACAAGAGGAGAGAACTCCCTCAGCGACCTGCTCCCAGCTCTTTGGGCAGCTAATAAAGAACTACCTCTGCATAGGGCTCTTTCAGCCTACCTGGAGCATGTCTTACAAAGGCCTGTTAAACGCAGTTTCTTTGCAGGCCTGATCTGGGTGAAGTAGAACTTCTGCGCTGGGTTTGATACTTTGCCCTAGAGCTGAAATGCACAACGTGCAGTCTCCTTTCGAAAGGGCAAGTTGGGCCCCAAAGCATCTTGCTTCCAGCTCTTTGGGAAGCTAAGAAACAACTCGCTCTGCACAGTGCTCTTACAGCCTACCGGGAACATCTCTTACAAAGGCCTGTGAAACGCAGTTTCTTTGCAGGCCTGATCTGGCTGAAGTTGAACTTCTGCTCTGCGTGTGCTACATTGCCCTAGAGCTGAAAGGCACAACGTGCAGGCTTCTTTCCAAAGGCGAGTTGGGCCCCAAAGCATCTTGATTCCAGCTCTTTGGGAAGCTAAGAAACAAGTCGCTCTGCACAGTGCTTTACAGCCTACCGGGAACATCTCTTCCAAAGGCCTGTGAAACGCAGTTTCTTTGCAGGCCTGATCTGGCTGAAGTAGAACTTCTGCTGTGCTTGTGCTACATTGCCCTAGAGCTGAAAGGCACAACGTCCAGGCTTCTTTCCAAAGGGCGTGTTGGGCCCCAAAGCATCTTGGTTCCAGCTCTTTGGGAAGCTAAGAAACAGCTCGCTCTGAAGACCTCTCTTACAGCCAACCAGTAACATCTCTAACAAAGGCCTGAGAAATGCAGTTTCCTTAAAGGCCTGATCTGGCTGAAGTTTTAATTCTGCTCTGGGTGTGCTACATTGCCCTAGAGAAGAAAGGCACAATGTGCAGGCTTCTTTCCAAAGGGTGAGGTGGCCCCCAAAGCATCTTGCTTCCAGCTCTTTGGGAAGCTACGAGACAGCTCGCTCTGCCCAGTGCTCTTACACCCTACCGGGAACATCCCGCAGAAAGGTTTGTGACACGCAGTTTCTTTGCAGGCCTGATCTGGCTGAAGTAGAACTTCTGCTCTGGGTGTGCTACATTGCCCTAGAGCTGGAAGGCACAAAGTGCTGTCTTCTTTCCAAAGGGCGAGTTGGGCCCCAAAGCATCTTGCTTCCAGCTCTTTGGGAAGCTAAGAAACAACTCGCTCTGCACTTTTGTTTTACGCACTACCGCGAACATGTGTTACAAAGGCCTGTGAAACGCAGTTTCTTCCCAGGCGTGATCTCGCTGAAGTAGAACTTCTGCTCTGCCGTGTCCTACAAGGGCCTAGAGCTGCAAGGCACAAGGTCCTGCCTTGTTTCCACAAGACGAGAGAACTCCCTCAGCGTCCAGGTCCCAGCTATTTGGGCAGCTAAGAAAAAACTAGCTATGCAAAGGGCTCTTTCAGCCTACCGGGAGCATGTCTTACAAAGGCCTGCGAAACGCAGTTTCTTTGCAGGCCTGATCTGGATGAAGTAGAACTTCTGCTCTGGGTGTGCTACATTGCCCTAGAGCTGAAAGGCACAACGTGCAGGCTTCTTTCCAAAGGGCGAGTTGGGCCCCAAATCATCTTGCTTCCAGCTCTTTGGGAAGCTAAGAAGCAACTCGCTCTGCACAGTGCTCTTACAGCCTACCGGGAACATCTCTTCCAAAGGCCTGTGAAACGCAGTTTCTTTGCTGGCCTCATCTGGCTGAAGTAGAACTTCTGCTCTGGGTGTGCTACATTGCCCTAGAGCTGAAAGGCACAACGTGCAGTCTCCTTTCCAAAGGGAGAGTTGGGCCCCAAAGCATCTTGCTTCCATCTCTTTGGGAAGCTAAGAAACAACTCGCTCTGCACTTTTGTTTTACACACTACCGCAAACATGTCGTACAAAGGCATGTGAAACGCAGTTTCTTCCCAGGCGTGACCTCGCTGAAGTAGAACTTCTGCTCTGCCGTGTCCTACATATGCCAAGAGCTGCAAGGCACAAGGTCCTGCCTCGTTTCCGCAAGAGGAGAGAACTCACTCAGCGTCCTGCTCCCAGCTCTTTGGGCAGCTAAGAAAGAACTACCTCTGCATAGGGCTCTTTCAGCCTACCTGGAGCATGTCTTACAAAGGCCTGTTAAACGCAGTTTCTTTGCAGGCCTGATCTGGGTGAAGTAGAACTTCTGCTCTGGGTGTGATACTTTGCCCTAGAGCTGAAATGCACAACGTGCAGTCTCCTTTCCAAAGGGCAAGTTGGGCCCCAAAGCATCTTGCTTCCAGCTCTTTGGGAAGCTAAGAAACAACTCGCTCTGCACAGTGCTTTTACAGCCTACCGGGAACATCTCTTACAAAGGCCTGTGAAACGCAGTTTCTTTGCAGGCCTGATCTGGCTGAAGTAGAACTTCTGCTGTGCTTGTGCTTCATTGCCCTAGAGCTGAAAGGCACAACGTCCAGGCTTCTTTCCAAAGGGCGTGTTGGGCCCCAAAGCATCTTGGTTCCAGCTCTTTGGGAAGCTAAGAAACAGCTCGCTCTGAAGACCTCTCTTACAGCCAACCGGGAACATCTCTCACAAAGGCCTGAGAAATGCAGTTTCCTTGCAGGCCTGATCTGGCTGAAGTAGTAATTCTGCTCTGGGTGTGCTACATTGCCCTAGAGAAGAAAGGCACAATGTGCAGGCTTCTTTCCAAAGGGTGAGGTGGCCCCCAAACCATCATGCTTCCAGCTCTTTGGGAAGCTACGAGACAGCTCGCTCTGCACAGTGCTCTTACACCCTACCGGGAACATCCCGCAGAAAGGCTTGTGACACGCAGTTTCTTTGCAGGCCTGATCTGGCTGAAGTAGAACTTCTGCTCTTGGTGTGGTACATTGCCCTAGAGCTAGAAGGCACAAAGTGCTGTCTTCTTTCCAAAGGGCGATTTGGGCCCCAAAGCATCTTGCTTCCAGCTCTTTGGGAAGCTAAGAAACAACTCGCTTTGCACTTTTGTTTTACACACTACCGCGAGCATGTATTACAAAGGCCTGTGAAACGCAGTTTCTTCCCTGGCGTGACCTCGCTGAAGTAGAACTTCTGCTCTGCCGTGTCCTACATATGCCTAGAGCTGCAAGGCACAAGGTCATGCCTCGTTTCCACAAGAGGAGAGAACTCCCTCAGCGTCCTGGTCCCAGATCCTTGGGCAGCTAAGAAAAAAGTAGCTCTGCATAGGGCTCTTTCAGCCTACCGGGAACATGTCTTACAAAGGCCTGTGAAACGCAGTTTCTTTGCAGGCCTGATCGGGGTGAAGTAGAACTTCTGCTCTGGGTCTGCTACATTGCCCTAGAGCTGAAAGGCACAACGTGCAGGCTTCTTTCCAAAGGGCGAGTTGGGCCCCAAAGCATCTTGCTTCCAGCTCTTTGGGAAGCTAAGAAACAACTCGCTCTGCACAGTGCTCTTACAGCCTACCGGGAACATCTCTTACAAAGGCCAGTGAAACGCAGTTTCTTTGCAGGCCTGATCAGGCTGAAGTAGAACTTCTGCTCTGGGTGTGCTACATTGCCCCAGAGCTGAAAGGCACAACGTGCAGGCTTCTTTCAAAAGGGCGAATTGGGCCCCAAAGCATCTTGCATCCAGCTCTTTGGGAAGCTAAGAAACAATTCGCTCTGCACAATGCTTTTACAGCCTACCGGTAACATCTCTTACAAAGGCCTGTGAAACGCAGTTTCTTTGCAGGCCTGATCTGGCTGAAGTAGAACTTCTGCTCTGCGTGTGCTACATTGCCCTAGAGCTGAAAGGCACAACGTGCAGGCTTCTTTCCAAAGGGCGAGTTGGGCCCCAAAGCATCTTGCTTCCAGGTCTTTGGGAAGCTAAGAAACAACTCGCTCTGCACAGTGCTCTTACTGCCTACCGGGAACATTTCTTACAAAGGCCTGTGAAACGCAGTTTCTTTCCTGGCCTGATCTGGCCAAAGTAGAACTTCTGCTCTGTGGGTGCTACATTGCCCTAGAGCTGAAAGGCACAACACGCAGGCGTCTTTCCAAAGGGCGTGTTTGGCCCCAAAGCATATTGCTTCCAGTTCTTTGCGAAGCTAAGAAACAACTCGCTCTGCACAGTGCTCTTACAGCCTACCGGGAACATCTCTTACAAAGGCCTGTAAAACGCAGTTTCTTTGCAGGCCTGATCTGGCTGAAGTAGAACTTCTGCTCTGCGTGTGCTGCATTGGCCTAGAGCTGAAAGGCACAACGTGCAGGCTTCTTTCCAAAGGGCGAGTTGGGCCCCAAATCATCTTGCTTGCAGCTCCTTGGGAAGCTAAGAAACAACTCGCTCTGCACAGTGCTCTTACAGCCTACCGGGAACATCTCTTACAAAGGCCTGTGAAACGCAGTTTCTTTGCAGGCCTCACCTGGCTGAAGTAGAATTTCTGCTCTGGGTGTGCTACATTGCCCTAGAGCTGAAAGGCGCAACGTGCAGGCTTCTTTCCATAGGGCGAGTTGCTCCACAAAGCATCTTGCTTCCAGCTTTTTGGGAAGCTAAGAAACAACTCGCTCTGCACAGTGCTCTTACAGCCTACCGGGAACATCTCTTACAAAGGCCTGTGAAACGCAGTTTCTTTGCAGGCCTGATCTGGCTGAAGTAGAACTTCTGCTCTGGGTGTGCTACATTGCCCTAGAGCTGAAAGGCACAACGTGCAGGCTTCTTTCCAAAGGGCGAGTTGGGCCCCAAAGCATCTTGCTTCCAGCTCTTTGGGAAGCTAAGAAACAACTCGCTCTGCACTTTTGTTTTACAAACTACCGCGAACATGTCTTACAAAGGCCTGTGACACGCAGTTTCTTCCCAGGTGTGATCTCACTGAAGTAGAACTTCTGCTCTGCCGTGTCCTACAAGGGCATAGAGCTGCAAGGCACAAGGTCCTGCCTTGTTTCCCCAAGAGGAGAGAACTCCCTCAGCGTCCAGGTCGCTGCTCTTTGTGCAGGTAAGAAAAAACTAGCTCTGCATAGGGCTCTTTCAGCCTACCTGGAGCATGTCTTACAAAGGCCTGTGAAACGCAGTTTCTTTGCAGGCCTGATCTGGCTGAAGTAGAACTTCTGCTCTGGGTGTGCTACATTGCCCTAGAGCTGAAAGGCACAACGTGCAGGCTTCTTTCCAAAGGGCAAGTTGGGCCACAAAGCATCTTGCTTCCAGCTCTTTGGGAAGCTAAGAAACAACTCGCTCTGCACAGTGCTCTTACAGCCTACCGGGAACATCAATTACAAAGGCCTGTGAAACGCAGTTTCTTTGCAGGCCTGATCTGGCTGAAGTAGAACTTCTGCTCTGGGTGTGCTACATTGCCCTAGAGCTGGAAGGCAGAAAGTGCTGTCTTCCTTCCTAAGGGCGAGTTGGGCCCAAAGCATCTTCGCTCCAGCTATTTGGGAAGCTAAGAAACAGCTCGCTCTGCAGACCTCTCTTACAGCCAACCAGGAATATCTCTTACAAAGGCCTGAGAAATGCAGTTTCTTTGCAGGCCTGATCTGGCTGAAGTAGTACTTCTGCTCTGGGTGTGCTACATTGCCCTAGAGATGAAAGGCACAATGTGCAGGCTTCTTTCCAAAGGGTGAGGTGGCCCCCAAACCATCTTGCTTCCAGCTCTTTGGGAAGCTAAGAGACAGCTCGCTCTGCACAGTGCTCTTACACCCTACCGGGAACATCCCGCAGAAAGGCTTGTGACACGCAGTTTCTTTGCAGGCCTGATCTGGCTGAAGTAGAACTTCTGCTCTTGGTGTGCTACATTGCCCTAGAGCTGAAAGGCACAACGTTCAGTGTCCTTTCCAAAGGGAGAGTTGGGCCCCAAAGCATCTTGCTTCCATCTCTTTGGGAAGCTAAGAAACAACTCGCTCTGCACTTTTGTTTTACACACTACCGCAAACATGTCGTACAGAGGCCTGTGAAACGCAGTTTCTTCCCAGGCATGACCTCGCTGAAGTAGAACTTCTGCTCTGCCGTGTCCTACATATGCCAAGAGCTGCAAGGCACAAGGTCCTGCCTCGTTTCCACAAGAGGAGAGAACTCCCTCAGCGTCCTGCTCCCAGCTCTTTGGGCAGCTAAGAAAGAACTACCTCTGCATAGGGCTCTTTCAGCCTACCTGGAGCATGTCTTACAAAGGCCTGTTAAACGCAGTTTCTTTGCAGGCCTGATCTGGGTGAAGTAAGACTTCTGCTCTGGGTGTGATACTTTGCCCAAGAGCTGAAATGCACAACGTGCAGTCTCAATTCCGAAGGGCAAGTTGGGCCCCAAAGCATCTTGCTTCCAGCTCTTTGGGAAGCTAAGAAACAACTCGCTCTGCACAGTGCTCTTTCAGCCTACCGGGGACATATCTTACAAAGGCCTGTGAAACGCAGTTTCTTTGCAGGCCTGATCTGGCTGAAGTAGAACTTCTGCTCTGCGTGTGCTACATTGCCCTAGAGCTGGAAGGCACAAAGTGCTGTCTTCTTTCCAAAGGGCGAGTTGGGCCCCAAAGCATCTTGCTTCCAGCTCTTTGGGAAGCTAAGAAACAACTCGCTCTGCACAGTGCTTTTACAGCCTACCGGGAACATCTCTTACAAAGGCCTGTGAAACGCAGTTTCTTTGCAGGCCTGATCTGGCTGAAGTAGAACTTCTGCTGTGCTTGTGCTACATTGCCCTAGAGCTGAAAGGCACAACGTCCAGGCTTCTTTCCAAAGGGCGTGTTGGGCCCCAAAGCATCTTGGTTCCAGCTCTTTGGGAAGCTAAGAAACAGCTCGCTCTGAAGACATCTCTTACAGCCAACCGGGAACATCTCTCACAAAGGCCTGAGAAATGCAGTTTCCTTGCAGGCCTGATCTGGCTGAAGTAGTAATTCTGCTCTGGGTGTGCTACATTGCCCTAGAGAAGAAAGGCACAATGTGCAGGCTTCTTTCCAAAGGGTGAGGTGGCCCCCAAACCATCTTGCTTCCAGCTCTTTGGGAAGGTACGAGACAGCTCGCTCTGCACAGTGCTCTTAAACCCTACCGGGAACATCCCGCAGAAAGGCTTGTGACACGCAGTGTCTTTGCAGGCCTGATCTGGGTGAAGTAGAACTTCTGCTCAGGGTCTGCTACATTGCCCTAGAGCTGAAAGGCACAACGTGCAGGCTTCTTTCCAAAGGGCGAGTTGGGCCCCAAAGCATCTTGCTTCCAGCTCTTTGGGAAGCTAAGAAACAACTCGCTCTGCACAGTGCTCTTACAGCCTACCGGGAACATCTCTTACAAAGGCCAGTGAAACGCAGTTTCTTTGCAGGCCTGATCAGGCTGAAGTAGAACTTCTGCTCTGGGTGTGCTACATTGCCCCAGAGCTGAAAGGCACAACGTGCAGGCTTCTTTCAAAAGGGCGAGTTGGGCCCCAAAGCATCTTGCATCCAGCTCTTTGGGAAGCTAAGAAACAACTCGCTCTGCACAGTGCTCTTACAGCCTACCGGTAACATCTCTTACAAAGGCCTGTGAAACGCAGTTTCTTTGAAGGCCAGATCTGGCTGAAGTAGAACTTCTGCGCTGCGTGTGCTACATTGCCCTAGAGCTGAAAGGCACAACGTGCAGGCTTCTTTCCAAAGGGTGAGTTGGGCCCCAAAGCATCTTGCCTCCAGCTCTTTGGTAAGCTAAGAAACAACTCGCTCTGCACAGTGCACTTACAGCCTACCGGGAACATCTCTTACAAAGGCCTGTAAAACGCAGTTTCTTTGCAGGCCTGATCTGACTGAAGTAGAACTTCTGCTCTGCATGTGCTGCATTGGCCTAGAGCTGAAAGGCACAACGTGCAGGCTTCTTTCCAAAGGGCGAGTTGGGCCCCAAATCATCTTGCTTGCAGCTCCTTGGGAAGCTAAGAAACAACTCGCTCTGCACAGTGCCCTTACAGCCTACCGGGAACATCTCTTACAAAGGCCTGTGAAACGCAGTTTCTTTGCAGACCTCGTCTGGCTGAAGTAGAATTTCTGCTCTGGGTGTGCTACATTGCCCTAGAGCTGAAAGGCGCAACGTGCAGGCTTCTTTCCATAGGGCGAGTTGCTCCACAAAGCATCTTGCTTCCAGCTTTTTGGGAAGCTAAGAAACAACTCGCTCTGCACAGTGCTCTTACAGCCTACCGGGAACATCTCTTACAAAGGCCTGTGAAACGCAGTTTCTTTGCAGGCCTGATCTGGCTGAAGTAGAACTTCTGCTCTGGGTGTGCTACATTGCCCTAGAGCTGAAAGGCACAACGTGCAGGCTTCTTTCCAAAGGGCGAGTTGGGACCCAAAGCATCTTGCTTCCAGCTCTTTGCGAAGCTAAGAAACAACTCGCTCTGCACTTTTGTTTTACACACTACCGCGAACATGTCTTACAAAGGCCTGTGACACGCAGTTTCTTCCCAGGCGTGATCTCACTGAAGTAGAACTTCTGCTCTGCCGTGTCCTACAAGGGCATAGAGCTGGAAGGCAGAAAGTGCTGTCTTCCTTCCTAAGGGCGAGTTGGGCCCAAAGCATCTTCGCTCCAGCTATTTGGGAAGCTAAGAAACAGCTCGCTCTGCAGACCTCTCTTACACCCAACCAGGAACATCTCTTACAAAGGCCTGAGAAATGCAGTTTCTTTGCAGGCCTGATCTGGCTGAAGTAGTGCTTCTGCTCTGGGTGTGCTACATTGCCCTAGAGATGAAAGGCACAATGTGCAGGCTTCTTTCCAAAGGGTGAGGTGGCCCCCAAAGCATCTTGCTTCCAGCTCTTTGGGAAGCTAAGAGACAGCTCGCTCTGCACAGTGCTCTTACACCCTACCGGGAACATCCCGCAGAAAGGCTTGTGACACGCAGTTTCTTTGCAGGCCTGATCTGGGTGAAGTAGAACTTCTGCTCTGGGTGTGATACTTTGCCCTAGAGCTGAAATGCACAACGTGCAGTCTCCTTTCCAAAGGGCAAGTTGGGCCCCAAAGCATCTTGCTTCCAGCTGTTTGGGAAGCTAAGAAACAACTCGCTCTGCACAGTGCTCTTACAGCCTACCGGGGACATATCTTACAAAGGCCTGTGAAACGCAGTTTCTTTGCAGGCCTGATCTGGCTGAAGTAGAACTTCTGCCCTGCGTGTGCTACATTGCCCTATAGCTGAAAGGCACAACGTGCAGGATTCTTTCCAAAGGGCGAGTTGGGCCCCAAAGCATCTTGCTTCCAGCTCTTTGGGAAGCTAAGAAACAACTCGCTCTGCACAGTGCTTTTACAGCCTACCGGGAACATCTCTTACAAAGGCCTGTGAAACGCAGTTTCTTTGCAGGCCTGATCTGGCTGAAGTAGAACTTCTGCTCTGCGTGTGCTACATTGCCCTAGAGCTGAAAGGCACAACGTGCAGGATCATTTCCAAAGGGCGAGTTGGGCCCCAAAGCATCTTGCTTCCAGCTCTTTGGGAAGCTAAGAAACAAGTCGCTCTGCACAGTGCTTTTACAGCCTACCGGAAACATCACTTACAAAGGCCTGTGAAACGCAGTTTTTTTGCAGGCCTGATCTGGCTGAAGTAGCACTTCTGCTCTGCGTGTGCTACATTGCCCTAGAGCTGAAAGGCACAACGTCAAGGCTTCTTTCCAAAGGGCGTGTTGGGCCCCAAAGCATCTTCGTTCCAGCTCTTTGGGAAGCTAAGAAACAGCTCGCTCTGAAGACCTCTCTTACAGCCAACCGGGAACATCTCTAACAAAGGCCTGAGAAATGCAGTTTCCTTGCAGGCCTGATCTGGCTGAAGTAGTACTTCTGCTCTGGGTGTGCTACATTGCCCTAGAGATGAAAGGCACAATGTGCAGGCTTCTTTCCAAAGGGTGAGGTGGCCCCCAAACCATCTTGCTTCCAGCTCTTTGGGAAGCTAAGAGACAGCTCGCTCTGCACAGTGCTCTTACACCCTACCGGGAACATCCCGCAGAAAGGCTTGTGACACGCAGTTTCTTTGCAGGCCTGATCTGGCTGAAGTAGAACTTCTGCTCTGGGTGTGCTACATTGCCCTAGAGCTGAAAGTCACAACGTGCAGGCTTCTTTCCAAAGGGCGAGTTTTGCCCCAAAGCATCTTGCTTCCAGCTCTTTGGGAAGCTAAGAAACAACTCGCACTGCACAGTGCTCTTACAGCCTACCGGGAACATCACTTACAAAGGCCTGTGAAACGCAGTTTCTTTGCAGGCCTGAAGTGGCTGAAGTAGAACTTCTCCTCTTGGTGTGATACATCGCCCTAGAGCTGGAAGGCACAAAGTGCTGTCTTCTTTCCAAAGGGCGAGTTGGGCCCCAAAGCATCTTGCTTCCAGCTCTTTGGGAAGCTAAGAAACAACTCGCTCTGCACTTTTGTTTTACACACTACAGCGAACCTGTCTTACAAAGGCCTGTGAAACGCAGTTTCTTCCCAGGCGTGACCTCGCTGAAGTAGAACTTCTGCTCTGCCGTGTCCTACATATGCCTAGAGCTGCAAGGCACAAGGTCCTGCCTCGTTTCCACAAGAGGAGAGAACTCCCTCAGCGTCCTGGTCCCAGCTCTTTGGGCAGCTCAGAAAAAACTAGCTCTGCATAGGGCTCTTTCAGCCTACTGGGAACATGTCTTACAAAGGCCTGTGAAACGCAGTTTCTTTGCAGGCCTGATCTGGCTGAAGTAGAACTTCTGCTTTGGGTGTGCTACATTGCCCTAGAGCTGAAAGGCACAAAGTGCTGTCTTCTTTCCAAAGCGCGAGGTGGGCCCCAAAGCATCTTGCTTCCAGCTCTTTGGGAAGCTAAGAAACAACTCGCTCTGCACAGTGCTCTTACAGCCTACCGGGAACATCTCTTACAAAGGCCTGTGAAACGCAGTTTCTTTGCAGGCCTGATCTGGCTGAAGTAGAACGTCTGCTCTTTGTATGCTACATTGCCCTAGAGCTGAAAGGCACAACGTGCAGGCTTCTTTCCAAAGGGCGAGTTGGGCCACAAAGCATCTTGCCTCCAGCTCTTTGGTAAGCTAAGAAACAACTCGCTCTGCACAGTGCTCTTACTGCCTACCGGGAACATCTCTTCCAAAGGCCTGTGAAACACAGTTTCTTTGCAGGCCTGATCTGTCTGAAGTAGAACTTCTGCTGTGCGTGTGCTACATTGCCCTAGAGCTGAAAGGCACAACGTGCAGTCTTCTTTCAAAAGGGCGAGTTGGGCCCGAAAGCATCTTGCTTTCAGCTCTTTGGGAAGCTAAGAAACAACTCGCTCTGCACAGTGCTCTTACAGCCTACCGGGGACATATCTTACAAAGGCCTGTGAAACGCAGTTTCTTTGCAGGCCTTATCTGGCTGAAGTAGAACTTTTGCTCTGCGTGTGCTACATTGCCCTAGAGCTGAAAGGCACAACACGCAGGCTTCTTTCCAAAGGGCGAGTTGGGCCCCAAAGCATCTTGCTTCCAGCTCTTTGGGAAGCTAAGAAACAACTCGCTCTGCACAGTGCTCTTACTGCCTACCGGGAACATCTCTTACAAAGGCCTGTGAAACGCAGTTTCTTTCCTGGCCTGATCTGGCTGAAGTAGAACTTCTGCTCTGTGTGTGCTACATTGCCCTAGAGCTGAAAGGCACAACGTGCAGGCGTCTTTCCAAAGGGCGTGTTTGGCCCCAAAGCATCTTGCTTCCAGTTCTTTGGGAAGCTAAGAAACAACTCGCTCTGCACAGCGCTCTTACAGCCTACCGGGAACATCTCTTACAAAGGCCTGTGAAACGCAGTTTCTTTGCAGCCCTGATCTGGCTGAAGTAGAACTTCTGCTCTGCGTGTGCCACACTGCCCTAGAGCTGAAAGGCACAAAGTGCAGGCTTCTTTCCAAAGGGCGAGTTGGGCCCCGAAGCATCTTGCTTCCAGCTCTTTGGGAAGCTAAGAAACAACTCGCTCTGCACTTTTGTTTTACACACTACCGCGAACATGTCTTACAAAGGCCTGTGAAACGCAGTTTCTTCCCAGGCGTGATCTCGCTGAAGTAGAACTTCTGCTCTGCCGTGTCCTACATGGGCCTAGAGCTGCAAGGCACAAGGTCCTGCCTTGTTTCCCCAAGAGGAGAGAACTCCCTCAGCGTCCAGGTCCCAGCTCTTTGGGCAGCTAAGAAAAAAGTAGCTCTGCATAGGGCTCTTTCAGCCTACCGGGAACATGTCTTACAAAAGACTGTGAAACGCAGTTTCTCTGCAGGCCTGATCTGCCTGAAGAAGAACTTCTGCTCTGCGTGTGGTACATTGCCCTAGAGCTGAAAGGCACAACGTGCAGGCTTCTTTCCAAAGGGCGAGTTGGGACCCAAAGCATCTTGATTCCAGCTCTTTGGGAAGCTGAGAAACAATTCGCTCTGCCCAGTGCTCTTACAGCCTACAGGGAACATCTCTTACAAAGGCCTGTGAAACGCAGTTTGTTTGCAGGCCAGATCTGTCTGAAGTAGAACTTCTGCTCTGGGTGTGCTACATTGCCCTGGAGCTGAAAGGCACAACCCGCAGTCTTCTTTCCAAAGGGCGAGTTGGGCCCCAAAGCATCTTGCTTCCAGCTCTTTGGGAAGCTAAGAAACAACTCGCTCTGCATAGGGCTCTTACAGCCTACCGGGAACATGTCTTAAAACGGACTGTGAAACGCAGTTTCTTCCCAGACCTGATCTGGCTGAAGTAGAACTTCTGCTCTGGGTGTGCCACATGGCCCTAGATCTGAAATGTACAACGTGCAGGCTTGTTTCCAAAGGGCGAGTTGGGCCCCAAAGCATCTTGCTTCCAGCTCTTTGGGAAGCTAAGAAACAACTCGCTCTGCACAGTGCTCTTACAGCCTACCGGGGACATCTCTTACAAAGGCCTGTGAAACGCAGTGTCTTTGCAGGCCTGATCTGGGTGAAGTAGAACTTCTGCTCTGCGTGTGCTGCATTGGCCTAGAGCTGAAAGGCACAACGTGCAGGCTTCTTTCCAAAGGGCGAGTTGGGCCCCAAAGCATCTTGCTTGCAGCTCCTTGGGAAGCTAAGAAACAACTCGCTCTGCACAGTGCTCTTACAGCCTACCGGGAACATCTCTTACAAAGGCCTGTGAAACGCAGTTTCTCTGCAGGCCTTATCTGGCTGAAGTAGAACTTCGGCTCTGCGTGTGCTACATTGCACTAGAGCTAAAAGGCACTACGTGCGGGCTTCTTTCCAAAGGGCGAGTTGGGCCCCAAAGCATCTTGCTTCCAGCTCTTTGGGAAGCTAAGAAACAACTCGCTCTGCACAGTGCTCTTACAGCCTACCGGGAACATCTCTTACAAAGGCCTGTGAAACGCAGTTTCTTTGCAGGCCTGATCTGGCTGAAGTAGAACTTCTGCTCTGGGTGTGCTATATTGCCCTAGAGCCTAAAGGCACAACGTGCAGGCTTCTTTCCAAAGGGCGAGTTGGGCCCCAAAGCATCTTGCTTCCAGTTCTTTGGGAAGCTAAGAAACAACTCGCTCTGCACAGTGCTCTTATAGCCTACCGGGAACATCTCTTACAAAGGCCTGTGAAACGCAGTTTCTTTGAAGGCCTGATGTGACTGAAGTCGAACTTCTGCTCTGGGTGTGCTACATTGCCCTAGAGCTGAAAGGCACAACGTGCCGGCTTCTTTCCAAAGGGCGAGTTGGGCCCCAAAGCATCTTGCTTATAGCTCTTTGGGAAGCTAAGAAACAACTCGCTCTGCACTTTTGTTTTACACACTACCACAAAGATGTCTTACAAAGGCCTGTGAAACGCAGTTTCTTCCCAGGCGTGATCTCCCTGAAGTAGAACTTCTGCTCTGCCGTGTCCTACATGGGCCTAGAGCTGCAAGGCACAAGGTCCTGCCTTGTGTCCCCAAGAGGAGAGAACTCCCTCAGCGTCAAGGTCCCAGCTCTTTGGGCAGCTAATAAAAAACTAGCTGTGCATAGGGCTCTTTCAGCCTACCTGGAGCATGTCTTACAAAGGCCTGTGAAACGCAGTTTCTTTGCAGGCCTGATCTGGCTGAAGTAGAACTTCTGCTCTGGGTGTGCTACATTGCCCTAGAGCTGAAATGCACAACGTGCAGGCTTCTTTCCAAAGGGCGAGTTGGGCCCCAAAGCATCTTGCTTCCAGCTCTTTGGGAAGCTAAGAAACAACTCGCTCTGCACAGTGCTCTTACAGCCTACCGGGAACATCTCTTACAGAGGCCTGTGAAACGCAGTTTCTTTGCAGGCCTGATCTGGCTGAAGTAGAACTTCTGCTCTGGGTGTGCTACATTGCCCTAGAGCTGAAAGGCACAAAGTGCAGGCTTCTTTCCAAAGGGCGAGTTGGGCCCCAAAGCATCTTGCTTCCAGCTCTTTGGGAAGCTAAGAAACAACTCGCTCTGCACAGTGCTCTTACAGCCTACCGGGAACATCTCTTACAAAGGCCTGTGAAACGCAGTTTCTTTGCAGGCCTGATCTGGCTGAAGTAGAACTTCTGCTCTGGGTGTGCTACATTGGCCTAGAGCTGAAAGGCACAACGTGCAGTCTCCTTTCCAAAGGGCGAGTTGGGCCCCAAAGCATCTTGCTTCCAGCTCTTTGGGAAGCTAAGAAACAACTCGCTCTGCACTTTTGTTTTACACACTACCGCGAACATGTCTTACAAAGGCCTGTGACACGCAGTTTCTTCCCAGGCGTGATCTCTCTGAAGTACAACTTCTGCTCTGCCGTGTCCTACAAGGGCATAGAGCTGCAAGGCACAAGGTCCTGCCTTGTTTCCACAAGAGGAGAGAACTCCCTCAGCGTTCAGGTCCCAGCTCTTTGGGCAGGTAAGAAAAAACTAGCTCTGCATAGGGCTCTTTCAGCCTACCTGGAGTATGTATTAGAAAGGCCTGTGAAACGCAGTTTCTTTGCAGGCCTGATCTAGCTGAAGTAGAACTTCTGCTCTGGGTGTGCTACATTTCCCTAGAGCTGAAATGCACAACGTGCAGTCTCCTTTCCAAAGGGCAAGTTGGGCCCCAAAGCATCTTGCTTCCAGCTCTTTGGGAGGCTAAGAAACAACTCGCTCTGCACAGTGCTCTTACAGCCTACCGGGAAGATCTCTTACAAAGGCGTGTGAAACGCACTTTCTTTGCAGGTCTGATCTGGCTGAAGTAGAACTACTGCTCTGGGTGTGCTACATTGCCCTAGAACTGAAAGGCACAACGTGCAGGCTTCTTTCCAAAGGGCGAGTTGGGCTCCAAAGCATCTTGCTTCCAGCTCTTTGGGAGGCTAAGAAACAACTCGCTCTGCACAGTGCTCTTACAGCCTACCGGGAACATCTCTTACAAAGGCCTGTGAAACGCAGTTTCTTTGCAGGCCTGATCTGGCTGATGTAGAACTTCTGCTCTGGGTGTGCTACATTGCCCTAGAGCTGGAAGGCTGAAAGTGCTGTCTTCCTTCCTAAGGGCGAGTTGGGCCCAAAGCATCTTGGTTCCAGCTCTTTGGGAAGCTAGGAAACAGCTCGCTCTGCAGACCTCTCTTACAGCCAACCGGGAACATCTCTTACAAAGGCCTGAGAAATGCAGTTTCTTTGCAGGCCTGATCTGGCTGAAGTAGTACTTCTGCTCTGGGTGTGCTACATTGCCCTAGAGATGAAAGGCACAATGTGCAGGCTTCTTTCCAAAGGGTGAGGTGGCCCCCAAAGCATCTTGCTTCCAGCTCTTTGGGAAGCTAAGACACAGCTCGCTCTGCACAGTGCTCTTACACCCGACCGGGAACATCCCGCAGAAAGGCTTGTGACACGCAGTTTCTTTGCAGGCCTGATCTGGCTGAAGTAGAACTTCTGCTCTTGGTGTGCTACATTGCCCTAGAGGTGGAAGGCACAAAGTGCAGTCTTCTTTCCAAAGGGCGAGTTGGGCCCCAAAGCATCTTGCTTCCAGCTCTTTGGGAAGCTAAGAAACAACTCGCTCTGCACTTTTGTTTTACACACTACCGCGAACATGTCTTACAAAGGCCTGTGAAACGCAGTTTCTTCCCAGGCGTGACCTCGCTGAAGTAGAACTTCTGCTCTGCCGTGTCCTACATATGCCTAGAGCTGCAAGGCACAAGGTCCTGCCTCGTTTCCACAAGAGGAGAGACCTCCCTCAGCGTCCTGGTCCCAGCTCTTTGGGCAGCTCAGAAAAAACTTGCTCTGCATAGGGCTCTTTCAGCCTACCGGGAACATGTCTTACAAAAGCCTGTGAAACGCAGTTTCTTTGCAGGCCTCATCCGGCGGAAGTAGAACTTCTGCTCTGGGTGTGCTACATTGCCCTAGAGCTGAAAGGCACAAAGTGCTGTCTTCTTTCCAAAGCGCGAGTTGGGCCCCAAAGCATCTTGCTTCCAGCTCGTTGGGAAGCTAAGAAACAACTCGCTCTGCACAGTGCTCTTACAGCCTACCGGGAACATCTCTTACAAAGGCCTGTGAAACGCAGTGTCTTTGCAGGCCTGATCTGTGTGAAGTAGAACTTCTGCTCTGGGTGTGCTACATTGCCCTAGAGCTGAAAGGCACAACGTGCAGGCTTCTTTCCAAAGGGCGAGTTGGGCCCCAAAGCATCTTGCTTCCAGCTCTTTGGGAAGCTAAGAAACAACTCGCTCTGCACAGTGCTCTTACAGCCTAGCGGGAACATCTCTTACAAAGGCCTGTGAAACGCAGTTTCTTTGCAGGCCTGATCTGGCTGAAGTAGAACTTCTGCTATGGGTGTGCTACATTGCCCCAGAGCTGAAAGGCACAAAGTGCAGGCTTCTTTCCAAAGGGCGAGTTGGGCCCCAAAGCATCTTGCTTCCAGCTCTTTGGGAAGCTAAGAAACAACTCGCTCTGCACAGTGCTGTTACAGCCTACCGGGGACATCTCTTCCAAAGGCCTGTGAAACGCAGTTTCTTTGCAGGCCTGATCTGGCTGAAGTAGAACTTCTGCTCTGGGTGTGCTACATTGCCCTAGAGGTGAAAGGCACAACGTGCAGGCTTCTTTCCAATGGGCGAGTTGGACCCCAAAGCATCTTGCTTCCAGCTCTTTGGGAAGCAAAGAAGCAACTCGCTCTGCACAGTGCTCTTACAGCCTACCGGGAACATCTCTTCCAAAGGCCTGTGAAACGCAGTTTCTTTGCAGGCCTGATCTGGCTGAAGTAGAACTTCTGCTCTGGGTGTGCTACATTGCCCTAGAGGTGAAAGGCACAACGTGCAGGCTTCTTTCCAAAGGGCGAGTTTTGCCCCAAAGCATCTTGCTTCCAGCTCTTTGGGAAACTAAGAAACCACTCGCTCTGCACAGTGCTCTTACAGCCTACCGGGAACATCTCTTACAAAGGCCTGTGAAACGCAGTTTCTTTGCAGGCCTGATCTGGCTGAAGTGGAACTTCTGCTCTGGGTGTGCTACATTGCCCTAGAGCTGAAAGGCACAACGTGCAGGCTTCTTTCCAAAGTGCGAGTTGGGCCCCAAAGCATCTTGCTTCCAGCTCTTTGGGAAGCTAAGAAACAACTCGCTCTGCACAGTGCTCTTACAGCCTACCGGGAACATCTCTTACAAAGGCCTGTGAAACGCAGTTTCTTTGCAGGCCTGATCTGGCTGAAGTAGAACTTCTGCTCTGGGTGTGCTACATTGGCCTAGAGCTGAAAGGCACAACGTGCACTCTCCTTTCCAAAGGGCGAGTTGGGCCCCAAAGCATCTTGCTTCCAGCTCTTTGGGAAGCTAAGAAACAACTCGCTCTGCACTTTTGTTTTACACACTACCGCGAACATGTCTTACAAAGGCCTGTGTCACGCAGTTTCTTCCCAGGCGTGATCTCTCTGAAGTACAACTTCTGCTCTGCCGTGTCCTACAAGGGAATAGAGCTGCAAGGCACAAGGTCCTGCCTTGTTTCCACAAGAGGAGAGAACTCCCTCAGCGTTCAGGTCCCAGATCTTTGGGCAGGTAAGAAAAAACTAGCTCTGCATAGGGCTCTTTCAGCCTACCTGGAGCATGTCTTACAAAGGCCTGTTAAACGCAGTTTCTTTGCAGGCCTGATCTGGCTGAAGTAGAACTTGTGCTCTGGGTGTGCTACTTTTCCCTAGAGCTGAAATGCACAACGTGCATTCTCCTTTCCAAAGGGCAAGTTGGGCCCCAAAGCATCTTGCTTCCAGCTCTTTGGTAGGCTAAGAAACAACTCGCTCTGCACAGTGCTCTTACAGCCTACCAGGAAGATCTCTTACAAAGGCGTGTGAAACGCAGTTTCTTTGCAGGCCTGATCTGGCTGAAGTAGAACTACTGCTCTGGGTGTGCTACATTGCCCTAGAACTGAAAGGCACAACGTGCAGGCTTCTTTCCAAAGGGCGAGTTGGGCTCCAAAGCATCTTGCTTCCAGCTCTTTGGGAGGCTAAGAAACAACTCGCTCTGCACAGTGCCCTTACAGCCTACCGGGGACATCTCTTCCAAAGCCCTGTGAAACGCAGTTTCTTTGCAGGCCTGATCTGGCTGAAGTAGAACTACTGCTCTGGGTGTGCTACATTGCCCTAGAACTGAAAGGCACAACGTGCAGGCTTCTTTCCAAAGGGCGAGTTGGGCCCCAAAGCATCTTGCTTCCAGCTCTTTGGGAAGCTAAGAAACAACTCGCTCTGCACAGTGCCCTTACAGCCTACCGGGGACATCTCTTCCAAAGCCCTGTGAAACGCAGTTTCTTTGCAGGCCTGATATGGCTGAAGTAGAACTTCTGCTCTGGGTGTGCTACATTGCCCTAGAGGTGAAAGGCACAACGTGCAGGCTTCTTTCCAATGGGCGAGTTGGGCCCCAAAGCATCTTGCTTCCAGCTCTTTGGGAAGCTAAGAAACAACTCGCTCTGCACAGTGCTCTTACAGCCTACCGGGAACATCTCTTACAAAGGCCTGTGAAACGCAGTTTCTTTGCAGGCCTGATCTGGCTGAAGTAGAACTTCTGCTCTGGGTGTGCTATATTGCCCTAGAGCTGAAAGGCACAACGTGCAGGCTTCTTTCCAAAGGGCGAGTTGGGCCCCAAAGCATCTTGCTTCCAGTTCTTTGGGAAGCTAAGAAACAACTCGCTCTGCACAGTGCTCTTATAGCCTACCGGGAACATCTCTTACAAAGGCCTGTGAAACGCAGTTTCTTTGCAGGCCTGATCTGACTGAAGTCGAACTTCTGCTCTGGGTGTGCTACATTGCCCTAGAGCTGAAAGGCACAACGTGCCGGCTTCTTTCCAAAGGGCGAGTTGGGCCCCAAAGCATCTTGCTTCCAGCTCTTTGGGAAGCTAAGAAACAACTCGCTCTGCACTTTTGTTTTACACACTACCACAATCATGTCTTACAAAGGCCTGTGAAACGCAGTTTCTTCCCAGGCGTGATCTCCCTGAAGTAGAACTTCTGCTCTGCCGTGTCCTACATGGGCCTAGAGCTGCAAGGCACAAGGTCCTGCCTTGTGTCCCCAAGAGGAGAGAACTCCCTCAGCGTCAAGGTCCCAGCTCTTTGGGCAGCTAATAAAAAACTAGCTGTGCATAGGGCTCTTTCAGCCTACCTGGAGCATGTCTTACAAAGGCCTGTGAAACGCAGTTTCTTTGCAGGCCTGATCTGGCTGAAGTAGAACTTCTGCTCTGGGTGTGCTACATTGCCCTAGAGCTGAAAGTCACAACGTGCAGGCTTCTTTCCAAAGGGCGAGTTTTGCCCCAAAGCATCTTGCTTCCAGCTCTTTGGGAGCTAAGGAACAACTCGCTCTGCACAGTGCTCTTACAGCCTACCGGGAACATCACTTACAAAGGCCTGTGAAACGCAGTTTCTTTGCAGGCCTGAACTGGCTGAAGTAGAACTTCTCCTCTTGGTGTGATACATCGCCCTAGAGTTGGAAGGCACAAAGTGCTGTCTTCTTTCCAAAGGGCGAGTTGGGCCCCAAAGCATCTTGCTTCCAGCTCTTTGGGAAGCTAAGAAGCAACTCGCTCTGCACTTTTGTTTTACACACTACCGCGAACCTGTCTTACAAAGGCCTGTGAAACGCAGTTTCTTCCCAGGCGTGATCTCGCTGAAGTAGAACTTCTGCTCTGCCGTGTCCTACATATGCCTACAGCTGCAAGGCAGAAGGTCCTGCCTCGTTTCCACAAGAGGAGAGAACTCCCTCAGCGTCCTGGTCCCAGCTCTTTGGGCATATCAGAAAAAACTAGCTCTGCATAGGGCTCTTTCAGCCTACCGGAAGCATGTCTTACAAAGGCCTGTGAAACGCAGTTTCTTTGCAGGCCTGATCTGGCTGAAGTAGAACTTCTGCTCTGGGTGTGCTACATTGCCCTAGAGCTGAAAGGCACAAAGTGCTGTCTTCTTTCCAAAGGGCGAGTTAGGCCCCAAAGCATCTTGCTTCCAGCTCTTTGGGAAGCTAAGAAACAACTCGCTCTGCACAGTGCTCTTACAGCCTACCGGGAACATCTCTTACAAAGGCCTGTGAAACGCAGTTTCTTTGCAGGCCTGATCTGGCTGAAGTAGAACTTCTGCTCTGGGTGTGCTACATTGCCCTAGAGCTGAAAGGCACAACGTGCAGGCTTCTTTCCAAAGGGCGAGTTGGGCCCCAAAGCATCTTGCTTCCAGCTCTTTGGTAAGCTAAGAAACAACTCGCTCTGCACAGTGCTCTTACAGCCTACCGGGAACATCTCTTACAAAGGCCTGTGAAACGCAGTTTCTTTGCAGGCCTGATCTGGCTGAAGTACAACTTCTGCTCTGGGTGTGCTACATTGGCCTAGAGCTGAAAGGCACAACGTGCAGTCTCCTTTCCAAAGGGCGAGTTGGGCCCCAAAGCATCTTGCTTCCAGCTCTTTGGGAAGCTAAGAAACAACTCGCTCTGCACTTTTGTTTTACACACTACCGCGAACATGTCTTACAAAGGCCTGTGACACGCAGTTTCTTCCCAGGCGTGATCTCTCTGAAGTACAACTTCTGCTCTGCCGTGTCCTACAAGGGCATAGAGCTGCAAGGCACAAGGTCCTGCCTTGTTTCCACAAGAGGAGAGAACTCCCTCAGCGTTCAGGTCCCAGCTCTTTGGGCAGGTAAGAAAAAACTAGCTCTGCATAGGGCTCTTTCAGCCTACCTGGAGTATGTCTTAGAAAGGCCTGTGAAACGCAGTTTCTTTGCAGGCCTGATCTAGCTGAAGTAGAACTTCTGCTCTGGGTGTGCTACATTTCCCTAGAGCTGAAATGCACAACGTGCAGTCTCCTTTCCAAAGGGCAAGTTGGGCCCCAAAGCATCTTGCTTCCAGCTCTTTGGGAGGCTAAGAAACAACTCGCTCTGCACAGTGCTCTTACAGCCTACCGGGAAGATCTCTTACAAAGGCGTGTGAAACGCACTTTCTTTGCAGGCCTGATCTGGCTGAAGTAGAACTACTGCTCTGGGTGTGCTACATTGCCCTAGAACTGAAAGGCACAACGTGCAGGCTTCATTCCAAAGGGCGAGTTGGGCTCCAAAGCATCTTGCTTCCAGCTCTGTGGGAGGCTAAGAAACAACTCGCTCTGCACAGTGCTCTTACAGCCTACCGGGAACATCTCTTACAAAGGCCTGTGAAACGCAGTTTCTTTGCAGGCCTGATCTGGCTGATGTAGAACTTCTGCTCTGGGTGTGCTACATTGCCCTAGAGCTGGAAGGCTGAAAGTGCTGTCTTCCTTCCTAAGGGCGAGTTGGGCCCAAAGCATCTTGGTTCCAGCTCTTTGGGAAGCTAGGAAACAGCTCGCTCTGCAGACCTCTTTTGCAGCCAACCGGGAACATCTCTTACAAAGGACTGAGAAATGCAGTTTCTTTGCAGGCCTGATCTGGCTGAAGTAGTACTTCTGCTCTGGGTGTGCTACATTGCCCTAGAGATGAAAGGCACAATGTGCAGGCTTCTTTCCAAAGGGTGAGGTGGCCCCCAAAGCATCTTGCTTCCAGCTCTTTGGGAAGCTAAGAGACAGCTCGCTCTGCACAGTGCTCTTACACCCTACCGGGAACATCCCGCAGAAAGGCTTGTGACACGCAGTTTCTTTGCAGGCCTGATCTGGCTGAAGTAGAACTTCTGCTCTTGGTGTGCTACATTGCCCTAGAGGTGGAAGGCACAAAGTGCAGTCTTCTTTCCAAAGGGCGAGTTGGGCCCCAAAGCATCTTGCTTCCAGCTCTTTGGGAAGCTAAGAAACAACTCGCTCTGCACTTTTGTTTTACACACTACCGCGAACATGTCTTACAAAGGCCTGTGAAACGCAGTTTCTTCCCAGGCGTGACCTCGCTGAAGTAGAACTTCTGCTCTGCCGTGTCCTACATATGCCTAGAGCTGCAAGGCACAAGGTCCTGCCTCGTTTCCACAAGAGGAGAGAACTCCCTCAGCGTCCTGGTCCCAGCTCTTTGGGCAGCTCAGAAAAAACTAGCTCTGCATAGGGCTCTTTCAGCCTACCGGGAACATGTCTTACAAAGGCCTGTGAAACGCAGTTTCTTTGCAGGCCTCATCCGGCTGAAGTAGAACTTCTGCTCTGGGTGTGCTACATTGCCCTAGAGCTGAAAGGCACAAAGTGCTGTCTTCTTTCCAAAGCGCGAGTTGGGCCCCAAACCATCTTGCTTCCAGCTCTTTGGGAAGCTAAGAAACAACTCGCTCTGCACAGTGCTCTTACAGCCTACCGGGAACATCTCTTACAAAGGCCTGTGAAACGCAGTGTCTTTGCAGGCCTGATCTGTGTGAAGTAGAACTTCTGCTCTGGGTGTGCTACATTGCCCTAGAGCTGAAAGGCACAACGTGCAGGCTTCTTTCCAAAGGGCGAGTTGGGCCCCAAAGCATCTTGCTTCCAGCTCTTTGGGAAGCTAAGAAACAACTCGCTCTGCACAGTGCTCTTACAGCCTAGCGGGAACATCTCTTACAAAGGCCTGTGAAACGCAGTTTCTTTGCAGGCCTGATCTGGCTGAAGTAGAACTTCTGCTATGGGTGTGCTACATTGCCCCAGAGCTGAAAGGCACAACGTGCAGGCTTCTTTCCAAAGGGCGAGTTGGGCCCCAAAGCATCTTGCTTCCAGCTCTTTGGGAAGCTAAGAAACAACTCGCTCTGCACAGTGCTGTTACAGCCTACCGGGGACATCTCTTCCAACGGCCTGTGAAACGCAGTTTCTTTGCAGGCCTGATCTGGCTGAAGTAGAACTTCTGCTCAGGGTGTGCTACATTGCCCTAGAGGTGAAAGGCACAACGTGCAGGCTTCTTTCCAATGGGCGAGTTGGACCCCAAAGCATCTTGCTTCCAGCTCTTTGGGAAGCAAAGAAGCAACTCGCTCTGCACAGTGCTCTTACAGCCTACCGGGAACATCTCTTCCAAAGGCCTGTGAAACGCAGTTTCTTTGCAGGCCTGATCTGGCTGAAGTAGAACTTCTGCTCTGGGTGTGCTACATTGCCCTAGAGGTGAAAGGCACAACGTGCAGGCTTCTTTCCAAAGGGCGAGTTTTGCCCCAAAGCATCTTGCTTCCAGCTCTTTGGGAAACTAAGAAACCACTCGCTCTGCACAGTGCTCTTACAGCCTACCGGGAACATGTCTTACAAAGGCCTGTGAAACGCAGTTTCTTTGCAGGCCTGATCTGGCTGAAGTGGAACTTCTGCTCTGGGTGTGCTACATTGCCCTAGAGCTGAAAGGCACAACGTGCAGGCTTCTTTCCAAAGGGCGAGTTGGGCCCCAAGGCATCTTGCTTCCAGCTCTTTGGGAAGCTAAGAAACAACTCGCTCTGCACAGTGCTCTTACAGCCTACCGGGAACATCTCTTACAAAGGCCTGTGAAACGCAGTTTCTTTGCAGGCCTGATCTGGCTGAAGTAGAACTTCTGCTCTGGGTGTGCTACATTGGCCTAGAGCTGAAAGGCACAACGTGCACTCTCCTTTCCAAAGGGCGAGTTGGGCCCCAAAGCATCTTGCTTCCAGCTCTTTGGGAAGCTAAGAAACAACTCGCTCTGCACTTTTGTTTTACACACTACCGCGAACATGTCTTACAAAGGCCTGTGTCACGCAGTTTCTTCCCAGGCGTGATCTCTCTGAAGTACAACTTCTGCTCTGCTGTGTCCTACAAGGGAATAGAGCTGCAAGGCACAAGGTCCTGCCTTGTTTCCACAAGAGGAGAGAACTCCCTCAGCGTTCAGGTCCCAGATCTTTGGGCAGGTAAGAAAAAACTAGCTCTGCATAGGGCTCTTTCAGCCTACCTGGAGCATGTCTTACAAAGGCCTGTTAAACGCAGTTTCTTTGCAGGCCTGATCTGGCTGAAGTAGAACTTGTGCTCTGGGTGTGCTACTTTTCCCTAGAGCTGAAATGCACAACGTGCAGTCTCCTTTCCAAAGGGCAAGTTGGGCCCCAAAGCATCTTGCTTCCAGCTCTTTGGTAGGCTAAGAAACAACTCGCTCTGCACAGTGCTCTTACAGCCTACCAGGAAGATCTCTTACAAAGGCGTGTGAAACGCAGTTTCTTTGCAGGCCTGATCTGGCTGAAGTAGAACTACTGCTCTGGGTGTGCTACATTGCCCTAGAACTGAAAGGCACAACGTGCAGGCTTCTTTCCAAAGGGCGAGTTGGGCTCCAAAGCATCTTGCTTCCAGCTCTTTGGGAGGCTAAGAAACAACTCGCTCTGCACAGTGCTCTTACAGCCTACCGGGAACATCTCTTACAAAGGCCTGTGAAACGCAGTTTCTTTGCAGGCCTGATCTGGCTGAAGTAGAACTTCTGCTCTGGGTGTGCTACATTGCCCCAGAGCTGAAAGGCACAAAGTGCAGGCTTCTTTCCAAAGGGCGAGTTGGGCCCCAAAGCATCTTGCTTCCAGCTCTTTGGGAAGCTAAGAAACAACTCGCTCTGCACAGTGCTCTTACAGCCTACCGGGGACATCTCTTCCAAAGCCCTGTGAAACGCAGTTTCTTTGCAGGCCTGATATGGCTGAAGTAGAACTTCTGCTCTGGGTGTGCTACATTGCCCTAGAGGTGAAAGGCACAACGTGCAGGCTTCTTTCCAAAGGGCAAGTTGGGCCCCAAAGCATCTTGCTTCCAGCTCTTTGGGAAGCTAAGAAACAACTCGCTCTGCACAGTGCTCTTACAGCCTACCGGGAACATCTCTTACAAAGGCCTGTGAAACGCAGTTTCTTTGCAGGCCTGATCTGGCTGAAGTAGAACTTCTGCTCTGGGTGTGCTACATTGCCCTAGAGCTAGAAGGCAGAAAGTGCTGTCTTCCTTCCTAAGGGCGACTTGGGCCCAAAGCATCTTGGTTCCAGCTATTTGGGAAGCTAAGAAACAGCTCGCTCTGCAGACCTCTCTTACAGCCAACCGGGAACATCTCTTACAAAGGCCTGAGAAATGCAGTTTCTTTGCAGGCCTGATCTGGCTGAAGTAGTACTTCTGCTCTGGGTGTGCTACATTGCCCTAGAGATGAAAGGCACAATGTGCAGGCTTCTTTCCAAAGGGTGAGGTGGCCCCCAAAGCATCTTGCTTCCAGCTCTTTGGGAAGCTAAGAGACAGCTCGCTCTGCACAGTGCTCTTACACCCTACCGGGAACATCCCGCAGAAAGGCTTGTGACACGCAGTTTCTTTGCAGGCCTGATCTGGCTGAAGTAGAACTTTTGCTATGGGTGTGCTACATCGCCCTAGAGCTGGAAGGCACAAAGTGCTGTCTTCTTTCCAAATTGCGAGTTGGGCCCCAAAGCATCTTGCTTCCAGCTCTTTGGGAAGCTAAGAAACAACTCGCTCTGCACTTTTGTTTTACACACTACCGCGAACATGTCTTACAAAGGCCTGTGAAACGCAGTTTCTTCCCAGGCGTGACCTCGCTGAAGTAGAACTTCTGCTCTGCCGTGTCCTGCATATGCCTAGAGCTGCAAGGCACAAGGTCCTGCCTCGTTTCCACAAGAGGAGAGAACTCCCTCAGCGTCCTGGTCCCAGCTCTTTGGGCAGCTCAGAAAAAACTAGCTCTGCATAGGGCTCTTTCAGCCTACTGGGAACATGTCTTACAAAGGCCTGTGAAACGCAGTTTCTTTGCAGGCCTGATCTGGCTGAAGTAGAACTTCTGCTCTGCGTGTGCTACATTGCCCTAGAGCTGAAAGGCACAAAGTGCTGTCTTCTTTCCAAAGCGCGAGTTGGGCCCCAAAGCATCTTGCTTCCAGCTCTTTGGGAAGCTAAGAAACAACTCGCTGTGCACAGTGCTCTTACAGCCTACCGGGAACATCTCTTACAAAGGCATGTGAAACGCAGTGTCTTTGCAGGCCTGATCTGTGTGAAGTAGAACTTCTGCTCTGGGTGTGCTACATTGCCCTAGAGCTGAAAGGCACAACGTGCAGGCTTCTTTCCAAAGGGCGAGTTGGGCCCCAAAGCGTCTTGCTTCCAGCTCTTTGGGAAGCTAAGAAACAACTCGCTCTGCACAGTGCTCTTACAGCCTACCGGGAAGATCTGTTCCAAAGGCCTGTGAAACGCAGTTTCTTTGCAGGCCTGATCTGGCTGAAGTAGAACTTCTGCTATGGGTGTGCTACATTGCCCTAGACCTGAAAGGCACAAAGTGCAGGCTTCTTTCCAAAGGGCGAGTTGGGCCCCAAAGCATCTTGCTTCCAGCTCTTTGGGAAGCTAAGAAACAACTCGCTCTGCACAGTGCTCTTACACCCTACCGGGAACATCCCGCAGAAAGGCTTGTGACACGCAGTTTCTTTGCAGGCCTGATCTGGCTGAAGTAGAACTTCTCCTCTTGGTGTGATACATTGCCCTAGAGGTGGAAGGCGCAAAGTGCTGTCTTCTTTCCAAAGGGCGAGTTGGGCCCCAAAGCATCTTGCTTCCAGCTCTTTGGGAAGCTAAGAAACAACTCGCTCTGCACTTTTGTTTTACACACTACCGCGAACATGTCTTACAAAGGACTGTGAAATGCAGTTTCTTCCCAGGCGTGACATCGCTGAAGTAGAACTTCTGCTCTGCCGTGTCCTACATATGCCTAGAGCTGCAAGGCACAAGGTCCTGCCTCGTTTCCACAAGAGGAGAGAACTCCCTCAGCGTCCTGGTCCCAGCTCTTTGGGCAGCTCAGAAAAAACTAGCTCTGCATAGGGCTCTTTCAGCCTACTGGGAACATGTCTTACAAAGGCCTGTGAAACGCAGTTTCTTTGCAGGCCTGATCTGGCTGAAGTAGAACTTCTGCTGTGGGTGTGCTACATTGCCCTAGAGCTGAAAGACACAAAGTGCTGTCTTCTTTCCAAAGCGCGAGTTGGGCCCTAAAGCATCTTGCTTCCAGCTCTTTGGGAAGCTAAGAAACAACTCGCTGTGCACAGTGCTCTTACAGCCTACCGGGAACATCTCTTACAAAGGCCTGTGAAACGCAGTGTCTTTGCAGGCCTGATCAGTGTGAAGTAGAACTTCTGCTCTGGGTGTGCTACATTGCCCTAGAGCTGAAAGGCACAACGTGCAGGCTTCTTTCCAAAGGGCGAGTTGGGCCCCAAAGCATCTTGCTTCCAGCTCTTTGGGAAGCTAAGAAACAACTCGCTCTGCACAGTGCTCTTACAGCCTAGCGGGAACATCTCTTACAAAGGCCTGTGAAACGCAGTTGCTTTGCAGGCCTGATCTGGCTGAAGTAGAACTTCTGCTATGGGTGTGCTACATTGCCCCAGAGCTGAAAGGCACAAAGTGCAGGCTTCTTTCCAAAGGGCGAGTTGGGCCCCAAAGCATCTTGCTTCCAGCTCTTTGGGAAGCTAAGAAACAACTCGCTCTGCACAGTGCTCTTACAGCCTACCGGGGACATCTCTTCCAAAGGCCTATGAAACGCAGTTTCTTTGCAGGCCTGATCTGGCTGAAGTAGAACTTCTGCTCTGGGTGTGCTACATTGCCCTAGAGGTGAAAGGCACAACGTCCAGGCTTCTTTCCAATGGGCGAGTTGGGCCCCAAAGCATATTGCTTCCAGCTCTTTGGGAAGCAAAGAAGCAACTCGCTCTGCACAGTGCTCTTACAGCCTACCGGGAACATCTCTTACAAAGGCCTGTGAAACGCAGTTTCTTTGCAGGCCTGATCTGGCTGAAGTAGAACTGCTCTGGGTGTGCTACATTGCCCTAGAGCTGAAAGGCACAACGTGCAGGTTTCTTTCCAAAGGGCGAGTTGGGCCCCAAAGCATCTTGCTTCCAGCTCTTTGGGAAGCTAAGAAACAACTCGCTCTGCACTTTTGTTTTACACACTACCGCTAACATGTCTTACAAAGGCCTGTGACACGCAGTTTCTTCCCAGGCGTGATCTCGCTGAAGTAGAACTTCTGCTCTGCCGTGTCCTACAAGGGCATAGAGCTGCAAGGCACAAGGTCCTGCCTTGTTTCCACAAGAGGAGAGAACTCCCTCAGCGTCCAGGTCCCAGCTCTTTGTGAGGTAAGAAAAAACTAGCTCTGCATAGGGCTCTTTCAGCCTACCTGGAGCATGTCTTACAAAGGCCTGTGAAACGCAGTTTCCTGGCAGGCCTGATCTGGCTGAAGTAGAACTTCTGCTCTGGGTGTGCTACTTTGCCCTAGAGCTGAAAGGCACAACGTGCAGTCTCCTTTCCAAAGGGCAAGTTGGGCCCCAAAGCATCTTGCTTCCAGCTCTTTGGGAAGCTAAGAAACAACTCTCTCTGCACAGTGCTCTTACAGCCTACCGGGAACATCTCTTACAAAGGCCTGTGAAACGCAGTTGCTTTGCAGGCATTATCTGGCTGAAGTAGAACTTCTGCTGTGCTTGTGCTACATTGCCCTAGAGCTGAAAGGCACAACGTCCAGGCTTCTTTCCAAAGGGCGAGTTGGGCCTTAAAGCATCTTGCTTCCAGCTCTTTGGGAAGCTAAGAAACAACTCGCTCTGCACAGTGCTCCTACAGCCTACCGGGAACATCTTTTACAAAGGCCTCTGAAACACAGTTTCTTTACAGGCCTGACCTGGCTGAAGTAGAACTTCTGCTCTGGGTTTGCTACATTGCCCTAGAGCTGAAAGGCACAACGTGCAGGCTTCTTTCCAAAGGGCGAGTTGGGCCCCAAAGCATCTTGCTTCCAGCTCTTTGGGAAGCTAAGAAACAAATCGCTCTGCACAGTGCTCTTACAGCCTACCGGGAACATCTCTTACAAAGGCCTGTGAAACGCAGTTTCTTTGCAGGCCTGATCTGGCTGAAGTAGAACTTCTGCTCTGGGTGTGCTACATTGCCCTAGAGCTGGAAGGCAGAAAGTGCTGTCTTCCTTCCTAAGGGCGAGTTGGGCCCAAAGCATCTTGGTTCCAGCTATTTGGGAAGCTAAGAAACAGCTCGCTCTGCAGACCTCTCTTACAGCCAACCGGGAACATCTCTTACAAAGGCCTGAGAAATGCAGTTTCTTTGCAGGCCTGATCTGGCTGAAGTAGTACTTCTGCTCTGGGTGTGCTACATGGCCCTGGAGATGAAAGGCACAATGTGCAGGCTTCTTTCCAAAGGGTGAGGTGGCCCCCAAAGCATCTTGCTTCCAGCTCTTTGGGAAGCTAAGAGACAGCTCGCTCTGCACAGTGCTCTTACACCCTACCGGGAACATCCCGCAGAAAGGCTTGTGACACGCAGTTTCTTTGCAGGCCTGAACTGGCTGAAGTAGAACTTCTGCTCTTGGTGTGCTACATCGCCAAGAGCTGGAAGGCACAAAGTGCAGTCTTCTTTCCAAAGGGCGAGTTGGGCCCCAAAGCATCTTGCTTCCAGCTCTTTGGGAAGCTAAGAAACAACTCGCTCTGCACTTTTGTTTTACACACTACCACGAACATGTCTTACAAAGGCCTGTGAAACGCAGTTTCTTCCCAGGCGTGACCTCGCTGAAGTAGAACTTCTGCTCTGCCGTGTCCTACAAGGGCATAGAGCTGCAAGGCACAAGGTCCTGCCTTGTTTCCACAAGAGGAGAGAACTCTCTCAGCGTCCTGGTCCCAGCTCTTTGGGTAGCTAAGAAAAAACTAGCTCTGCATAGGGCTCTTTCAGCCTACCGGGAACATGTCTTACAAAAGCCTGTGAAACGCAGTTTCTTTGCAGGCCTGATCTGGCTGAAGTAGAACTTCTGCTCTGGGTGTGCTACATTGCCCTAGAGCTGAAAGGCACAAAGTGCTGCCTTCTTTCCAAGGGCGAGTTTTGCCCCAAAGCATCTTGCTTCCAGCTCTTTGGGAAACTAAGAAACCACTCGCTCTGCACAGTGCTCTTACAGCCTACCGGGAACATCTCTTACAAAGGCCTGTGAAACGCAGTTTCTTTGCAGGCCTGATCTGGCTGAAGTAGAACTTCTGCTCTGGGTGTGCTACATTGCCCTAGAGCTGAAAGGCACAACGTGCAGGCTTCTTTCCAAAGGGCGAGTTGGGCCCCAAAGCATCTTGCTTCCAGCTCTTTGGGAAGCTAAGAAACAACTCGCCCTGCACTTTTGTTTTACACACTACCGCGAAAATGTCTTACAAAGGCCTGTGTCACGCAGTTTCTTCCCAGGCGTGATCTCTCTGAAGTACAACTTCTGCTCTGCCGTGTCCTACAAGGGAATAGAGCTGCAAGGCACAAGGTCCTGCCTTGTTTCCGCAAGAGGAGAGAACTCCCTCAGCGTTCAGGTCCCAGCTCTTTGGGCAGGTAAGAAAAAACTAGCTCTGCATAGGGCTCTTTCAGCCTACCTGGAGCATGTCTTACAAAGGCCTGTTAAACGCAGTTTCTTTGCAGGCCTGATCTGGCTGAAGTAGAACTTGTGCTCTGGGTGTGCTACTTTTCCCTAGAGCTGAAATGCACAACGTGCAGTGTCCTTTCCAAAGGGCAAGTTGGGCCCCAAGGCATCTTGCTTCCAGCTCTTTGGGAGGCTAAGAAACAACTCGCTCTGCACAGTGCTCTTACAGCCTACCAGGAAGATCTCTTACAAAGGCGTGTGAAATGCAGTTTCTTTGCAGGCCTGATCTGGCTGAAGTAGAACTACTGCTCTGGGTGTGCTACATTGCCCTAGAACTGAAAGGCACAACGTGCAGGCTTCTTTCCAAAGGGCGAGTTGGGCCCCAAAGCATCTTGCTTCCAGCTCTTTGGGAAGCTAAGAAACAACTCGCTCTGCACAGTGCTCTTACAGCCTACCGGGAACATCTCTTACAAAGGCCTGTGAAACGCAGTTGCTTTGCAGGCCTGATCTGGCTGAAGTAGAAATTATGCTATGGGTGTGCTACATTGCCCCAGAGCTGAAAGGCACAAAGTGCAGGCTTCTTTCCAAAGGGCGAGTTGGGCCCCAAAGCATCTTGCTTCCAGCTCTTTGGGAAGCTAAGAAACAACTCGCTCTGCACAGTGCTGTTACAGCCTACCGGGGACATCTCTTCCAACGGCCTGTGAAACGCAGTTTCTTTGCAGGCCTGATCTGGCTGAAGTAGAACTTCTGCTCAGGGTGTGCTACATTGCCCTAGAGGTGAAAGGCACAACGTGCAGGCTTCTTTCCAATGGGCGAGTTGGACCCCAAAGCATCTTGCTTCCAGCTCTTTGGGAAGCAAAGAAGCAACTCGCTCTGCACAGTGCTCTTACAGCCTACCGGGAACATCTCTTCCAAAGGCCTGTGAAACGCAGTTTCTTTGCAGGCCTGATCTGGCTGAAGTAGAACTTCTGCTCTGGGTGTGCTACATTGCCCTAGAGGTGAAAGGCACAACGTGCAGGCTTCTTTCCAAAGGGCGAGTTTTGCCCCAAAGCATCTTGCTTCCAGCTCTTTGGGAAACTAAGAAACCACTCGCTCTGCACAGTGCTCTTACAGCCTACCGGGAACATGTCTTACAAAGGCCTGTGAAACGCAGTTTCTTTGCAGGCCTGATCTGGCTGAAGTGGAACTTCAGCTCTGGGTGTGCTACATTGCCCTAGAGCTGAAAGGCACAACGTGCAGGCTTCTTTCCAAAGGGCGAGTTGGGCCCCAAAGCATCTTGCTTCCAGCTCTTTGGGAAGCTAAGAAACAACTCGCTCTGCACAGTGCTCTTACAGCCTACCGGGAACATCTCTTACAAAGGCCTGTGAAACGCAGTTTCTTTGCAGGCCTGATCTGGCTGAAGTAGAACTTCTGCTCTGGGTGTGCTACATTGGCCTAGAGCTGAAAGGCACAACGTGCACTCTCCTTTCCAAAGGGCGAGTTGGGCCCCAAAGCATCTTGCTTCCAGCTCTTTGGGAAGCTAAGAAACAACTCGCTCTGCACTTTTGTTTTACACACTACCGCGAACATGTCTTACAAAGGCCTGTGTCACGCAGTTTCTTCCCAGGCGTGATCTCTCTGAAGTACAACTTCTGCTCTGCTGTGTCCTACAAGGGAATAGAGCTGCAAGGCACAAGGTCCTGCCTTGTTTCCACAAGAGGAGAGAACTCCCTCAGCGTTCAGGTCCCAGATCTTTGGGCAGGTAAGAAAAAACTAGCTCTGCATAGGGCTCTTTCAGCCTACCTGGAGCATGTCTTACAAAGGCCTGTTAAACGCAGTTTCTTTGCAGGCCTGATCTGGCTGAAGTAGAACTTGTGCTCTGGGTGTGCTACTTTTCCCTAGAGCTGAAATGCACAACGTGCAGTCTCCTTTCCAAAGGGCAAGTTGGGCCCCAAAGCATCTTGCTTCCAGCTCTTTGGTAGGCTAAGAAACAACTCGCTCTGCACAGTGCTCTTACAGCCTACCAGGAAGATCTCTTACAAAGGCGTGTGAAACGCAGTTTCTTTGCAGGCCTGATCTGGCTGAAGTAGAACTACTGCTCTGGGTGTGCTACATTGCCCTAGAACTGAAAGGCACAACGTGCAGGCTTCTTTCCAAAGGGCGAGTTGGGCTCCAAAGCATCTTGCTTCCAGCTCTTTGGGAGGCTAAGAAACAACTCGCTCTGCACAGTGCTCTTACAGCCTACCGGGAACATCTCTTACAAAGGCCTGTGAAACGCAGTTTCTTTGCAGGCCTGATCTGGCTGAAGTAGAACTTCTGCTCTGGGTGTGCTACATTGCCCCAGAGCTGAAAGGCACAAAGTGCAGGCTTCTTTCCAAAGGGCGAGTTGGGTCCCAAAGCATCTTGCTTCCAGCTCTTTGGGAAGCTAAGAAACAACTCGCTCTGCACAGTGCTCTTACAGCCTACCGGGGACATCTCTTCCAAAGCCCTGTGAAACGCAGTTTCTTTGCAGGCCTGATATGGCTGAAGTAGAACTTCTGCTCTGGGTGTGCTACATTGCCCTAGAGGTGAAAGGCACAACGTGCAGGCTTCTTTCCAAAGGGCGAGTTGGGCCCCAAAGCATCTTGCTTCCAGCTCTTTGGGAAGCTAAGAAACAACTCGCTCTGCACAGTGCTCTTACAGCCTACCGGGAACATCTCTTACAAAGGCCTGTGAAACGCAGTTTCTTTGCAGGCCTGATCTGGCTGAAGTAGAACTTCTGCTCTGGGTGTGCTACATTGCCCTAGAGCTAGAAGGCAGAAAGTGCTGTCTTCCTTCCTAAGGGCGAGTTGGGCCCAAAGCATCCTGGTTCCAGCTATTTGGGAAGCTAAGAAACAGCTCGCTCTGCAGACCTCTCTTACAGCCAACTGGGAACATCTCTTACAAAGGCCTGAGAAATGCAGTTTCTTTGCAGGCCTGATCTGGCTGAAGTAGTACTTCTGCTCTGGGTGTGCTACATTGCCCTAGAGATGAAAGGCACAATGTGCAGGCTTCTTTCCAAAGGGTGAGGTGGCCCCCAAAGCATCTTGCTTCCAGCTCTTTGGGAAGCTAAGAGACAGCTCGCTCTGCACAGTGCTCTTACACCCTACCGGGAACATCCCGCAGAAAGGCTTGTGACACGCAGTTTCTTTGCAGGCCTGATCTGGCTGAAGTAGAACTTTTGCTATGGGTGTGCTACATCGCCCTAGAGCTGGAAGGCACAAAGTGCTGTCTTCTTTCCAAATTGCGAGTTGGGCCCCAAAGCATCTTGCTTCCAGCTCTTTGGGAAGCTAAGAAACAACTCGCTCTGCACTTTTGTTTTACACACTACCGCGAACATGTCTTACAAAGGCCTGTGAAACGCAGTTTCTTCCCAGGCGTGACCTCGCTGAAGTAGAACTTCTGCTCTGCCGTGTCCTGCATATGCCTAGAGCTGCAAGGCACAAGGTCCTGCCTCGTTTCCACAAGAGGAGAGAACTCCCTCAGCGTCCTGGTCCCAGCTCTTTGGGCAGCTCAGAAAAAACTAGCTCTGCATAGGGCTCTTTCAGCCTACTGGGAACATGTCTTACAAAGGCCTGTGAAACGCAGTTTCTTTGCAGGCCTGATCTGGCTGAAGTAGAACTTCTGCTCTGCGTGTGCTACATTGCCCTAGAGCTGAAAGGCACAAAGTGCTGTCTTCTTTCCAAAGCGCGAGTTGGGCCCCAAAGCATCTTGCTTCCAGCTCTTTGGGAAGCTAAGAAACAACTCGCTGTGCACAGTGCTCTTACAGCCTACCGGGAACATCTCTTACAAAGGCCTGTGAAACGCAGTGTCTTTGCAGGCCTGATCTGTGTGAAGTAGAACTTCTGCTCTGGGTGTGCTACATTGCCCTAGAGCTGAAAGGCACAACGTGCAGGCTTCTTTCCAAAGGGCGAGTTGGGCCCCAAAGCGTCTTGCTTCCAGCTCTTTGGGAAGCTAAGAAACAACTCGCTCTGCACAGTGCTCTTACAGCCTACCTGGAAGATCTGTTCCAAAGGCCTGTGAAACGCAGTTTCTTTGCAGGCCTGATCTGGCTGAAGTAGAACTTCTGCTATGGGTGTGCTACATTGCCCTAGACCTGAAAGGCACAAAGTGCAGGCTTCTTTCCAAAGGGCGAGTTGGGCCCCAAAGCATCTTGCTTCCAGCTCTTTGGGAAGCTAAGAAACAACTCGCTCTGCACAGTGCTCTTACACCCTACCGGGAACATCCCGCAGAAAGGCTTGTGACACGCAGTTTCTTTGCAGGCCTGATCTGGCTGAAGTAGAACTTCTCCTCTTGGTGTGATACATTGCCCTAGAGGTGGAAGGCGCAAAGTGCTGTCTTCTTTCCAAAGGGCGAGTTGGGCCCCAAAGCATCTTGCTTCCAGCTCTTTGGGAAGCTAAGAAACAACTCGCTCTGCACTTTTGTTTTACACACTACCGCGAACATGTCTTACAAAGGACTGTGAAATGCAGTTTCTTCCCAGGCGTGACATCGCTGAAGTAGAACTTCTGCTCTGCCGTGTCCTACATATGCCTAGAGCTGCAAGGCACAAGGTCCTGCCTCGTTTCCACAAGAGGAGAGAACTCCCTCAGCGTCCTGGTCCCAGCTCTTTGGGCAGCTCAGAAAAAACTAGCTCTGCATAGGGCTCTTTCAGCCTACTGGGAACATGTCTTACAAAGGCCTGTGAAACGCAGTTTCTTTGCAGGCCTGATCTGGCTGAAGTAGAACTTCTGCTGTGGGTGTGCTACATTGCCCTAGAGCTGAAAGACACAAAGTGCTGTCTTCTTTCCAAAGCGCGAGTTGGGCCCTAAAGCATCTTGCTTCCAGCTCTTTGGGAAGCTAAGAAACAACTCGCTGTGCACAGTGCTCTTACAGCCTACCGGGAACATCTCTTACAAAGGCCTGTGAAACGCAGTGTCTTTGCAGGCCTGATCAGTGTGAAGTAGAACTTCTGCTCTGGGTGTGCTACATTGCCCTAGAGCTGAAAGGCACAACGTGCAGGCTTCTTTCCAAAGGGCGAGTTGGGCCCCAAAGCATCTTGCTTCCAGCTCTTTGGGAAGCTAAGAAACAACTCGCTCTGCACAGTGCTCTTACAGCCTAGCGGGAACATCTCTTACAAAGGCCTGTGAAACGCAGTTGCTTTGCAGGCCTGATCTGGCTGAAGTAGAACTTCTGCTATGGGTGTGCTACATTGCCCCAGAGCTGAAAGGCACAAAGTGCAGGCTTCTTTCCAAAGGGCGAGTTGGGCCCCAAAGCATCTTGCTTCCAGCTCTTTGGGAAGCTAAGAAACAACTCGCTCTGCACAGTGCTCTTACAGCCTACCGGGGACATCTCTTCCAAAGGCCTGTGAAACGCAGTTTCTTTGCAGGCCTGATCTGGCTGAAGTAGAACTTCTGCTCTGGGTGTGCTACATTGCCCTAGAGGTGAAAGGCACAACGTCCAGGCTTCTTTCCAATGGGCGAGTTGGGCCCCAAAGCATATTGCTTCCAGCTCTTTGGGAAGCAAAGAAGCAACTCGCTCTGCACAGTGCTCTTACAGCCTACCGGGAACATCTCTTACAAAGGCCTGTGAAACGCAGTTTCTTTGCAGGCCTGATCTGGCTGAAGTAGAACTTCTGCTCTGGGTGTGCTACATTGCCCTAGAGCTGAAAGGCACAACGTGCAGGTTTCTTTCCAAAGGGCGAGTTGGGCCCCAAAGCATCTTGCTTCCAGCTCTTTGGGAAGCTAAGAAACAACTCGCTCTGCACTTTTGTTTTACACACTACCGCTAACATGTCTTACAAAGGCCTGTGACACGCAGTTTCTTCCCAGGCGTGATCTCGCTGAAGTAGAACTTCTGCTCTGCCGTGTCCTACAAGGGCATAGAGCTGCAAGGCACAAGGTCCTGCCTTGTTTCCACAAGAGGAGAGAACTCCCTCAGCGTCCAGGTCCCAGCTCTTTGTGCAGGTAAGAAAAAACTAGCTCTGCATAGGGCTCTTTCAGCCTACCTGGAGCATGTCTTACAAAGGCCTGTGAAACGCAGTTTCCTGGCAGGCCTGATCTGGCTGAAGTAGAACTTCTGCTCTGGGTGTGCTACTTTGCCCTAGAGCTGAAAGGCACAACGTGCAGTCTCCTTTCCAAAGGGCAAGTTGGGCCCCAAAGCATCTTGCTTCCAGCTCTTTGGGAAGCTAAGAAACAACTCTCTCTGCACAGTGCTCTTACAGCCTACCGGGAACATCTCTTACAAAGGCCTGTGAAACGCAGTTGCTTTGCAGGCATTATCTGGCTGAAGTAGAACTTCTGCTGTGCTTGTGCTACATTGCCCTAGAGCTGAAAGGCACAACGTCCAGGCTTCTTTCCAAAGGGCGAGTTGGGCCTTAAAGCATCTTGCTTCCAGCTCTTTGGGAAGCTAAGAAACAACTCGCTCTGCACAGTGCTCCTACAGCCTACCGGGAACATCTTTTACAAAGGCCTCTGAAACACAGTTTCTTTACAGGCCTGACCTGGCTGAAGTAGAACTTCTGCTCTGGGTGTGCTACATTGCCCTAGAGCTGAAAGGCACAACGTGCAGGCTTCTTTCCAAAGGGCGAGTTGGGCCCCAAAGCATCTTGCTTCCAGCTCTTTGGGAAGCTAAGAAACAACTCGCTCTGCACAGTGCTCTTACAGCCTACCGGGAACATCTCTTACAAAGGCCTGTGAAATGCAGTTTCTTTGCAGGCCTGATCTGGCTGAAGTAGAACTTCTGCTCTGGGTGTGCTACATTGCCCTAGAGCTGGAAGGCAGAAAGTGCTGTCTTCCTTCCTAAGGGCGAGTTGGGCCCAAAGCATCTTGGTTCCAGCTATTTGGGAAGCTAAGAAACAGCTCGCTCTGCAGACCTCTCTTACAGCCAACCGGGAACATCTCTTACAAAGGCCTGAGAAATGCAGTTTCTTTGCAGGCCTGATCTGGCTGAAGTAGTACTTCTGCTCTGGGTGTGCTACATGGCCCTGGAGATGAAAGGCACAATGTGCAGGCTTCTTTCCAAAGGGTGAGGTGGCCCCCAAAGCATCTTGCTTCCAGCTCTTTGGGAAGCTAAGAGACAGCTCGCTCTGCACAGTGCTCTTACACCCTACCGGGAACATCCCGCAGAAAGGCTTGTGACACGCAGTTTCTTTGCAGGCCTGAACTGGCTGAAGTAGAACTTCTGCTCTTGGTGTGCTACATCGCCAAGAGCTGGAAGGCACAAAGTGCAGTCTTCTTTCCAAAGGGCGAGTTGGGCCCCAAAGCATCTTGCTTCCAGCTCTTTGGGAAGCTAAGAAACAACTCGCTCTGCACTTTTGTTTTACACACTACCACGAACATGTCTTACAAAGGCCTGTGAAACGCAGTTTCTTCCCAGGCGTGACCTCGCTGAAGTAGAACTTCTGCTCTGCCGTGTCCTACAAGGGCATAGAGCTGCAAGGCACAAGGTCCTGCCTTGTTTCCACAAGAGGAGAGAACTCTCTCAGCGTCCTGGTCCCAGCTCTTTGGGTAGCTAAGAAAAAACTAGCTCTGCATAGGGCTCTTTCAGCCTACCGGGAACATGTCTTACAAAAGCCTGTGAAACGCAGTTTCTTTGCAGGCCTGATCTGGCTGAAGTAGAACTTCTGCTCTGGGTGTGCTACATTGCCCTAGAGCTGAAAGGCACAAAGTGCTGCCTTCTTTCCAAGGGCGAGTTTTGCCCCAAAGCATCTTGCTTCCAGCTCTTTGGGAAACTAAGAAACCACTCGCTCTGCACAGTGCTCTTACAGCCTACCGGGAACATCTCTTACAAAGGCCTGTGAAACGCAGTTTCTTTGCAGGCCTGATCTGGCTGAAGTAGAACTTCTGCTCTGGGTGTGCTACATTGCCCTAGAGCTGAAAGGCACAACGTGCAGGCTTCTTTCCAAAGGGCGAGTTGGGCCCCAAAGCATCTTGCTTCCAGCTCTTTGGGAAGCTAAGAAACAACTCGCCCTGCACTTTTGTTTTACACACTACCGCGAAAATGTCTTACAAAGGCCTGTGTCACGCAGTTTCTTCCCAGGCGTGATCTCTCTGAAGTACAACTTCTGCTCTGCCGTGTCCTACAAGGGAATAGAGCTGCAAGGCACAAGGTCCTGCCTTGTTTCCGCAAGAGGAGAGAACTCCCTCAGCGTTCAGGTCCCAGCTCTTTGGGCAGGTAAGAAAAAACTAGCTCTGCATAGGGCTCTTTCAGCCTACCTGGAGCATGTCTTACAAAGGCCTGTTAAACGCAGTTTCTTTGCAGGCCTGATCTGGCTGAAGTAGAACTTGTGCTCTGGGTGTGCTACTTTTCCCTAGAGCTGAAATGCACAACGTGCAGTGTCCTTTCCAAAGGGCAAGTTGGGCCCCAAGGCATCTTGCTTCCAGCTCTTTGGGAGGCTAAGAAACAACTCGCTCTGCACAGTGCTCTTACAGCCTACCAGGAAGATCTCTTACAAAGGCGTGTGAAATGCAGTTTCTTTGCAGGCCTGATCTGGCTGAAGTAGAACTACTGCTCTGGGTGTGCTACATTGCCCTAGAACTGAAAGGCACAACGTGCAGGCTTCTTTCCAAAGGGCGAGTTGGGCCCCAAAGCATCTTGCTTCCAGCTCTTTGGGAAGCTAAGAAACAGTTCGCTCTGCACAGTGCTCTTACAGCCTACCGGGAACATCTCTTACAAAGGCCTGTGAAACGCAGTTGCTTTGCAGGCCTGATCTGGCTGAAGTAGAAATTATGCTATGGGTGTGCTACATTGCCCCAGAGCTGAAAGGCACAAAGTGCAGGCTTCTTTCCAAAGGGCGAGTTGGGCCCCAAAGCATCTTGCTTCCAGCTCTTTGGGAAGCTAAGAAACAACTCGCTCTGCACAGTGCTCTTACAGCCTACCGGGGACATCTCTTCCAAAGGCCTGTGAAACGCAGTTTCTTTGCAGGCCTGATCTGGCTGAAGTAGAACTTCTGCTCTGGGTGTGCTACATTGCCCTAGAGGTGAAAGGCACAACGTCCAGGCTTCTTTCCAATGGGCGAGTTGGGCCCCAAAGCATATTGCTTCCAGCTCTTTGGGAAGCAAAGAAGCAACTCGCTCTGCACAGTGCTCTTACAGCCTACCGGGAACATCTCTTACAAAGGCCTGTGAAACGCAGTTTCTTTGCAGGCCTGATCTGGCTGAAGTAGAACTTCTGCTCTGGGTGTGCTACATTGCCCTAGAGCTGAAAGGCACAACGTGCAGGTTTCTTTCCAAAGGGCGAGTTGGGCCCCAAAGCATCTTGCTTCCAGCTCTTTGGGAAGCTAAGAAACCACTCGCTCTGCACAGTGCTCTTACAGCCTACCGGGAACATGTCTTACAAAGGCCTGTGACACGCAGTTTCTTCCCAGGCGTGATCTCGCTGAAGTAGAACTTCTGCTCTGCCGTGTCCTACAAGGGCATAGAGCTGCAAGGCACAAGGTCCTGCCTTGTTTCCACAAGAGGAGAGAACTCCCTCAGCGTCCAGGTCCCAGCTCTTTGTGCAGGTAAGAAAAAACTAGCTCTGCATAGGGCTCTTTCAGCCTACCTGGAGCATGTCTTACAAAGGCCTGTGAAACGCAGTTTCCTGGCAGGCCTGATCTGGCTGAAGTAGAACTTCTGCTCTGGGTGTGCTACTTTGCCCTAGAGCTGAAAGGCACAACGTGCAGTCTCCTTTCCAAAGGGCAAGTTGGGCCCCAAAGCATCTTGCTTCCAGCTCTTTGGGAAGCTAAGAACCAACTCTCTCTGCACAGTGCTCTTACAGCCTACCGGGAACATCTCTTACAAAGGCCTGTGAAACGCAGTTGCTTTGCAGGCATTATCTGGCTGAAGTAGAACTTCTGCTCTGGGTGTGCTACATTGCCCTAGAGCTGAAAGGCACAACGTGCAGTCTTCTTTCCAAAGGGCGAGTTGGGCCTTAAAGCATCTTGCTTCCAGCTCTTTGGGAAGCTAAGAAACAACTCGCTCTGCACAGTGCTCCTACAGCCTACCGGGAACATCTCTTACAAAGGCCTCTGAAACGCAGTTTCTTTGCAGGCCTGATCTGGCTGAAGTAGAACTTCTGCTCTGGGTGTGCTACATTGCCCTAGAGCTGGAAGGCAGAAAGTGCTGTCTTCCTTCCTAAGGGCGAGTTGGGCCCAAAGCATCTTGGTTCCAGCTATTTGGGAAGCTAAGAAACAGCTCGCTCTGCAGACCTCTCTTACAGCCAACCGGGAACATCTCTTACAAAGGCCTGAGAAATGCAGTTTCTTTGCAGGCCTGATCTGGCTGAAGTAGTACTTCTGCTCTGGGTGTGCTCCATTGCCCTAGAGATGAAAGGCACAATGTGCAGGCTTCTTTCCAAAGGGTGAGGTGGCCCCCAAAGCATCTTGCTTCCAGCTCTTTGGGAAGCTAAGAGACAGCTCGCTCTGCACAGTGCTCTTACACCCTACCGGGAACATCCCGCAGAAAGGCTTGTGACACGCAGTTTCTTTGCAGGCCTGATCTGGCTGAAGTAGAACTTCTGCTATGGGTGTGCTACATCGCCCTAGAGCTGGAAGGCACAAAGTGCTGTCTTCTTTCCAAATTGCGAGTTGGGCCCCAAAGCATCTTGCTTCCAGCTCTTTGGGAAGCTAAGAAACAACTCGCTCTGCACTTTTGTTTTACACACTACCGCGAACATGTCTTACAAAGGCCTGTGAAACGCAGTTTCTTCCCAGGCGTGACCTCGCTGAAGTAGAACTTCTGCTCTGCCGTGTCCTACATATGCCTAGAGCTGCAAGGCACAAGGTCCTGCCTCGTTTCCACAAGAGGAGAGAACTCCCTCAGCGTCCTGGTCCCAGCTCTTTGGGCAGCTCAGAAAAAACTAGCTCTGCATAGGGCTCTTTCAGCCTACTGGGAACGTGTCTTCCAAAGGCCTGTGAAACGCAGTTTCTTTGCAGGCCTGATCTGGCTGAAGTAGAACTTCTGCTATGGGTGTGCTACATTGCCCTAGAGCTGAAAGGCACAAAGTGCTGTCTTCTTTCCAAAGCGCGAGTTGGGCCCTAAAGCATCTTGCTTCCAGCTCTTTGGGAAGCTAAGAAACAACTCGCTGTGCACAGTGCTCTTACAGCCTACCGGGAACATCTCTTACAAAGGCCTGTGAAACGCAGTGTCTTTGCAGGCCTGATCAGTGTGAAGTAGAACTTCTGCTCTGGGTGTGCTACATTGCCCTGGAGCTGAAAGGCACAACGTGCAGGCTTCATTCCAAAGGGCGAGTTGGGCCCCAAAGCATCTTGCTTCCAGCTCTTTGGGAAGCTAAGAAACAACTCGCTCTGCACAGTGCTCTTACAGCCTACCGGGAACATCTCTTACAAAGGCCTGTGAAACGCAGTTTCTTTGCAGGCCTGATCTGGCTGAAGTAGAACTTATGCTATGGGTGTGCTACATTGCCCCAGAGCTGAAAGGCACAAATTGCAGGCTTCTTTCCAAAGGGCGAGTTGGGCCCCAAAGCATCTTGCTTCCAGCTCTTTGGGAAGCTAAGAAACACCTCGCTCTGCACAGTGCTCTTACAGCCTACCGGGGACATCTCTTCCAAAGGCCTGTGAAACGCAGTTTCTTTGCAGGCCTGATCTGGCTGAAGTAGAACTTCTGCTCTGGGTGTGCTACATTGCCCTAGAGGTGAAAGGCACAACGTCCAGGCTTCTTTCCAATGGGCGAGTTGGGCCCCAAAGCATATTGCTTCCAGCTCTTTGGGAAGCAAAGAAGCAACTCGCTCTGCACAGTGCTCTTACAGCCTACCGGGAACATCTCTTACAAAGGCCTGTGAAACGCAGTTTCTTTGCAGGCCTGATCTGGCTGAAGTAGAACTTTTGCTCTGGGTGTGCTACATTGCCCTAGAGCTGAAAGGCACAACGTGCAGGTTTCTTTCCAAAGGGCGAGTTGGGCCCCAAAGCATCTTGCTTCCAGCTCTTTGGGAAGCTAAGAAACAACTCGCTCTGCACTTTTGTTTTACACACTACCGCGAACATGTCTTACAAAGGCCTGTGACACGCAGTTTCTTCCCAGGCGTGACCTCGCTGAAGTAGAACTTCTGCTCTGCCGTGTCCTACAAGGGCATAGAGCTGCAAGGCACAAGGTCCTGCCTTGTTTCCACAAGAGGAGAGAACTCCCTCAGCGTCCAGGTCCCAGCTCTTTGTGCAGGTAAGAAAAAACTAGCTCTGCATAGGGCTCTTTCAGCCTACCTGGAGCATGTCTTACAAAGGCCTGTGAAACGCAGTTTCCTGGCAGGCCTGATCTGGCTGAAGTAGAACTTCTGCTCTGCGTGTGCTACTTTGCCCTAGAGCTGAAAGGCACAACGTGCAGTCTCCTTTCCAAAGGGCAAGTTGGGCCCCAAAGCATCTTGCTTCCAGCTCTTTGGGAAGCTAAGAAACAACTCTCTCTGCACAGTGCTCTTACAGCCTACCGGGAACATCTCTTACAAAGGCCTGTGAAACGCAGTTGCTTTGCAGGCATTATCTGGCTGAAGTAGAACTTCTGCTGTGCTTGTGCTACATTGCCCTAGAGCTGAAAGGCACTACGTCCAGGCTTCTTTCCAAAGGGCGAGTTGGGCCTTAAAGCATCTTGCTTCCAGCTCTTTGGGAAGCTAAGAAACAACTCGCTCTGCACAGTGCTCCTACAGCCTACCGGGAACATCTTTTACAAAGGCCTCTGAAACACAGTTTCTTTACAGGTCTGACCTGGCTGAAGTAGAACTTCTGCTCTGGGTGTGCTACATTGCCCTAGAGCACAAAGGCACAACGTGCAGGCTTCTTTCCAAAGGGCGAGTTGGGCCCCAAAGCATCTTGCTTCCAGCTCTTTGGGAAGCTAAGAAACAACTCGCTCTGCACAGTGCTCTTACAGCCTACCGGGAACATCTCTTACAAAGGCCTGTGAAACGCAGTTTCTTTGCAGGCCTGATCTGGCTGAAGTAGAACTTCTGCTCTGGGTGTGCTACATTGCCCTAGAGCTGGAAGGCAGAAAGTGCTGTCTTCCTTCCTAAGGGCGAGTTGGGCCCAAAGCATCTTGGTTCCAGCTATTTGGGAAGCTAAGAAACAGCTTGCTCTGCAGACCTCTCTTACAGCCAACCGGGAACATCTCTTACAAAGGCCTGAGAAATGCAGTTTCTTTGCAGGCCTGATCTGGCTGAAGTAGTACTTCTGCTCTGGGTGTGCTACATGGCCCTGGAGATGAAAGGCACAATGTGCAGGCTTCTTTCCAAAGGGTGAGGTGGCCCCCAAATCATCTTGCTTCCAGCTCTTTGGGAAGCTAAGAGACAGCTCGCTCTGCACAGTGCTCTTACACCCTACCGGGAACATCCCGCAGAAAGGCTTGTGACATGCAGTTTCTTTGCAGGCCTGATCTGGCTGAAGTAGAACTTCTGCTATGGGTGTGCTACATCGCCCTAGAGATGGAAGGCACAAAGTGCTGTCTTCTTTCCAAATTGCGAGTTGGGCCCCAAAGCATCTTGCTTCCAGCTCTTTGGGAAGCTAAGAAACAACTCGCTCTGCACTTTTGTTTTACACACTACCGCGAACATGTCTTACAAAGGCCTGTGAAACGCAGTTTCTTCCCAGGCGTGACCTCCCTGAAGTAGAACTTCTGCTCTGCCGTGTCCTACATATGCCTAGAGCTGCAAGGCACAAGGTCCTGCCTCGTTTCCACAAGAGGAGAGAACTCCCTCAGCGTCCTGGTCCCAGCTCTTTGGGCAGCTCAGAAAAAACTAGCTCTGCATAGGGCTCTTTCAGCCTACTGGGAACATGTCTTACAAAGGCCTGTGAAACGCAGTTTCTTTGCAGGCCTGATCTGGCTGAAGTAGAACTTCTGCTCTGGGTGTGCTACATTGCCCTAGAGCTGAAAGGCACAAAGTGCTGTCTTCTTTCCAAAGCGCGAGTTGGGCCCCAAAGCATCTTGCTTCCAGCTCTTTGGGAAGCTAAGAAACAACTCGCTGTGCACAGTGCTCTTACAGCCTACCGGGAACATCTCTTACAAAGGCCTGTGAAACGCAGTGTCTTTGCAGGCCTGATCTGTGTGAAGTAGAACTTCTGCTCTGGGTGTGCTACATTGCCCTAGAGCTGAAAGGCACAACGTGCAGGCTTCTTTCCAAAGGGCGAGTTGGGCCCCAAAGCGTCTTGCTTCCAGCTCTTTGGGAAGCTAAGAAACAACTCGCTCTGCACAGTGCTCTTACAGCCTACCGGGAAGATCTCTTCCAAAGGCCTGTGAAACGCAGTTTCTTTGCAGGCCTGATCTGGCTGAAGTAGAACTTCTGCTATGGGTGTGCTACATTGCCCTAGAGCTGAAAGGCACAAAGTGCTGTCTTCTTTCCAAAGGGCGAGTTGGGCCCCAAAGCATCTTGCTTCCAGCTCTTTGGGAAGCTAAGAAACAACTCGCTCTGCACAGTGCTCTTACACCCTACCGGGAACATCCCGCAGAAAGGCTTGTGACACGCAGTTTCTTTGCAGGCCTGATCTGGCTGAAGTAGGACTTCTCCTCTTGGTGTGATACATTGCCCTAGAGCTGGAAGGCACAAAGTGCTGTCTTCTTTCCAAAGGGCGAGTTGGGCCCCAAAGCATCTTGCTTCCAGCTCTTTGGGAAGCTAAGAAACAACTCGGTCTGCACTTTTGTTTTACACACTACCGCGAACATGTCTTACAAAGGACTGTGAAATGCAGTTTCTTCCCTGGCGTGACCTCGCTGACGTAGAACTTCTGCTCTGCCGTGTCCTACATATGCCTAGAGCTGCAAGGCACAAGGTCCTGCCTCGTTTCCACAAGAGGAGAGAACTCCCTCAGCGTCCTGGTCCCAGCTCTTTGGGCAGCTCAGAAAAAACTAGCTCTGCATAGGGCTCTTTCAGCCTACTGGGAACATGTCTTACAAAGGCCTGTGAAACGCAGTTTCTTTGCAGGCCTGATCTGGCTGAAGTAGAACTTCTGCTGTGGGTGTGCTACATTGCCCTAGAGCTGAAAGGCACAAAGTGCTGTCTTCTTTCCAAAGCGCGAGTTGGGCCCTAAAGCATCTTGCTTCCAGCTCTTTGGGAAGCCAAGAAACAACTCGCTGTGCACAGTGCTCTTACAGCCTACCGGGAACATCTCTTACAAAGGCCTGTGAAACGTAGTGTCTTTGCAGGCCTGATCAGTGTGAAGTAGAACTTCTGCTCTGGGTGTGCTACATTGCCCTAGAGCTGAAAGGCACAACGTGCAGGCTTCTTTCCAAAGGGCGAGTTGGGCCCCAAAGCATCTTGCTTCCGGCTCTTTGGGAAGCTAAGAAACAACTCGCTCTGCACAGTGCTCTTACAGCCTACCGGGAACATCTCTTACAAAGGCCTGTGAAACGCAGTTTCTTTGCAGGCCTGATCTGGCTGAAGTAGAACTTCTGCTCTGGGTGTGCTACATTGCCCTAGAGCTGGAAGGCAGAAAGTGCTGTCTTCCTTCCTAAGGGCGAGTTGGGCCCAAAGCATCTTGGTTCCAGCTATTTGGGAAGCTAAGAAACAGCTTGCTCTGCAGACCTCTCTTACAGCCAACCGGGAACATCTCTTACAAAGGCCTGAGAAATGCAGTTTCTTTGCAGGCCTGATCTGGCTGAAGTAGTACTTCTGCTCTGGGTGTGCTACATGGCCCTGGAGATGAAAGGCACAATGTGCAGGCTTCTTTCCAAAGGGTGAGGTGGCCCCCAAAGCATCTTGCTTCCAGCTCTTTGGGAAGCTAAGAGACAGCTCGCTCTGCACAGTGCTCTTACACCCTACCGGGAACATCCCGCAGAAAGGCTTGTGACACGCAGTTTCTTTGCAGGCCTGATCTGGCTGAAGTAGAACTTCTGCTATGGGTGTGCTACATCGCCCTAGAGCTGGAAGGCACAAAGTGCTGTCTTCTTTCCAAATTGCGAGTTGGGCCCCAAAGCATCTTGCTTCCAGCTCTTTGGGAAGCTAAGAAACAACTCGCTCTGCACTTTTGTTTTACACACTACCGCGAACATGTCTTACAAAGGCCTGTGAAACGCAGTTTCTTCCCAGGCGTGACCTCGCTGAAGTAGAACTTCTGCTCTGCCGTGTCCTACATATGCCTAGAGCTGCAAGGCACAAGGTCCTGCCTCGTTTCCACAAGAGGAGAGAACTCCCTCAGCGTCCTGGTCCCAGCTCTTTGGGCAGCTCAGAAAAAACTAGCTCTGCATAGGGCTCTTTCAGCCTACTGGGAACGTGTCTTCCAAAGGCCTGTGAAACGCAGTTTCTTTGCAGGCCTGATCTGGCTGAAGTAGAACTTCTGCTATGGGTGTGCTACATTGCCCTAGAGCTGAAAGGCACAAAGTGCTGTCTTCTTTCCAAAGCGCGAGTTGGGCCCTAAAGCATCTTGCTTCCAGCTCTTTGGGAAGCTAAGAAACAACTCGCTGTGCACAGTGCTCTTACAGCCTACCGGGAACATCTCTTACAAAGGCCTGTGAAACGCAGTGTCTTTGCAGGCCTGATCAGTGTGAAGTAGAACTTCTGCTCTGGGTGTGCTACATTGCCCTGGAGCTGAAAGGCACAACGTGCAGGCTTCATTCCAAAGGGCGAGTTGGGCCCCAAAGCATCTTGCTTCCAGCTCTTTGGGAAGCTAAGAAACAACTCGCTCTGCACAGTGCTCTTACAGCCTACCGGGAACATCTCTTACAAAGGCCTGTGAAACGCAGTTTCTTTGCAGGCCTGATCTGGCTGAAGTAGAACTTATGCTATGGGTGTGCTACATTGCCCCAGAGCTGAAAGGCACAAATTGCAGGCTTCTTTCCAAAGGGCGAGTTGGGCCCCAAAGCATCTTGCTTCCAGCTCTTTGGGAAGCTAAGAAACACCTCGCCCTGCACAGTGCTCTTACAGCCTACCGGGGACATCTCTTCCAAAGGCCTGTGAAACGCAGTTTCTTTGCAGGCCTGATCTGGCTGAAGTAGAACTTCTGCTCTGGGTGTGCTACATTGCCCTAGAGGTGAAAGGCACAACGTCCAGGCTTCTTTCCAATGGGCGAGTTGGGCCCCAAAGCATATTGCTTCCAGCTCTTTGGGAAGCAAAGAAGCAACTCGCTCTGCACAGTGCTCTTACAGCCTACCGGGAACATCTCTTACAAAGGCCTGTGAAACGCAGTTTCTTTGCAGGCCTGATCTGGCTGAAGTAGAACTTTTGCTCTGGGTGTGCTACATTGCCCTAGAGCTGAAAGGCACAACGTGCAGGTTTCTTTCCAAAGGGCGAGTTGGGCCCCAAAGCATCTTGCTTCCAGCTCTTTGGGAAGCTAAGAAACAACTCGCTCTGCACTTTTGTTTTACACACTACCGCGAACATGTCTTACAAAGGCCTGTGACACGCAGTTTCTTCCCAGGCGTGACCTCGCTGAAGTAGAACTTCTGCTCTGCCGTGTCCTACAAGGGCATAGAGCTGCAAGGCACAAGGTCCTGCCTTGTTTCCACAAGAGGAGAGAACTCCCTCAGCGTCCAGGTCCCAGCTCTTTGTGCAGGTAAGAAAAAACTAGCTCTGCATAGGGCTCTTTCAGCCTACCTGGAGCATGTCTTACAAAGGCCTGTGAAACGCAGTTTCCTGGCAGGCCTGATCTGGCTGAAGTAGAACTTCTGCTCTGCGTGTGCTACTTTGCCCTAGAGCTGAAAGGCACAACGTGCAGTCTCCTTTCTAAAGGGCAAGTTGGGCCCCAAAGCATCTTGCTTCCAGCTCTTTGGGAAGCTAAGAAACAACTCTCTCTGCACAGTGCTCTTACAGCCTACCGGGAACATCTCTTACAAAGGCCTGTGAAACGCAGTTGCTTTGCAGGCATTATCTGGCTGAAGTAGAACTTCTGCTGTGCTTGTGCTACATTGCCCTAGAGCTGAAAGGCACTACGTCCAGGCTTCTTTCCAAAGGGCGAGTTGGGCCTTAAAGCATCTTGCTTCCAGCTCTTTGGGAAGCTAAGAAACAACTCGCTCTGCACAGTGCTCCTACAGCCTACCGGGAACATCTTTTACAAAGGCCTCTGAAACACAGTTTCTTTACAGGTCTGACCTGGCTGAAGTAGAACTTCTGCTCTGGGTGTGCTACATTGCCCTAGAGCACAAAGGCACAACGTGCAGGCTTCTTTCCAAAGGGCGAGTTGGGCCCCAAAGCATCTTGCTTCCAGCTCTTTGGGAAGCTAAGAAACAACTCGCTCTGCACAGTGCTCTTACAGCCTACCGGGAACATCTCTTACAAAGGCCTGTGAAACGCAGTTTCTTTGCAGGCCTGATCTGGCTGAAGTAGAACTTCTGCTCTGGGTGTGCTACATTGCCCTAGAGCTGGAAGGCAGAAAGTGCTGTCTTCCTTCCTAAGGGCGAGTTGGGCCCAAAGCATCTTGGTTCCAGCTATTTGGGAAGCTAAGAAACAGCTTGCTCTGCAGACCTCTCTTACAGCCAACCGGGAACATCTCTTACAAAGGCCTGAGAAATGCAGTTTCTTTGCAGGCCTGATCTGGCTGAAGTAGTACTTCTGCTCTGGGTGTGCTACATGGCCCTGGAGATGAAAGGCACAATGTGCAGGCTTCTTTCCAAAGGGTGAGGTGGCCCCCAAATCATCTTGCTTCCAGCTCTTTGGGAAGCTAAGAGACAGCTCGCTCTGCACAGTGCTCTTACACCCTACCGGGAACATCCCGCAGAAAGGCTTGTGACATGCAGTTTCTTTGCAGGCCTGATCTGGCTGAAGTAGAACTTCTGCTATGGGTGTGCTACATCGCCCTAGAGATGGAAGGCACAAAGTGCTGTCTTCTTTCCAAATTGCGAGTTGGGCCCCAAAGCATCTTGCTTCCAGCTCTTTGGGAAGCTAAGAAACAACTCGCTCTGCACTTTTGTTTTACACACTACCGCGAACATGTCTTACAAAGGCCTGTGAAACGCAGTTTCTTCCCAGGCGTGACCTCCCTGAAGTAGAACTTCTGCTCTGCCGTGTCCTACATATGCCTAGAGCTGCAAGGCACAAGGTCCTGCCTCGTTTCCACAAGAGGAGAGAACTCCCTCAGCGTCCTGGTCCCAGCTCTTTGGGCAGCTCAGAAAAAACTAGCTCTGCATAGGGCTCTTTCAGCCTACTGGGAACATGTCTTACAAAGGCCTGTGAAACGCAGTTTCTTTGCAGGCCTGATCTGGCTGAAGTAGAACTTCTGCTCTGGGTGTGCTACATTGCCCTAGAGCTGAAAGGCACAAAGTGCTGTCTTCTTTCCAAAGCGCGAGTTGGGCCCCAAAGCATCTTGCTTCCAGCTCTTTGGGAAGCTAAGAAACAACTCGCTGTGCACAGTGCTCTTACAGCCTACCGGGAACATCTCTTACAAAGGCCTGTGAAACGCAGTGTCTTTGCAGGCCTGATCTGTGTGAAGTAGAACTTCTGCTCTGGGTGTGCTACATTGCCCTAGAGCTGAAAGGCACAACGTGCAGGCTTCTTTCCAAAGGGCGAGTTGGGCCCCAAAGCGTCTTGCTTCCAGCTCTTTGGGAAGCTAAGAAACAACTCGCTCTGCACAGTGCTCTTACAGCCTACCGGGAAGATCTCTTCCAAAGGCCTGTGAAACGCAGTTTCTTTGCAGGCCTGATCTGGCTGAAGTAGAACTTCTGCTATGGGTGTGCTACATTGCCCTAGAGCTGAAAGGCACAAAGTGCTGTCTTCTTTCCAAAGGGCGAGTTGGGCCCCAAAGCATCTTGCTTCCAGCTCTTTGGGAAGCTAAGAAACAACTCGCTCTGCACAGTGCTCTTACACCCTACCGGGAACATCCCGCAGAAAGGCTTGTGACACGCAGTTTCTTTGCAGGCCTGATCTGGCTGAAGTAGGACTTCTCCTCTTGGTGTGATACATTGCCCTAGAGCTGGAAGGCACAAAGTGCTGTCTTCTTTCCAAAGGGCGAGTTGGGCCCCAAAGCATCTTGCTTCCAGCTCTTTGGGAAGCTAAGAAACAACTCGGTCTGCACTTTTGTTTTACACACTACCGCGAACATGTCTTACAAAGGACTGTGAAATGCAGTTTCTTCCCTGGCGTGACCTCGCTGACGTAGAACTTCTGCTCTGCCGTGTCCTACATATGCCTAGAGCTGCAAGGCACAAGGTCCTGCCTCGTTTCCACAAGAGGAGAGAACTCCCTCAGCGTCCTGGTCCCAGCTCTTTGGGCAGCTCAGAAAAAACTAGCTCTGCATAGGGCTCTTTCAGCCTACTGGGAACATGTCTTACAAAGGCCTGTGAAACGCAGTTTCTTTGCAGGCCTGATCTGGCTGAAGTAGAACTTCTGCTGTGGGTGTGCTACATTGCCCTAGAGCTGAAAGGCACAAAGTGCTGTCTTCTTTCCAAAGCGCGAGTTGGGCCCTAAAGCATCTTGCTTCCAGCTCTTTGGGAAGCCAAGAAACAACTCGCTGTGCACAGTGCTCTTACAGCCTACCGGGAACATCTCTTACAAAGGCCTGTGAAACGTAGTGTCTTTGCAGGCCTGATCAGTGTGAAGTAGAACTTCTGCTCTGGGTGTGCTACATTGCCCTAGAGCTGAAAGGCACAACGTGCAGGCTTCTTTCCAAAGGGCGAGTTGGGCCCCAAAGCATCTTGCTTCCGGCTCTTTGGGAAGCTAAGAAACAACTCGCTCTGCACAGTGCTCTTACAGCCTACCGGGAACATCTCTTACAAAGGCCTGTGAAACGCAGTTTCTTTGCAGGCCTGATCTGGCTGAAGTAGAACTTCTGCTCTGGGTGTGCTACATTGCCCTAGAGCTGGAAGGCAGAAAGTGCTGTCTTCCTTCCTAAGGGCGAGTTGGGCCCAAAGCATCTTGGTTCCAGCTATTTGGGAAGCTAAGAAACAGCTTGCTCTGCAGACCTCTCTTACAGCCAACCGGGAACATCTCTTACAAAGGCCTGAGAAATGCAGTTTCTTTGCAGGCCTGATCTGGCTGAAGTAGTACTTCTGCTCTGGGTGTGCTACATGGCCCTGGAGATGAAAGGCACAATGTGCAGGCTTCTTTCCAAAGGGTGAGGTGGCCCCCAAAGCATCTTGCTTCCAGCTCTTTGGGAAGCTAAGAGACAGCTCGCTCTGCACAGTGCTCTTACACCCTACCGGGAACATCCCGCAGAAAGGCTTGTGACACGCAGTTTCTTTGCAGGCCTGATCTGGCTGAAGTAGAACTTCTGCTATGGGTGTGCTACATCGCCCTAGAGCTGGAAGGCACAAAGTGCTGTCTTCTTTCCAAATTGCGAGTTGGGCCCCAAAGCATCTTGCTTCCAGCTCTTTGGGAAGCTAAGAAACAACTCGCTCTGCACTTTTGTTTTACACACTACCGCGAACATGTCTTACAAAGGCCTGTGAAACGCAGTTTCTTCCCAGGCGTGACCTCGCTGAAGTAGAACTTCTGCTCTGCCGTGTCCTACATATGCCTAGAGCTGCAAGGCACAAGGTCCTGCCTCGTTTCCACAAGAGGAGAGAACTCCCTCAGCGTCCTGGTCCCAGCTCTTTGGGCAGCTCAGAAAAAACTAGCTCTGCATAGGGCTCTTTCAGCCTACTGGGAACGTGTCTTCCAAAGGCCTGTGAAACGCAGTTTCTTTGCAGGCCTGATCTGGCTGAAGTAGAACTTCTGCTATGGGTGTGCTACATTGCCCTAGAGCTGAAAGGCACAAAGTGCTGTCTTCTTTCCAAAGCGCGAGTTGGGCCCTAAAGCATCTTGCTTCCAGCTATTTGGGAAGCTAAGAAACAACTCGCTGTGCACAGTGCTCTTACAGCCTACCGGGAACATCTCTTACAAAGGCCTGTGAAACGCAGTGTCTTTGCAGGCCTGATCAGTGTGAAGTAGAACTTCTGCTCTGGGTGTGCTACATTGCCCTGGAGCTGAAAGGCACAACGTGCAGGCTTCATTCCAAAGGGCGAGTTGGGCCCCAAAGCATCTTGCTTCCAGCTCTTTGGGAAGCTAAGAAACAACTCGCTCTGCACAGTGCTCTTACAGCCTACCGGGAACATCTCTTACAAAGGCCTGTGAAACGCAGTTTCTTTGCAGGCCTGATCTGGCTGAAGTAGAACTTATGCTATGGGTGTGCTACATTGCCCCAGAGCTGAAAGGCACAAATTGCAGGCTTCTTTCCAAAGGGCGAGTTGGGCCCCAAAGCATCTTGCTTCCAGCTCTTTGGGAAGCTAAGAAACACCTCGCTCTGCACAGTGCTCTTACAGCCTACCGGGGACATCTCTTCCAAAGGCCTGTGAAACGCAGTTTCTTTGCAGGCCTGATCTGGCTGAAGTAGAACTTCTGCTCTGGGTGTGCTACATTGCCCTAGAGGTGAAAGGCACAACGTCCAGGCTTCTTTCCAATGGGCGAGTTGGGCCCCAAAGCATACTGCTTCCAGCTCTTTGGGAAGCAAAGAAGCAACTCGCTCTGCACAGTGCTCTTACAGCCTACCGGGAACATCTCTTACAAAGGCCTGTGAAACGCAGTTTCTTTGCAGGCCTGATCTGGCTGAAGTAGAACTTCTGCTCTGGGTGTGCTACATTGCCCTAGAGCTGAAAGGTACAAAGTGCTGTCTTCTTTCCAAAGCGCGAGTTGGGCCCCAAAGCATCTTGCTTCCAGCTCTTTGGGAAGCTAAGAAACTACTCGCTGTGCACAGTGCTCTTACAGCCTACCGGGAACATCTCTTACAAAGGCCTGTGAAACGCAGTGTCTTTGCAGGCCTGATCTGTGTGAAGTAGAACTTCTGCTCTGGGTGTGCTACATTGCCCTAGAGCTGAAAGGCACAACGTGCAGGCTTCTTTCCAAAGGGCGAGTTGGGCCCCAAAGCGTCTTGCTTCCAGCTCTTTGGGAAGCTAAGAAACAACTCGCTCTGCACAGTGCTCTTACATCCTACCGGGAAGATCTCTTCCAAAGGCCTGTGAAACGCAGTTTCTTTGCAGGCCTGATCTGGCTGAAGTAGAACTTCTGCTATGGGTGTGCTACATTGCCCTAGAGCTGAAAGGCACAAAGTGCTGTCTTCTTTCCAAAGGGCGAGTTGGGCCCCAAAGCATCTTGCTTCCAGCTCTTTGGGAAGCTAAGAAACAACTCGCTCTGCACAGTGCTCTTACACCCTACCGGGAACATCCCGCAGAAAGGCTTGTGACACGCAGTTTCTTTGCAGGCCTGATCTGGCTGAAGTAGGACTTCTCCTCTTGGTGTGATACATTGCCCTAGAGCTGGAAGGCACAAAGTGCTGTCTTCTTTCCAAAGGGCGAGTTGGGCCCCAAAGCATCTTGCTTCCAGCTCTTTGGGAAGCTAAGAAACAACTCGGTCTGCACTTTTGTTTTACACACTACCGCGAACATGTCTTACAAAGGACTGTGAAATGCAGTTTCTTCCCTGGCGTGACCTCGCTGACGTAGAACTTCTGCTCTGCCGTGTCCTACATATGCCTAGAGCTGCAAGGCACAAGGTCCTGCCTCGTTTCCACAAGAGGAGAGAACTCCCTCAGCGTCCTGGTCCCAGCTCTTTGGGCAGCTCAGAAAAAACTAGCTCTGCATAGGGCTCTTTCAGCCTACTGGGAACATGTCTTACAAAGGCCTGTGAAACGCAGTTTCTTTGCAGGCCTGATCTGGCTGAAGTAGAACTTCTGCTGTGGGTGTGCTACATTGCCCTAGAGCTGAAAGGCACAAAGTGCTGTCTTCTTTCCAAAGCGCGAGTTGGGCCCTAAAGCATCTTGCTTCCAGCTCTTTGGGAAGCCAAGAAACAACTCGCTGTGCACAGTGCTCTTACAGCCTACCGGGAACATCTCTTACAAAGGCCTGTGAAACGTAGTGTCTTTGCAGGCCTGATCAGTGTGAAGTAGAACTTCTGCTCTGGGTGTGCTACATTGCCCTAGAGCTGAAAGGCACAACGTGCAGGCTTCTTTCCAAAGGGCGAGTTGGGCCCCAAAGCATCTTGCTTCCGGCTCTTTGGGAAGCTAAGAAACAACTCGCTCTGCACAGTGCTCTTACAGCCTACCGGGAACATCTCTTACAAAGGCCTGTGAAACGCAGTTTCTTTGCAGGCCTGATCTGGCTGAAGTAGAACTTCTGCTCTGGGTGTGCTACATTGCCCTAGAGCTGGAAGGCAGAAAGTGCTGTCTTCCTTCCTAAGGGCGAGTTGGGCCCAAAGCATCTTGGTTCCAGCTATTTGGGAAGCTAAGAAACAGCTTGCTCTGCAGACCTCTCTTACAGCCAACCGGGAACATCTCTTACAAAGGCCTGAGAAATGCAGTTTCTTTGCAGGCCTGATCTGGCTGAAGTAGTACTTCTGCTCTGGGTGTGCTACATGGCCCTGGAGATGAAAGGCACAATGTGCAGGCTTCTTTCCAAAGGGTGAGGTGGCCCCCAAAGCATCTTGCTTCCAGCTCTTTGGGAAGCTAAGAGACAGCTCGCTCTGCACAGTGCTCTTACACCCTACCGGGAACATCCCGCAGAAAGGCTTGTGACATGCAGTTTCTTTGCAGGCCTGATCTGGCTGAAGTAGAACTTCTGCTATGGGTGTGCTACATCGCCCTAGAGATGGAAGGCACAAAGTGCTGTCTTCTTTCCAAATTGCGAGTTGGGCCCCAAAGCATCTTGCTTCCAGCTCTTTGGGAAGCTAAGAAACAACTCGCTCTGCACTTTTGTTTTACACACTACCGCGAACATGTCTTACAAAGGCCTGTGAAACGCAGTTTCTTCCCAGGCGTGACCTCCCTGAAGTAGAACTTCTGCTCTGCCGTGTCCTACATATGCCTAGAGCTGCAAGGCACAAGGTCCTGCCTCGTTTCCACAAGAGGAGAGAACTCCCTCAGCGTCCTGGTCCCAGCTCTTTGGGCAGCTCAGAAAAAGCTAGCTCTGCATAGGGCTCTTTCAGCCTACTGGGAACATGTCTTACAAAGGCCTGTGAAACGCAGTTTCTTTGCAGGCCTGATCTGGCTGAAGTAGAACTTCTGCTCTGGGTGTGCTACATTGCCCTAGAGCTGAAAGGCACAAAGTGCTGTCTTCTTTCCAAAGCGCGAGTTGGGCCCCAAAGCATCTTGCTTCCAGCTCTTTGGGAAGCTAAGAAACAACTCGCTGTGCACAGTGCTCTTACAGCCTACCGGGAACATCTCTTACAAAGGCCTGTGAAACGCAGTGTCTTTGCAGGCCTGATCTGTGTGAAGTAGAACTTCTGCTCTGGGTGTGCTACATTGCCCTAGAGCTGAAAGGCACAACGTGCAGGCTTCTTTCCAAAGGGCGAGTTGGGCCCCAAAGCGTCTTGCTTCCAGCTCTTTGGGAAGCTAAGAAACAACTCGCTCTGCACAGTGCTCTTACAGCCTACCGGGAAGATCTCTTCCAAAGGCCTGTGAAACGCAGTTTCTTTGCAGGCCTGATCTGGCTGAAGTAGAACTTCTGCTATGGGTGTGCTACATTGCCCTAGAGCTGAAAGGCACAAAGTGCTGTCTTCTTTCCAAAGGGCGAGTTGGGCCCCAAAGCATCTTGCTTCCAGCTCTTTGGGAAGCTAAGAAACAACTCGCTCTGCACAGTGCTCTTACACCCTACCGGGAACATCCCGCAGAAAGGCTTGTGACACGCAGTTTCTTTGCAGGCCTGATCTGGCTGAAGTAGGACTTCTCCTCTTGGTGTGATACATTGCCCTAGAGCTGGAAGGCACAAAGTGCTGTCTTCTTTCCAAAGGGCGAGTTGGGCCCCAAAGCATCTTGCTTCCAGCTCTTTGGGAAGCTAAGAAACAACTCGGTCTGCACTTTTGTTTTACACACTACCGCGAACATGTCTTACAAAGGACTGTGAAAGGCAGTTTCTTCCCTGGCGTGACCTCGCTGACGTAGAACTTCTGCTCTGCCGTGTCCTACATATGCCTAGAGCTGCAAGGCACAAGGTCCTGCCTCGTTTCCACAAGAGGAGAGAACTCCCTCAGCGTCCTGGTCCCAGCTCTTTGGGCAGCTCAGAAAAAACTAGCTCTGCATAGGGCTCTTTCAGCCTACTGGGAACATGTCTTACAAAGGCCTGTGAAACGCAGTTTCTTTGCAGGCCTGATTTGGCTGAAGTAGAACTTCTGCTGTGGGTGTGCTACATTGCCCTAGAGCTGAAAGGCACAAAGTGCTGTCTTCTTTCCAAAGCGCGAGTTGGGCCCTAAAGCATCTTGCTTCCAGCTCTTTGGGAAGCTAAGAATCAACTCGCTGTGCACAGTGCTCTTACAGCCTACCGGGAACATCTCTTACAAAGGCCTGTGAAACGTAGTGTCTTTGCAGGCCTGATCAGTGTGAAGTAGAACTTCTGCTCTGGGTGTGCTACATTGCCCTAGAGCTGAAAGGCACAACGTGCAGGCTTCTTTCCAAAGGGCGAGTTGGGCCCCAAAGCATCTTGCTTCCAGCTCTTTGGGAAGCTAAGAAACAACTCGCTCTGCACAGTGCTCTTACAGCCTACCGGGAACATCTCTTACAAAGGCCTGTGAAACGCAGTTTCTTTGCAGGCCTGATCTGGCTGAAGTAGAACTTCTGCTCTGGGTGTGCTACATTGCCCTAGAGCTGGAAGGCAGAAAGTGCTGTCTTCCTTCCTAAGGGCGAGTTGGGCCCAAAGCATCTTGGTTCCAGCTATTTGGGAAGCTAAGAAACAGCTTGCTCTGCAGACCTCTCTTACAGCCAACCGGGAACATCTCTTACAAAGGCCTGAGAAATGCAGTTTCTTTGCAGGCCTGATCTGGCTGAAGTAGTACTTCTGCTCTGGGTGTGCTACATGGCCCTGGAGATGAAAGGCACAATGTGCAGGCTTCTTTCCAAAGGGTGAGGTGGCCCCCAAAGCATCTTGCTTCCAGCTCTTTGGGAAGCTAAGAGACAGCTTGCTCTGCACAGTGCTCTTACACCCTACCGGGAACATCCCGCAGAAAGGCTTGTGACACGCAGTTTCTTTGCAGGCCTGATCTGGCTGAAGTAGAACTTCTGCTATGGGTGTGCTACATCGCCCTAGAGCTGGAAGGCACAAAGTGCTGTCTTCTTTCCAAATTGCGAGTTGGGCCCCAAAGCATCTTGCTTCCAGCTCTTTGGGAAGCTAAGAAACAACTCGCTCTGCACTTTTGTTTTACACACTACCGCGAACATGTCTTACAAAGGCCTGTGAAACGCAGTTTCTTCCCAGGCGTGACCTCCCTGAAGTAGAACTTCTGCTCTGCCGTGTCCTACATATGCCTAGAGCTGCAAGGCACAAGGTCCTGCCTCGTTTCCACAAGAGGAGAGAACTCCCTCAGCGTCCTGGTCCCAGCTCTTTGGGCAGCTCAGAAAAAACTAGCTCTGCATAGGGCTCTTTCAGCCTACTGGGAACATGTCTTACAAAGGCCTGTGAAACGCAGTTTCTTTGCAGGCCTGATCTGGCTGAAGTAGAACTTCTGCTCTGGGTGTGCTACATTGCCCTAGAGCTGAAAGGCACAAAGTGCTGTCTTCTTTCCAAAGGGCGAGTTGGGCCCCAAAGCATCTTGCTTCCAGCTCTTTGGGAAGCTAAGAAACAACTCGCTGTGCACAGTGCTCTTACAGCCTACCGGGAACATCTCTTACAAAGGCCTGTGAAACGCAGTGTCTTTGCAGGCCTGATCTGTGTGAAGTAGAACTTCTGCTCTGGGTGTGCTACATTGCCCTAGAGCTGAAAGGCACAACGTGCAGGCTTCTTTCCAAAGGGCGAGTTGGGCCCCAAAGCGTCTTGCTTCCAGCTCTTTGGGAAGCTAAGAAACAACTCGCTCTGCACAGTGCTCTTACAGCCTACCGGGAAGATCTCTTCCAAAGGCCTGTGAAACGCAGTTTCTTTGCAGGCCTGATCTGGCTGAAGTAGAACTTCTGCTATGGGTGTGCTACATTGCCCTAGAGCTGAAAGGCACAAAGTGCTGTCTTCTTTCCAAAGGGCGAGTTGGGCCCCAAAGCATCTTGCTTCCAGCTCTTTGGGAAGCTAAGAAACAACTCGCTCTGCACAGTGCTCTTACACCCTACCGGGAACATCCCGCAGAAAGGCTTGTGACACGCAGTTTCTTTGCAGGCCTGATCTGGCTGAAGTAGTACTTCTGCTCTGGGTGTGCTACATTGCCCTAGAGCTGGAAGGCACAAAGTGCTGTCTTCTTTCCAAAGGGCGAGTTGGGCCCCAAAGCATCTTGCTTCCAGCTCTTTGGGAAGCTAAGAAACAACTCGCTCTGCACTTTTGTTTTACACACTACCGCGAACATGTCTTACAAAGGACTGTGAAAGGCAGTTTCTTCCCTGGCGTGACCTCGCTGACGTAGAACTTCTGCTCTGCCGTGTCCTACATATGCCTAGAGCTGCAAGGCACAAGGTCCTGCCTCGTTTCCACAAGAGGAGAGAACTCCCTCAGCGTCCTGGTCCCAGCACTTTGGGCAGCTCAGAAAAAACTAGCTCTGCATAGGGCTCTTTCAGCCTACTGGGAACATGTCTTACAAAGGCCTGTGAAACGCAGTTTCTTTGCAGGCCTGATCTGGCTGAAGTAGAACTTCTGCTGTGGGTGTGCTACATTGCCCTAGAGCTGAAAGGCACAAAGTGCTGTCTTCTTTCCAAAGCACGAGTTGGGCCCTAAAGCATCTTGCTTCCAGCTCTTTGGGAAGCTAAGAAACAACTCGCTGTGCACAGTGCTCTTACAGCCTACCGGGAACATGTCTTACAAAGGCCTGTGAAACGTAGTGTCTTTGCAGGCCTGATCAGTGTGAAGTAGAACTTCTGCTCTGGGTGTGCTACATTGCCCTAGAGCTGAAAGGCACAACGTGCAGGCTTCTTTCCAAAGGGCGAGTTGGGCCCCAAAGCATCTTGCTTCCAGCTCTTTGGGAAGCTAAGAAACAACTCGCTCTGCACAGTGCTCTTACAGCCTACCGGGAACATCTCTTACAAAGGCCTGTGAAACGCAGTTTCTTTGCAGGCCTGATCTGGCTGAAGTAGAACTTATGCTCTGGGTGTGCTACATTGCCCCAGAGCTGAAAGGCACAAAGTGCAGGCTTCTTTCCAAAGGGCGAGTTGGGCCCCAAAGCATCTTGCTTCCAGCTCTTTGGGAAGCTAAGAAACAACTCGCTCTGCACAGTGCTCTTACAGCCTACCGGGGACATCTCTTCCAAAGGCCTGTGAAACGCAGTTTCTTTGCAGGCCTGATCTGGCTGAAGTAGAACTTCTGCTCTGGGTGTGCTACATTGCCCTAGAGGTGAAAGGCACAACGTCCAGGCTTCTTTCCAATGGGCGAGTTGGGCCCCAAAGCATATTGCTTCCAGCTCTTTGGGAAGCAAAGAAGCAACTCGCTCTGCACAGTGCTCTTACAGCCTACCGGGAACATCTCTTACAAAGGCCTGTGAAACGCAGTTTCTTTGCAGGCCTGATCTGGCTGAAGTAGAACTTCTGCTCTGGGTGTGCTACATTGCCCTAGAGCTGAAAGGCACAACGTGCAGGTTTCTTTCCAAAGGGCGAGTTGGGCCCCAAAGCATCTTGCTTCCAGCTCTTTGGGAAGCTAAGAAACAACTCGCTCTGCACTTTTGTTTTACACACTACCGCGAACATGTCTTAAAAAGGCCTGTGACACGCAGTTTCTTCCCAGGCGTGATCTCGCTGAAGTAGAACTTCTGCTCTGCCGTGTCCTACAAGGGCATAGAGCTGCAAGGCACAAGGTCCTGCCTTGTTTCCACAAGAGGAGAGAACTCCCTCAGCGTCCAGGTCCCAGCTCTTTGTGCAGGTAAGAAAAAACTAGCTCTGCATAGGGCTCTTTCAGCCTACCTGGAGCATGTCTTACAAAGGCCTGTGAAACGCAGTTTCCTGTCAGGCCTGATCTGGTTGAAGTAGAACTTCTGCTCTGGGTGTGCTCCATTGCCCTAGAGATGAAAGGCACAATGTGCAGGCTTCTTTCCAAAGGGTGAGGTGGCCCCCAAAGCATCTTGCTTCCAGCTCTTTGGGAAGCTATGAGACAGCTCGCTCTGCACAGTGCTCTTACACCCTACCGGGAACATCCCGCAGAAAGGTTTGTGACACGCAGTTTCTTTGCAGGCCTGATCTGGCTGAAGTAGAACTTCTGCTCTTGGTGTGCTACATCGCCCTAGAGCTGGAAGGCACAAAGTGCTGTCTTTTTCCAAAGGGCGAGTTGGGCCCCAAAGCATCTTGCTTCCAGCTCTTTGGGAAGCTAAGAAACAACTCGCTCTGCACTTTTGTTTTACACACTACCGCGAACATGTCTTACAGAGGCCTGTGAAACGCAGTTTCTTCCCAGGCGTGACCTCGCTGAAGTAGAACTTCGGCTCTGCCGTGTCCTACATATGCCTAGAGCTGCAAGGCACAAGGTCCTGCCTCGTTTCCACAAGAGGAGAGAACTCCCTCAGCGTCCTGGTCCCAGATCTTTGGGCAGCTCAGAAAAAACTAGCTCTTCATAGGTCTCTTTCAGCCTACCGGGAACATGTCTTACAAAGGCCTGTGAAACGCAGTTTCTTTGCAGGCCTGATCTGGCTGAAGTAGAACTTCTGCTCTGGGTGTGCTACATGGCCCTAGAGCTGAAAGGCACAACGTGCAGGCTTCTTTCCAAAGGGCGAGTTGGGCCCCAAAGCATCTTGCTTCCAGCTATTTGGGAAGCTAAGAAACAACTCGCTCTGCACAGTGCTCTTACAGCCTACCGGGAACATCTCTTACAAAAGCCTGTGAAACGCAGTGTCTTTGCAGGCCTGAATCTGTGTGAAGAAGAACTTCTGCTCTGGGTGTGCTACATTGCCCTAGAGCTGAAAGGCACAACGTGCAGGCTTCTTTCCAAAGGGCGAGTTGGGCCCCAAAGCATCTTGCTTCCAGCACTTTGGGAAGCTAAGAAACAACTCGCTCTGGACAGTGCTCTTACAGCCTACCGGGAACATCTCTTCCAAAGGTCTGTGAAACGCAGTTTCTTTGCAGGCCTGATCTGGCTGAAGTAGAACTTCTGCTCTGGGTGTGCTACATTGCCCTAGAGGTGAAAGGCACAACGTGCAGTCTTCTTTCCAATGGGCGAGTTGGGCCCCAAAGCATCTTGCTTCCAGCTCTTTGGGAAGCAAAGAAGCAACTCGCTCTGCACAGTGCTCTTACATCCTACCGGGAACATCTCTTACAAAGGCCTGTGAAACGCAGTTTCTTTGCAGGCCTGAACTGGCTGAAGTAGAACTTCTGCTCTGGGTGTGCTACATTGCCCTAGAGCTGAAAGGCACAACGTGCAGGCTTCTTTCCAAAGGGCGAGTTGGGACCCAAAGCATCTTGCTTCCAGCTCTTTGGGAAGCTAAGAAACAACTCGCTCTGTACTTTTGTTTTACACCCTACCGCGAACATGTCTTACAAAGGCCTGTGACACGCAGTTTCTTCCCAGGCGTGATCTCGCTGAAGTAGAACTTCTGCTCTGCCGTGTCCTACAAGGGCCTAGAGCTGCAAGGCACAAGGTCCTGCCTTGTTTCCACAAGAGGAGAGAACTCCCTCAGCGTCCTGGTCCCAGCTCTTTGGGCAGCTAAGAAAAAACTAGCTCTGCATAGGGCTCTTTCAGCCTACCGGGAACATGTCTTACAAAGGCCTGTGAAACGCAGTTTCTTTGCAGGCCTGATCGGGGTGAAGTAGAACTTCTGCTCTTGGTGTGCTACATTACCCTAGAGATGAAAGGCACAATGTGCAGGCTTCTTTCCAAAGGGTGAGGTGGCCCCCAAAGCATCTTGCTTCCAGCTCTTTGGGAAGCTACGAGACAGCTCGCTCTGCACAGTGCTCTTACACCCTACCGGGAACATCCCGCAGAAAGGCTTGTGACACGCAGTTTCTTTGCAGGCCTGATCTGGCTGAAGTAGAACTTCTGCTCTTGGTGTGCTACATTGCCCTAGAGCTGGAAGGCACAAAGTGCTGTCTTCTTTCCAAAGGACGAATTGGGCCCCAAAGCATCTTGCTTCCAGCTCTTTGGGAAGCTAAGAAACAACACGCTTTCACTTTTGTTTTACACACTACCGCGAGCATGTCTTACAAAGGCCTGTGAAACGCAGTTTCTTCCCAGGCGTGACCTCGCTGAAGTAGAACTTCTGCTCTGCCGTGTCCTACATATGCCTAGAGCTGCAAGCCACAAGGTCATGCCTCGTTTCCACAAGAGGAGAGAACTCCCTCAGCGTCCTGGTCCCAGCTCTTTGAGCAGCTAAGAAAAAACTAGCTCTGCATAGGGCTCTTTCAGCCTACCGGGAACATGTCTTACAAAGGCCTTTGAAACGCAGTTTCTTTGCAGGCCTGATCGGGGTGAAGTAGAACTTCTGCTCTGGGTGTGCTACATTGCCTTAGAGCTGAAAGGCACAAAGTGCTGTCTTCTTTCCAAAGGGCGAGTTGGGCCCCAAAGCATCTTGCTTCCAGCTCTTTGGGAAGCTAAGAAACAACTCGCTCTGCACAGTGCTCTTACAGCCTACCGGGAACATCTCTTTCAAAGGCCTGTGAAACGCAGTGTCTTTGCAGGCCTGATCTGGCTGAAGTAGGACTTCTGCTCTGCGTGTGCTGCATTGGCCTAGAGCTGAAAGGCACAACGTGCAGGCTTCTTTCCAAAGGGCGAGTTGGGCCCCAAAGAATCTTGCTTGCAGCTCCTTGGGAAGCTAAGAAACAACTCGCTCTGCACAGTGCTCTTACAGCCTACCGGGAACATCTCTTACAAAGGCCTGTGAAACGCAGTTTCTCTGCAGGCCTTATCTGGCTGAAGTAGAACTTCGGCTCTGCGTGTGCTACATTGCTCTAGAGCTAAAAGGCAGTACGTGGGGGCTTCTTTCCAAAGGGCGAGTTGGGCACAAAAGCATCTTGCTTCCAGCTCTTTGAGAAGCTAAGAAACAACTCGCTCTGCACAGTGCTCTTACAGCCTACCGGGAACATCTCTTACAAAGGACTGTGAAACGCAGTGTCTTTGCAGGCCTTATCTGTGTGAAGTAGAACTTCTGCTCTGGGTGTGCTACATTGCCCTAGAGGTGAAAGGCACAACGTGCAGGCTTCTTTCCAATGGGCGAGTTGGGCCCCAAAGCATCTTGCTTCCAGCTCTTTGGGAAGCAAAGAAGCAACTCGCTCTGCACAGTGCTCTTACAGCCTACCGGGAACATCTCTTACAAAGGCCTGTGAAACGCTGTTTCTTCCCAGGCGTGATCTCGCTGAAGTAGAACTTCTGCTCTGCCGTGTCCTACAAGGGCCTAGAGCTGCAAGGCACAAGGTTCTGCCTGGTTTCCACAAGACTAGAGAACTCCCTCAGCGTCCAGGACCCAGCTATTTGGGCAGCTAAGAAAAAACTAGCTCTGCAAAGGGCTCTTTCAGCCTACCGGGACCATGTCTTACAAAGGCCTGTGAAACGCAGTTTCTTTGCAGGCCTGATCTGGCTGAAGTAGAACTTCTGCTCTGGGTGTGCTACATTGCACTCGAGCTGAAAGGCACAACGTGCAGTCTTCTTTCCAAAGGGCAAGTTGGGCCCCAAAGCATCTTGCTTCCAGCTCTTTGGGAAGCTAAGAAACAACTCTCTCTGCACAGTGCTCTTACAGCCTACCGGGAACATCTCTTACAAAGGCCTGTGAAACGCAGTTTCTTTACAGGCCTGATCTGGTTGAAGTAGAACTTCTGCTCTGGGTGTGCTACATTGCCCTAGAGCTGAAAGGCACAACGTGCAGTCTCCTTTCCAAAGGGAGAGTTGGGCCCCAAAGCATCTTGCTTCCAGCTCTTTGGGAAGCTAAGAAACATCTCGCTCTGCACATTTGTTTTACGCAATACCGCGAACATGTGTTACAAAGGCCTGTGAAACGCAGTTTCTTCCCAGGCGTGACCTCGCTGAAGTAGATCTTCTGCTCTGCCGTGTCCTACATGGGCCTAGAGCTGCAAGGCACAAGGTCCTGCCTTGTTTCCCCAAGAGGAGAGAACTCCCTCAGCGTCCAGGTCCCAGCTCTTTGGGCAGCTAAGAAAAAAGTAGCTCTGCAGAGGGCTCTTTCAGCCTACCGGGAACATGTCTTACAAAAGACTGTGAAACGCAGTTTCTTTGCAGGCCTGATCTGGCTGAAGTAGAACTTCTCCTCTGATTGTGTTACATTGCCCTAGAGCTGAAAGGCACAACGTGCAGGCTTCTTTCCAAAGGGCGAGATGGGCCCCAAAGCATCTTGCTTCCAGCTCTTTGGGAAGCTAAGAAACAACTCGCTCTGCACAGTGCTCTTACAGCCTCCCGGGGACATCTCTTACAAAGGCCTGTGAAACGCAGTGTCTTTGCAGGCCTGATCTGGGTGAAGTAGAACTTCTGCTCTGCGTGTGCTGCATTGGCCTAGAGCTGAAAGGCACAACGTGCAGGCTTCTTTCCAAAGTGCGAGTTGGGCCCCAAAGCATCTTGCTTGCAGCTCCTTGGGAAGCTAAGAAACAAGTCGCTCTGCACAGTGCTCTTACAGCCTACCGGGAACATCTCTAACAAAGGCCTGAGAAATGCAGTTTCCTTGCAGGCCTGATCTGGCTGAAGTAGTACTTCTGCTCTGGGTGTGCTACATTGCCCTAGAGATGAAAGGCACAATGTGCAGGCTTCTTTCCAAAGGGTGAGGTGGCCCCCAAAGCATCTTGCTTCCAGCTCTTTGGGAAGCTACGAGACAGCTCGCTCTGCACAGTGCTCTTACACCCTACCGGGAACATCCCGCAGAAAGGTTTGTGACACGCAGTTTCTTTGCAGGCCTGATCTGGCTGAAGTAGAACTTCTGCTCTTGGTGTGCTACATTGCCCTAGAGCTGGAAGGCACAAAGTGCTGTCTTCTTTCCAAAGGGCGAGTTGGGCCCCAAAGCATCTTGCTTCCAGCTCTTTGGGAAGCTAAGAAACAACTCGCTCTGCACAGTGCTCTTACAGCCTACCGGGAACATCTCTTTCAAAGGCCTGTGAAACGCAGTGTCTTTGCAGGCCTGATCTGGCTGAAGTAGGACTTCTGCTCTGCGTGTGCTGCATTGGCCTAGAGCTGAAAGGCACAACGTGCAGGCTTCTTTCCAAAGGGCGAGTTGGGCCCCAAAGCATCTTGCTTGCAGCTCCTTGGGAAGCTAATAAACAACTCGCTCTGCACAGTGCTCTTACAGCCTACCGGGAACATCTCTTACAAAGGCCTGTGAAACGCAGTTTCTCTGCAGGCCTTATCTGGCTGAAGTAGAACTTCGGCTCTGGGTGTGTTATATTGCCCTAGAGCTGAAAGGCACAATGTGCAGGCTTCTTTCCAAAGGGCGAGTTGGGCCCCAAAGCATCTTGCTTCCAGTTCTTTGGGAAGCTAAGAAACAACTCGCTCTGCACAGTGCTCTTACAGCCTACCGGGAACATCTCTTTCAAAGGCCTGTGAAACGCAGTGTCTTTGCAAGCCTGATCTGGGTGAAGTAGAACTTCTGCTCTGGGTGTGCTACATTGCCCTAGAGCTGAAAGGCACAACGTGCAGGCTTCTTTCCAAAGGGCGAGTTGGGCCCCAAAGCATCTTGCTTCCAGCTCTTTGGGAAGCTAAGAAAAAACTCGCTCTGCACAGTGCTCTTACAGCCTACCGGGATCATCTCTTCCAAAGGCCTGTGAAACGCAGTGTCTTTGCAGGCCTGATCTGGCTGAAGTAGAACTTCTGCTCTGGGTGTGCTACATTGCCCTAGAGCTGGAAGGCAGAAAGTGCTGTCTTCCTTCCTAAGGGCGAGTTGGGCCCAAAGCATCTTCGCTGCAGCTATTTGGGAAGCTAAGAAACAGCTCGCTCTGAAGACCTCTCTTCCAGCCAACCGGGAACATCTCTTCCAAAGGCCTGAGAAATGCAGTTTCTTTGCAGGCCTGATCTGGCTGAAGTAGTACTTCTGCTCTGGGTGTGCTCCATTGCCCTAGAGATGAAAGGCACAATGTGCAGGCTTCTTTCCAAAGGGTGAGGTGGCCCCCAAAGCATCTTGCTTCCAGCTCTTTGGGAAGCTATGAGACAGCTCGCTCTGCACAGTGCTCTTACACCCTACCGGGAACATCCCGCAGAAAGGTTTGTGACACGCAGTTTCTTTGCAGGCCTGATCTGGCTGAAGTAGAACTTCTGCTCTTGGTGTGCTACATCGCCCTAGAGCTGGAAGGCACAAAGTGCTGTCTTCTTTCCAAAGGGCGAGTTGGGCCCCAAAGCATCTTGCTTCCAGCTCTTTGGGAAGCTAAGAAACAACTCGCTCTGCACTTTTGTTTTACACACTACCGCGAACATGTCTTACAGAGGCCTGTGAAACGCAGTTTCTTCCCAGGCGTGACCTCGCTGAAGTAGAACTTCGGCTCTGCCGTGTCCTACATATGCCTAGAGCTGCAAGGCACAAGGTCCTGCCTCGTTTCCACAAGAGGAGAGAACTCCCTCAGCGTCCTGGTCCCAGATCTTTGGGCAGCTCAGAAAAAACTAGCTCTTCATAGGTCTCTTTCAGCCTACCGGGAACATGTCTTACAAAGGCCTGTGAAACGCAGTTTCTTTGCAGGCCTGATCTGGCTGAAGTAGAACTTCTGCTCTGGGTGTGCTACATTGCCCTAGAGCTGAAAGGCACAACGTGCAGGCTTCTTTCCAAAGGGCGAGTTGGACCCCAAAGCATCTTGCTTCCAGCTATTTGGGAAGCTAAGAAACAACTCGCTCTGCACAGTGCTCTTACAGCCTACCGGGAACATCTCTTACAAAAGCCTGTGAAACGCAGTGTCTTTGCAGGCCTGAATCTGTGTGAAGAAGAACTTCTGCTCTGGGTGTGCTACATTGCCCTAGAGCTGAAAGGCACAACGTGCAGGCTTCTTTCCAAAGGGCGAGTTGGGCCCCAAAGCATCTTGCTTCCAGCACTTTGGGAAGCTAAGAAACAACTCGCTCTGGACAGTGCTCTTACAGCCTACCGGGAACATCTCTTCCAAAGGTCTGTGAAACGCAGTTTCTTTGCAGGCCTGATCTGGCTGAAGTAGAACTTCTGCTCTGGGTGTGCTACATTGCCCTAGAGGTGAAAGGCACAACGTGCAGTCTTCTTTCCAATGGGCGAGTTGGGCCCCAAAGCATCTTGCTTCCAGCTCTTTGGGAAGCAAAGAAGCAACTCGCTCTGCACAGTGCTCTTACATCCTACCGGGAACATCTCTTACAAAGGCCTGTGAAACGCAGTTTCTTTGCAGGCCTGAACTGGCTGAAGTAGAACTTCTGCTCTGGGTGTGCTACATTGCCCTAGAGCTGAAAGGCACAACGTGCAGGCTTCTTTCCAAAGGGCGAGTTGGGACCCAAAGCATCTTGCTTCCAGCTCTTTGGGAAGCTAAGAAACAACTCGCTCTGTACTTTTGTTTTACACCCTACCGCGAACATGTCTTACAAAGGCCTGTGACACGCAGTTTCTTCCCAGGCGTGATCTCGCTGAAGTAGAACTTCTGCTCTGCCGTGTCCTACAAGGGCATAGAGCTGCAAGGCACAAGGTCCTGCCTTGTTTCCACAAGAGGAGAGAACTCCCTCAGCGTCCTGGTCCCAGCTCTTTGGGCAGCTAAGAAAAAACTAGCTCTGCATAGGGCTCTTTCAGCCTACCGGGAACATGTCTTACAAAGGCCTGTGAAACGCAGTTTCTTTGCAGGCCTGATCGGGGTGAAGTAGAACTTCTGCTCTTGGTGTGCTACATTACCCTAGAGATGAAAGGCACAATGTGCAGGCTTCTTTCCAAAGGGTGAGGTGGCCCCCAAAGCATCTTGCTTCCAGCTCTTTGGGAAGCTACGAGACAGCTCGCTCTGCACAGTGCTCTTACACCCTACCGGGAACATCCCGCAGAAAGGCTTGTGACACGCAGTTTCTTTGCAGGCCTGATCTGGATGAAGTAGAACTTCTGCTCTTGGTGTGCTACATTGCCCTAGAGCTGGAAGGCACAAAGTGCTGTCTTCTTTCCAAAGGACGAATTGGGCCCCAAAGCATCTTGCTTCCAGCTCTTTGGGAAGCTAAGAAACAACACGCTTTCACTTTTGTTTTACACACTACCGCGAGCATGTCTTACAAAGGCCTGTGAAACGCAGTTTCTTCCCAGGCGTGACCTCGCTGAAGTAGAACTTCTGCTCTGCCGTGTCCTACATATGCCTAGAGCTGCAAGCCACAAGGTCATGCCTCGTTTCCACAAGAGGAGAGAACTCCCTCAGCGTCCTGGTCCCAGCTCTTTGAGCAGCTAAGAAAAAACTAGCTCTGCATAGGGCTCTTTCAGCCTACCGGGAACATGTCTTACAAAGGCCTTTGAAACGCAGTTTCTTTGCAGGCCTGATCGGGGTGAAGTAGAACTTCTGCTCTGGGTGTGCTACATTGCCCTAGAGCTGAAAGGCACAAAGTGCTGTCTTCTTTCCAAAGGGCGAGTTGGGCCCCAAAGCATCTTGCTTCCAGCTCTTTGGGAAGCTAAGAAACAACTCGCTCTGCACAGTGCTCTTACAGCCTACCGGGAACATCTCTTTCAAAGGCCTGTGAAACGCAGTGTCTTTGCATGCCTGATCTGGCTGAAGTAGGACTTCTGCTCTGCGTGTGCTGCATTGGCCTAGAGCTGAAAGGCACAACGTGCAGGCTTCTTTCCAAAGGGCGAGTTGGGCCCCAAAGAATCTTGCTTGCAGCTCCTTGGGAAGCTAAGAAACAACTCGCTCTGCACAGTGCTCTTACAGCCTACCGGGAACATCTCTTACAAAGGCCTGTGAAACGCAGTTTCTCTGCAGGCCTTATCTGGCTGAAGTAGAACTTCGGCTCTGCGTGTGCTACATTGCTCTGGAGCTAAAAGGCAGTACGTGGGGGCTTCTTTCCAAAGGGCGAGTTGGGCACAAAAGCATCTTGCTTCCAGCTCTTTGAGAAGCTAAGAAACAACTCGCTCTGCACAGTGCTCTTACAGCCTACCGGGAACATCTCTTACAAAGGACTGTGAAACGCAGTGTCTTTGCAGGCCTTATCTGTGTGAAGTAGAACTTCTGCTCTGGGTGTGCTACATTGCCCTAGAGGTGAAAGGCACAACGTGCAGGCTTCTTTCCAATGGGCGAGTTGGGCCCCAAAGCATCTTGCTTCCAGCTCTTTGGGAAGCAAAGAAGCAACTCGCTCTGCACAGTGCTCTTACAGCCTACCGGGAACATCTCTTACAAAGGCCTGTGAAACGCTGTTTCTTCCCAGGCGTGATCTCGCTGAAGTAGAACTTCTGCTCTGCCGTGTCCTACAAGGGCCTAGAGCTGCAAGGCACAAGGTTCTGCCTGGTTTCCACAAGACTAGAGAACTCCCTCAGCGTCCAGGACCCAGCTATTTGGGCAGCTAAGAAAAAACTAGCTCTGCAAAGGGCTCTTTCAGCCTACCGGGACCATGTCTTACAAAGGCCTGTGAAACGCAGTTTCTTTGCAGGCCTGATCTGGCTGAAGTAGAACTTCTGCTCTGGGTGTGCTACATTGCACTCGAGCTGAAAGGCACAACGTGCAGTCTTCTTTCCAAAGGGCAAGTTGGGCCCCAAAGCATCTTGCTTCCAGCTCTTTGGGAAGCTAAGAAACAACTCTCTCTGCACAGTGCTCTTACAGCCTACCGGGAACATCTCTTACAAAGGCCTGTGAAACGCAGTTTCTTTACAGGCCTGATCTGGTTGAAGTAGAACTTCTGCTCTGGGTGTGCTACATTGCCCTAGAGCTGAAAGGCACAACGTGCAGTCTCCTTTCCAAAGGGAGAGTTGGGCCCCAAAGCATCTTGCTTCCAGCTCTTTGGGAAGCTAAGAAACATCTCGCTCTGCACATTTGTTTTACGCAATACCGCGAACATGTGTTACAAAGGCCTGTGAAACGCAGTTTCTTCCCAGGCGTGACCTCGCTGAAGTAGATCTTCTGCTCTGCCGTGTCCTACATGGGCCTAGAGCTGCAAGGCACAAGGTCCTGCCTTGTTTCCCCAAGAGGAGAGAACTCCCTCAGCGTCCAGGTCCCAGCTCTTTGGGCAGCTAAGAAAAAAGTAGCTCTGCATAGGGCTCTTTCAGCCTACCGGGAACATGTCTTACAAAAGACTGTGAAACGCAGTTTCTTTGCAGGCCTGATCTGGCTGAAGTAGAACTTCTCCTCTGATTGTGTTACATTGCCCTAGAGCTGAAAGGCACAACATGCAGGCTTCTTTCCAAAGGGCGAGATGGGCCCCAAAGCATCTTGCTTCCAGCTCTTTGGGAAGCTAAGAAACAACTCGCTCTGCACAGTGCTCTTACAGCCTCCCGGGGACATCTCTTACAAAGGCCTGTGAAACGCAGTGTCTTTGCAGGCCTGATCTGGGTGAAGTAGAACTTCTGCTCTGCGTGTGCTGCATTGGCCTAGAGCTGAAAGGCACAACGTGCAGGCTTCTTTCCAAAGTGCGAGTTGGGCCCCAAAGCATCTTGCTTGCAGCTCCTTGGGAAGCTAAGAAACAAGTCGCTCTGCACAGTGCTCTTACAGCCTACCGGGAACATCTCTTACAAAGGCCTGTGAAACGCAGTTTCTTTGCAGGCCTCATCTTGCTGAAGTAGAACTTCTGCTCTGGGTGTGCTACATTGCCCTAGAGCTGAAAGGCACAACGTGCAGGCTTCTTTCCAAAGGGCGAGTTGGGCCACAAAGCATCTTGCTTCCAGCTCTTTGGGAAGCTAAGAAAAAACTCGCTCTGCACAGTGCTCTTACAGCCTACCGGGAACATCTCTTACAAAGGACTGTGAAACGCAGTTTCTCTGCAGGCCTTATCTGGCTGAAGTAGAACTTCAGCTCTGCGTGTGCTACATTTCACTAGAGCTAAAAGGCACTACGTGCGGGCTTCTTTCCAAAGGGCGAGTTGGGCCCCAAAGCATCTTGCTTCCAGCTCTTTGGGAAGCTAAGAAACAACTCGCTCTGCACAGTGCTCTTACAGCCTACCGGGAACATCTCTTACAAAGGCCTGTGAAACGCAGTTTCTTTGCAGGCCTGATCTGGCTGAAGTAGAACTTCTGCTCTGGGTGTGCTATATTGCCCTAGAGCTGAAAGGCACAACGTGCAGGCTTCTTTCCAAAGGGCGAGTTGGGCCCCAAGGCATCTTGCTTCCAGTTCTTTGGGAAGCTAAGAAACAACTCGCTCTGCACAGTGCTCTTACAGCCTACCGGGAACATCTCTTTCAAAGGCCTGTGAAACGCAGTGTCTTTGCAAGCCTGATCTGGGTGAAGTAGAACTTCTGCTCTGGGTGTGCTACATTGCCCTAGAGCTGAAAGGCACAACGTGCAGGCTTCTTTCCAAAGGGCGAGTTGGGCCCCAAAGCATCTTGCTTCCAGCTCTTTGGGAAGCTAAGAAACAACTCGCTCTGCACAGTGCTCTTACAGCCTACCGGGAACATCTCTTCCAAAGGCCTGTGAAACGCAGTTTCCTGCAGGCCTGATCTGGCTGAAGTAGAACTTCTGCTCTGGGTGTGCTACATTGCCCTAGAGCTGAAAGGCACAACGTGCAGGCTTCTTTCCAAAGGGCGAGTTGGGCCCCAAAGCATCTTGCTTCCAGCTCTTTGGGAAGCTAAGAAACAACTCGCTCTGCACAGTGCTTTTACAACCTCCCGGAACATCTCTTACAAAGGCCTGTGAAACGCAGTTTCTTGCAGGCCTGATCTGGCTGAAGTAGAACTTCTGCTGTGCTTGTGCTACATTGCCCTAGAGCTGAAAGGCACAACGTCCAGGCTTCTTTCCAAAGGGCGTGTTGGGCCCCAAAGCATCTTGGTTCCAGCTCTTTGGGAAGCTAAGAAACAGCTCGCTGTGAAGACCTCTCTTACAGCCAACCGGTAACATCTCTAACAAAGGCCTGAGAAATGCAGTTTCCTTGCAGGCCTGATCTGGCTGAAGTAGTACTTCTGCTCTGGGTGTGCTACATTACCCTAGAGATGAAAGGCACAATGTGCAGGCTTCTTTCCAAAGGGTGAGGTGGCCCCCAAAGCATCTTGCTTCCAGCTCTTTGGGAAGCTACGAGACAGCTCGCTCTGCACAGTGCTCTTACACCCTACCGGGAACATCCCGCAGAAAGGTTTGTGACACGCATTTTCTTTGCAGGCCTGATCTGGCTGAAGTAGAACTTCTGCTCTTGGTGTGCTACATTGCCCTAGAGCTGGAAGGCACAAAGTGCTGTCTTCTTTCCAAAGGGCGAGTTGGGCCCCAAAGCATCTTGCTTCCAGCTCTTTGGGAAGCTAAGAAACAACTCGCTCTGCACAGTGCTTTTACAGCCTACCGGGAACATCTCTTACAAAGGCCTGTGAAACGCAGTTTCTTTGCAGGCCTGATCTGGCTGAAGTAGAACTTCTGCTGTGCTTGTGCTACATTGCCCTAGAGCTGAAAGGCACACCGTCCAGGCTTCTTTCCAAAGGGCGTGTTGGGCCCCAAAGCATCTTGGTTCCAGCTCTTTGGGAAGCTAAGAAACAGCTCGCTCGGAAGACCTCTCTTACAGCCAACCGGGAACATCTCTAACAAAGGCCTGAGAAATGCAGTTTCCTTGCAGGCCTGATCTGGCTGAAGTAGTACTTCTGCTCTGGGTGTGCTACATTGCCCTAGAGATGAAAGGCACAATGTGCAGGCTTCTTTCCAAAGGGTGAGGTGGCCCCCAAAGCATCTTGCTTCCAGCTCTTTGGGAAGCTACGAGACAGCTCGCTCTGCACAGTGCTCTTACACCCTACCGGGAACATCCCGCAGAAAGGCTTGTGACACGCAGTTTCTTTGCAGGCCTGATCTGGATGAAGTAGAACTTCTGCTCTTGGTGTGCTACATTGCCCTAGAGCTGGAAGGCACAAAGTACTGTCTTCTTTCCAAAGGACGATTGGGCCCCAAAGCATCTTGCTTCCAGCTCTTTGGGAAGCTAAGAAACAACTCGCTTTCACTTTTGTTTTACACACTACCGCGAGCATGTCTTACAAAGGCCTGTGAAACGCAGTTTCTTCCCAGGCGTGACCTCGCTGAAGTAGAACTTCTGCTCTTCCGTGTCCTACATATGCCTAGAGCTGCAAGCCACAAGGTCATTCCTCGTTTCCACAAGAGGAGAGAACTCCCTCAGCGTCCTGGTCCCAGCTCTTTGGGCAGCTAAGAAAAAACTAGCTCTGCAAAGGGCTCTTTCAGCCTACCGGGACCATGTCTTACAAAGGCCTGTGAAACGCAGTTTCTTTGCAGGCCAGATCTGGCTGAAGTAGAACTTCTGCTCTGGGTGTGCTACATTGCACTAGAGCTGAAAGGCACAACGTGCAGTCTTCTTTCCAAAGGGCAAGTTGGGCCCCAAAGCATCTTGCTTCCAGCTCTTTGGGAAGCTAAGAAACAACTCTCTCTGCACAGTGCTCTTACAGCCTACCGGGAACATCTCTTACAAAGGCCTGTGAAACGCAGTTTCTTTACAGGCCTGATCTGGTTGAAGTAGAACTTCTGCTCTGGGTGTGCTACATTGCCCTAGAGCTGAAAGGCACAACGTGCGGTCTCCTTTCCAAAGGGAGAGTTGGGCCCCAAAGCATCTTGCTTCCAGCTCTTTGGGAAGCTAAGAAACATCTCGCTCTGCACATTTGTTTTACGCAATACCGCGAACATGTGTTACAAAGGCCTGTGAAACGCAGTTTCTTCCCAGGCGTGACCTCGCTGAAGTAGATCTTCTGCTCTGCCGTGTCCTACATGGGCCTAGAGCTGCAAGGCACAAGGTCCTGCCTTGTTTCCCCAAGAGGAGAGAACTCCCTCAGCGTCCAGGTCCCAGCTCTTTGGGCAGCTAAGAAAAAAGTAGCTCTGCATAGGGCTCTTTCAGCCTACCGGGAACATGTCTTACAAAAGACTGTGAAACGCAGTTTCTTTGCAGGCCTGATCTGGCTGAAGTAGAACTTCTCCTCTGATTGTGTTACATTGCCCTAGAGCTGAAAGGCACAACGTGCAGGCTTCTTTCCAAAGGGCGAGATGGGCCCCAAAGCATCTTGCTTCCAGCTCTTTGGGAAGCTAAGAAACAACTCGCTCTGCACAGTGCTCTTACAGCCTCCCGGGGACATCTCTTACAAAGGCCTGTGAAACGCAGTGTCTTTGCAGGCCTGATCTGGGTGAAGTAGAACTTCTGCTCTGCGTGTGCTGCATTGGCCTAGAGCTGAAAGGCACAACGTGCAGGCTTCTTTCCAAAGTGCGAGTTGGGCCCCAAAGCATCTTGCTTGCAGCTCCTTGGGAAGCTAAGAAACAAGTCGCTCTGCACAGTGCTCTTACAGCCTACCGGGAACATCTCTTACAAAGGCCTGTGAAACGCAGTTTCTTTGCAGGCCTCATCTTGCTGAAGTAGAACTTCTGCTCTGGGTGTGCTACATTGCCCTAGAGCTGAAAGGCACAACGTGCAGGCTTCTTTCCAAAGGGCGAGTTGGGCCACAAAGCATCTTGCTTCCAGCTCTTTGGGAAGCTAAGAAAAAACTCGCTCTGCACAGTGCTCTTACAGCCTACCGGGAACATCTCTTACAAAGGACTGTGAAACGCAGTTTCTCTGCAGGCCTTATCTGGCTGAAGTAGAACTTCAGCTCTGCGTGTGCTACATTTCACTAGAGCTAAAAGGCACTACGTGCGGGCTTCTTTCCAAAGGGCGAGTTGGGCCCCAAAGCATCTTGCTTCCAGCTCTTTGGGAAGCTAAGAAACAACTCGCTCTGCACAGTGCTCTTACAGCCTACCGGGAACATCTCTTACAAAGGCCTGTGAAACGCAGTTTCTTTGCAGGCCTGATCTGGCTGAAGTAGAACTTCTGCTCTGGGTGTGCTATATTGCCCTAGAGCTGAAAGGCACAACGTGCAGGCTTCTTTCCAAAGGGCGAGTTGGGCCCCAAGGCATCTTGCTTCCAGTTCTTTGGGAAGCTAAGAAACAACTCGCTCTGCACAGTGCTCTTACAGCCTACCGGGAACATCTCTTTCAAAGGCCTGTGAAACGCAGTGTCTTTGCAAGCCTGATCTGGGTGAAGTAGAACTTCTGCTCTGGGTGTGCTACATTGCCCTAGAGCTGAAAGGCACAACGTGCAGGCTTCTTTCCAAAGGGCGAGTTGGGCCCCAAAGCATCTTGCTTCCAGCTCTTTGGGAAGCTAAGAAACAACTCGCTCTGCACAGTGCTCTTACAGCCTACCGGGAACATCTCTTCCAAAGGCCTGTGAAACGCAGTTTCCTGCAGGCCTGATCTGGCTGAAGTAGAACTTCTGCTCTGGGTGTGCTACATTGCCCTAGAGCTGAAAGGCACAACGTGCAGGCTTCTTTCCAAAGGGCGAGTTGGGCCCCAAAGCATCTTGCTTCCAGCTCTTTGGGAAGCTAAGAAACAACTCGCTCTGCACAGTGCTTTTACAACCTCCCGGAACATCTCTTACAAAGGCCTGTGAAACGCAGTTTCTTGCAGGCCTGATCTGGCTGAAGTAGAACTTCTGCTGTGCTTGTGCTACATTGCCCTAGAGCTGAAAGGCACAACGTCCAGGCTTCTTTCCAAAGGGCGTGTTGGGCCCCAAAGCATCTTGGTTCCAGCTCTTTGGGAAGCTAAGAAACAGCTCGCTGTGAAGACCTCTCTTACAGCCAACCGGTAACATCTCTAACAAAGGCCTGAGAAATGCAGTTTCCTTGCAGGCCTGATCTGGCTGAAGTAGTACTTCTGCTCTGGGTGTGCTACATTACCCTAGAGATGAAAGGCACAATGTGCAGGCTTCTTTCCAAAGGGTGAGGTGGCCCCCAAAGCATCTTGCTTCCAGCTCTTTGGGAAGCTACGAGACAGCTCGCTCTGCACAGTGCTCTTACACCCTACCGGGAACATCCCGCAGAAAGGTTTGTGACACGCATTTTCTTTGCAGGCCTGATCTGGCTGAAGTAGAACTTCTGCTCTTGGTGTGCTACATTGCCCTAGAGCTGGAAGGCACAAAGTGCTGTCTTCTTTCCAAAGGGCGAGTTGGGCCCCAAAGCATCTTGCTTCCAGCTCTTTGGGAAGCTAAGAAACAACTCGCTCTGCACAGTGCTTTTACAGCCTACCGGGAACATCTCTTACAAAGGCCTGTGAAACGCAGTTTCTTTGCAGGCCTGATCTGGCTGAAGTAGAACTTCTGCTGTGCTTGTGCTACATTGCCCTAGAGCTGAAAGGCACACCGTCCAGGCTTCTTTCCAAAGGGCGTGTTGGGCCCCAAAGCATCTTGGTTCCAGCTCTTTGGGAAGCTAAGAAACAGCTCGCTCGGAAGACCTCTCTTACAGCCAACCGGGAACATCTCTAACAAAGGCCTGAGAAATGCAGTTTCCTTGCAGGCCTGATCTGGCTGAAGTAGTACTTCTGCTCTGGGTGTGCTACATTGCCCTAGAGATGAAAGGCACAATGTGCAGGCTTCTTTCCAAAGGGTGAGGTGGCCCCCAAATCATCTTGCTTCCAGCTCTTTGGGAAGCTACGAGACAGCTCGCTCTGCACAGTGCTCTTACACCCTACCGGGAACATCCCGCAGAAAGGCTTGTGACACGCAGTTTCTTTGCAGGCCTGATCTGGATGAAGTAGAACTTCTGCTCTTGGTGTGCTACATTGCCCTAGAGCTGGAAGGCACAAAGTACTGTCTTCTTTCCAAAGGACGATTGGGCCCCAAAGCATCTTGCTTCCAGCTCTTTGGGAAGCTAAGAAACAACTCGCTTTCACTTTTGTTTTACACACTACCGCGAGCATGTCTTACAAAGGCCTGTGAAACGCAGTTTCTTCCCAGGCGTGACCTCGCTGAAGTAGAACTTCTGCTCTTCCGTGTCCTACATATGCCTAGAGCTGCAAGCCACAAGGTCATTCCTCGTTTCCACAAGAGGAGAGAACTCCCTCAGCGTCCTGGTCCCAGCTCTTTGGGCAGCTAAGAAAAAACTAGCTCTGCAAAGGGCTCTTTCAGCCTACCGGGACCATGTCTTACAAAGGCCTGTGAAACGCAGTTTCTTTGCAGGCCAGATCTGGCTGAAGTAGAACTTCTGCTCTGGGTGTGCTACATTGCACTAGAGCTGAAAGGCACAACGTGCAGTCTTCTTTCCAAAGGGCAAGTTGGGCCCCAAAGCATCTTGCTTCCAGCTCTTTGGGAAGCTAAGAAACAACTCTCTCTGCACAGTGCTCTTACAGCCTACCGGGAACATCTCTTACAAAGGCCTGTGAAACGCAGTTTCTTTACAGGCCTGATCTGGTTGAAGTAGAACTTCTGCTCTGGGTGTGCTACATTGCCCTAGAGCTGAAAGGCACAACGTGCGGTCTCCTTTCCAAAGGGAGAGTTGGGCCCCAAAGCATCTTGCTTCCAGCTCTTTGGGAAGCTAAGAAACATCTCGCTCTGCACATTTGTTTTACGCAATACCGCGAACATGTGTTACAAAGGCCTGTGAAACGCAGTTTCTTCCCAGGCGTGACCTCGCTGAAGTAGATCTTCTGCTCTGCCGTGTCCTACATGGGCCTAGAGCTGCAAGGCACAAGGTCCTGCCTTGTTTCCCCAAGAGGAGAGAACTCCCTCAGCGTCCAGGTCCCAGCTCTTTGGGCAGCTAAGAAAAAAGTAGCTCTGCATAGGGCTCTTTCAGCCTACCGGGAACATGTCTTACAAAAGACTGTGAAACGCAGTTTCTTTGCAGGCCTGATCTGGCTGAAGTACAACTTCAGCTCTGCGTGTGCTACATTTCACTAGAGCTAAAAGGCACTACGTGCGGGCTTCTTTCCAAAGGGCGAGTTGGGCCCCAAAGCATCTTGCTTCCAGCTCTTTGGGAAGCTAAGAAACAACTCGCTCTGCACAGTGCTCTTACAGCCTACCGGGAACATCTCTTACAAAGGCCTGTGAAACGCAGTTTCTTTGCAGGCCTGATCTGGCTGAAGTAGAACTTCTGCTCTGGGTGTGCTATATTGCCCTAGAGCTGAAAGGCACAACGTGCAGGCTTCTTTCCAAAGGGCGAGTTGGGCCCCAAAGCATCTTGCTTCCAGTTCTTTGGGAAGCTAAGAAACAACTCGCTCTGCACAGCGCTCTTACAGCCTACCGGGAACATCTCTTACAAAGGCCTATGAAACGCAGTTTCTTTGCAGGCCTGATCTGGCTGAAGTAGAACTTCTGCTCTGCGTGTGCCACATTGCCCTAGAGCTGAAAGGCACAACGTGCAGGCTTCTTTCCAAAGGGCGAGTTGGGCCCCAAAGCATCTTGCTTCCAGCTCTTTGGGAAGCTAAGAAACAACTCGCTCTGCACTTTTGTTTTACACACTACCGCGAACATGTCTTACAAAGGCCTGTGAAACGCAGTTTCTTCCCAGGCGTGACCTCGCTGAAGTAGATCTTCTGCTCTGCCGTGTCCTACATGGGCCTAGAGCTGCAAGGCATAAGGTCCTGCCTTGTTTCCACAAGAGGAGAGAACTCCCTCAGCGTCCAGGTCCAAGCTCTTTGGGCAGCTAAGAAAAAAGTAGCTCTGCATAGGGCTCTTTCAGCCTACCGGGAACATGTCTGACAAAAGACTGTGAAACGCAGTTTCTTTGCAGGCCTGATCTGGCTGAAGTAGAACTTCTGCTCTGATTGTGTTACATTGCCCTAGAGCTGAAAGGCACAACGTGCAGGCTTCTTTCCAAAGGGCGAGATGGGCCCCAAAGCATCTTGCTTCCAGCTCTTTGGGAAGCTAAGAAACAACTCGCTCTGCACAGTGCTCTTACAGCCTCCCGGGGACATCTCTTACAAAGGCCTGTGAAACGCAGTGTCTTTGCAGGCCTGATCTGGGTGAAGTAGAACTTCTGCTCTCCGTGTGCTGCATTGGCCTAGAGCTGAAAGGCACAACGTGCAGGCTTCTTTCCAAAGTGCGAGTTGGGCCCCAAAGCATCTTGCTTGCAGCTCCTTGGGAAGCTAAGAAACAAGTCGCTCTGCACAGTGCTCTTACAGCCTACCGGGAACATCTCTTACAAAGGCCTGTGAAACGCAGTTTCTTTGCAGGCCTCATCTTGCTGAAGTAGAACTTCTGCTCTGGGTGTGCTACATTGCCCTAGAGCTGAAAGGCACAACGTGCAGGCTTCTTTCCAAAGGGCGAGTTGGGCCACAAAGCATCTTGCTTCCAGCTCTTTGGGAAGCTAAGAAAAAACTCGCTCTGCACAGTGCTCTTACAGCCTACCGGGAACATCTCTTACAAAGGACTGTGAAACGCAGTTTCTCTGCAGGCCTTATCTGGCTGAAGTAGAACTTCAGCTCTGCGTGTGCTACATTTCACTAGAGCTAAAAGGCACTACGTGCGGGCTTCTTTCCAAAGGGCGAGTTGGGCCCCAAAGCATCTTGCTTCCAGCTCTTTGGGAAGCTAAGAAACAACTCGCTCTGCACAGTGCTCTTACAGCCTACCGGGAACATCTCTTACAAAGGCCTGTGAAACGCAGTTTCTTTGCAGGCCTGATCTGGCTGAAGTAGATCTTCTGCTCTGGGTGTGCTATATTGCCCTAGAGCTGAAAGGCACAACGTGCAGGCTTCTTTCCAAAGGGCGAGTTGGGCCCCAAGGCATCTTGCTTCCAGTTCTTTGGGAAGCTAAGAAACAACTCGCTCTGCACAGTGCTCTTACAGCCTACCGGGAACATCTCTTTCAAAGGCCTGTGAAACGCAGTGTCTTTGCAAGCCTGATCTGGGTGAAGTAGAACTTCTGCTCTGGGTGTGCTACATTGCCCTAGAGCTGAAAGGCACAACGTGCAGGCTTCTTTCCAAAGGGCGAGTTGGGCCCCAAAGCATCTTGCTTCCAGCTCTTTGGGAAGCTAAGAAACAACTCGCTCTGCACAGTGCTCTTACAGCCTACCGGGAACATCTCTTCCAAAGGCCTGTGAAACGCCGTTTCCTGCAGGCCTGATCTGGCTGAAGTAGAACTTCTGCTCTGGGTGTGCTACATTGCCCTAGAGCTGAAAGGCACAACGTGCAGGCTTCTTTCCAAAGGGCGAGTTGGGCCCCAAAGCATCTTGCTTCCAGCTCTTTGGGAAGCTAAGAAACAACTCGCTCTGCACAGTGCTTTTACAACCTCCCGGAACATCTCTTACAAAGGCCTGTGAAACGCAGTTTCTTGCAGGCCTGATCTGGCTGAAGTAGAACTTCTGCTGTGCTTGTGCTACATTGCCCTAGAGCTGAAAGGCACAACGTCCAGCCTTCTTTCCAAAGGGCGTGTTGGGCCCCAAAGCATCTTGGTTCCAGCTCTTTGGGAAGCTAAGAAACAGCTCGCTGTGAAGACCTCTCTTACAGCCAACCGGTAACATCTCTAACAAAGGCCTGAGAAATGCAGTTTCCTTGCAGGCCTGATCTGGCTGAAGTAGTACTTCTGCTCTGGGTGTGCTACATTACCCTAGAGATGAAAGGCACAATGTGCAGGCTTCTTTCCAAAGGGTGAGGTGGCCCCCAAAGCATCTTGCTTCCAGCTCTTTGGGAAGCTACGAGACAGCTCGCTCTGCACAGTGCTCTTACACCCTACCGGGAACATCCCGCAGAAAGGTTTGTGACACGCATTTTCTTTGCAGGCCTGATCTGGCTGAAGTAGAACTTCTGCTCTTGGTGTGCTACATTGCCCTAGAGCTGGAAGGCACAAAGTGCTGTCTTCTTTCCAAAGGGCGAGTTGGGCCCCAAAGCATCTTGCTTCCAGCTCTTTGGGAAGCTAAGAAACAACTCGCTCTGCACAGTGCTTTTACAGCCTACCGGGAACATCTCTTACAAAGGCCTGTGAAACGCAGTTTCTTTGCAGGCCTGATCTGGCTGAAGTAGAACTTCTGCTGTGCTTGTGCTACATTGCCCTAGAGCTGAAAGGCACACCGTCCAGGCTTCTTTCCAAAGGGCGTGTTGGGCCCCAAAGCATCTTGGTTCCAGCTCTTTGGGAAGCTAAGAAACAGCTCGCTCGGAAGACCTCTCTTACAGCCAGCCGGGAACATCTCTAACAAAGGCCTGAGAAATGCAGTTTCCTTGCAGGCCTGATCTGGCTGAAGTAGTACTTCTGCTCTGGGTGTGCTACATTGCCCTAGAGATGAAAGGCACAATGTGCAGGCTTCTTTCCAAAGGGTGAGGTGGCCCCCAAAGCATCTTGCTTCCAGCTCTTTGGGAAGCTACGAGACAGCTCGCTCTGCACAGTGCTCTTACACCCTACCGGGAACATCCCGCAGAAAGGCTTGTGACACGCAGTTTCTTTGCAGGCCTGATCTGGATGAAGTAGAACTTCTGCTCTTGGTGTGCTACATTGCCCTAGAGCTGGAAGGCACAAAGTGCTGTCTTCTTTCCAAAGGACGAATTGGGCCCCAAAGCATCTTGCTTCCAGCTCTTTGGGAAGCTAAGAAACAACACGCTTTCACTTTTGTTTTACACACTACCGCGAGCATGTCTTACAAAGGCCTGTGAAACGCAGTTTCTTCCCAGGCGTGACCTCGCTGAAGTAGAACTTCTGCTCTTCCGTGTCCTACATATGCCTAGAGCTGCAAGCCACAAGGTCATGCCTCGTTTCCACAAGAGGAGAGAACTCCCTCAGCGTCCTGGTCCCAGCTCTTTGGGCAGCTAAGAAAAAACTAGCTCTGAATAGGGCTCTTTCAGCCTACCGGGAACATGTCTTACAAAGGCCTGTGAAACGCAGTTTCTTTGCAGGCCTGATCGGGCTGAAGTAGAACTTCTGCTCTGGGTGTGCTACATTGCCCTAGAGCTGAAAGGCACAAAGTGCTGTCTTCTTTCCAAAGGGCGAGTTGGGCCCCAAAGCATCTTGCTTCCAGCTCTTTGGGAAGCTAAGAAACAACTCGCTCTGCACAGTGCTCTTACAGCCTACCGGGAACATCTCTTTCAAAGGCCTGTGAAACGCAGTGTCTTTGCAGGCCTGATCTGGGTGAAGTAGAACTTCTGCTCTGGGTCTGCTACATTGCCCTAGAGCTGAAAGGCACAACGTGCAGGCTTCTTTCCAAAGGGCGAGTTGGGCCCCAAAGCATCTTGCCTCCAGCTCTTGGGGAAGCTAAGAATCAACTCGCTCTGCACAGTGCTCTTACTGCCTACTGGGAACATCTCTTCCAAAGGCCTGTGAAACACAGTTTCTTTGCAGGCCTCATCTGTCTGAAGTAGAACTTCTGCTGTGCGTGTGCTACATTGCCCTAGAGCTGAAAGGCACAACGTGCAGGCTTCTTTCAAAAGGGCGAGTTGGGCCCGAAAGCATCTTGATTTCAGCTCTTTGGGAAGCTAAGAAACAACTCGCTCTGCACAGTGCTCTTACTGCCTACCGGGAACATCTCTTACAAAGGCCTGTGAAACGCAGTTTCTTTCCTGGCCTGATCTGGCCAAAGTAGAACTTCTGCTCTGTGCGTGCTACATTGCCCTAGAGCTGAAAGGCACAACGTGCAGGCGTCTTTCCAAAGGGCGTGTTTGGCCCCAAAGCATCTTGCTTCCAGTTCTTTGGGAAGCTAAGAAACAACTCGCTCTGCACAGCGCTCTTACAGCCTACCGGGAACATCTCTTACAAAGGCCTGTGAAACGCAGTATCTTTGCAGGCCTGATCTGGCTGAAGTAGAACTTCTGCTCTGCGTGTGCCACATTGCCCTAGAGCTGAAAGGCACAACGTGCAGGCTACTTTCCAAAGGGCGAGTTGGGCCCAAAAGCATCTTGCTTCCAGCTCTTTGGGAAGCTAAGAAACAACTCGCTCTGCACTTTTGTTTTACACACTACCGCGAACATGTCTTACAAAGGCCTGTGAAACGCAGTTTCTTCCCAGGCGTGACCTCGCTGAAGTAGATCTTCTGCTCTGCCGTGTCCTACATGGGCCTAGAGCTGCAAGGCACAAGGTCCTGCCTTGTTTCCCCAAGAGGAGAGAACTCCCTCAGCGTCCAGGTCCAAGCTCTTTGGGCAGCTAAGAAAAAAGTAGCTCTGCATAGGGCTCTTTCAGCCTACCGGGAACATGTCTTACAAAAGACTGTGAAACGCAGTTTCTTTGCAGGCCTGATCTGGCTGAAGTAGAACTTCTCCTCTGATTGTGTTACATTGCCCTAGAGCTGAAAGGCACAACGTGCAGGCTTCTTTCCAAAGGGCGAGATGGGCCCCAAAGCATCTTGCTTCCAGCTCTTTGGGAAGCTAAGAAACAACTCGCTCTGCACAGTGCTCTTACAGCCTCCCGGGGACATCTCTTACAAAGGCCTGTGAAACGCAGTGTCTTTGCAGGCCTGATCTGGGTGAAGTAGAACTTCTGCTCTGCGTGTGCTGCATTGGCCTAGAGCTGAAAGGCACAACGTGCAGGCTTCTTTCCAAAGTGCGAGTTGGGCCCCAAAGCATCTTGCTTGCAGCTCCTTGGGAAGCTAAGAAACAAGTCGCTCTGCACAGTGCTCTTACAGCCTACCGGGAACATCTCTTACAAAGGCCTGTGAAACGCAGTTTCTTTGCAGGCCTCATCTTGCTGAAGTAGAACTTCTGCTCTGGGTGTGCTACATTGCCCTAGAGCTGAAAGGCACAACGTGCAGGCTTCTTTCCAAAGGGCGAGTTGGGCCACAAAGCATCTTGCTTCCAGCTCTTTGGGAAGCTAAGAAAAAACTCGCTCTGCACAGTGCTCTTACAGCCTACCGGGAACATCTCTTACAAAGGACTGTGAAACGCAGTTTCTCTGCAGGCCTTATCTGGCTGAAGTAGAACTTCAGCTCTGCGTGTGCTACATTTCACTAGAGCTAAAAGGCACTACGTGCGGGCTTCTTTCCAAAGGGCGAGTTGGGCCCCAAAGCATCTTGCTTCCAGCTCTTTGGGCAGCTAAGAAAAAGCTAGCTCTGCATAGGGCTCTTTCAGCCTACCGGGAACATGTCTTACAAAAGCCTGTGAAAGGCAGTTTCTTTGCAGGCCTGATCTGGCTGAAGTAGAACTTCTGCTCTGGGTGTGCTATTTTGCCCTAGAGCTGAAAGGCACAACGTGCAGGCTTCTTTCCAAAGGGCGAGTTGGGCCCCAAGGCATCTTGCTTCCAGTTCTTTGGGAAGCTAAGAAACAACCCGCTCTGCACAGTGCTCTTACAGCCTACCGGGAACATCTCTTTCAAAGGCCTGTGAAACGCAGTGTCTTTGCAAGCCTGATCTGGGTGAAGTAGAACTTCTGCTCTGGGTGTGCTACATTGCCCTAGAGCTGAAAGGCACAACGTGCAGGCTTCTTTCCAAAGGGCGAGTTGGGCCCCAAAGCATCTTGCTTCCAGCTCTTTGGGAAGCTAAGAAACAACTCGCTCTGCACAGTGCTCTTACAGCCTACCGGTAACATCTCTTACAAAGGCCTGTGAAACGCAGTTTCTTTGCTGGCCTGATCTGGCTGAAGTAGAACTTCTGCTCTGGGTGTGCTACATTGCCCTAGAGCTGAAAGGCACAACGTGCAGGCTTCTTTCCAAAGGGCGAGTTGGGCCCCAAAGCATCTTGCTTCCAGCTCTTTGGGAAGCTAAGAAACAACTCGCTCTGCACAGTGCTTTTACAACCTCCCGGAACATCTCTTACAAAGGCCTGTGAAACGCAGTTTCTTGCAGGCCTGATCTGACTGAAGTCGAAATTCTGCTCTGTGTGTGCTACATTGCCCTAGAGCTGAAAGGCACAACGTGCCGGCTTCTTTCCAAAGGGCGAGTTGGGCCCCAAAGCATCTTGCTTCTAGCTCTTTGGGAAGCTAAGAAACAACTCGCTCTGCACTTTTGTTTTACACACTACCGCGAACATGTCTTACAAAGGCCTGTGACACGCAGTTTCTTCCCAGGCGTGATCTCGCTGAAGTAGAACTTCTGCTCTGCCGTGTCCTACAAGGGCATAGAGCTGCAAGGCACAAGGTCCTGCCTTGTTTAAACAAGAGGAGAGAACTCCCTCAGTGTCCAGGTCCCAGCTCTTTGTGCAGGTAAGAAAAAACTAGCTCTGCAAAGGGCTCTTTCAGCCTACCTGGAGCATGTCTTACAAAGGCCTGTGAAACGCAGTTTCTTTGCAGGCCTGATCTGGCTGAAGTAGAACTTCTGCTCTGGGTGTGCTACATTGCCCTAGAGCTGAAAGGCACAACGTGCAGGCTTCTTTCCAAAGGGCGAGTTGGGCCCCAAAGCATCTTGCTTCCAGCTCTTTGGGAAGCTCAGAAACAACTCGCTCTGCACAGTGCTCTTACAGCCTACCGGGAACATCTCTTACAAAGGCCTGTGAAACGCAGTTTCTTTGCAGGCCTGATCTGGCTGAAGTAGAACTTCTGCTCTGGGTGTGCTACATTGCCCTAGAGCTGGAAGGCAGAAAGTGCTGTCTTCCTTCCTAAGGGCGAGTTGGGCCCAAAGCATCTTCGCTCCAGCTATTTGGGAAGCTAAGAAACAGCTCGCTCTGCAGACCTCTCTTACAGCCAACCGGGAACATCTCTTACAAAGGCCTGAGAAATGCAGTTTCTTTGCAGGCCTGATCTGGCTGAAGTAGTACTTCTGCTCTGGGTGTGCTACATTGCCCTAGAGATGAAAGGCACAATGTGCAGGCTTCTTTCCAAAGGGTGAGGTGGCCCCCAAAGCATCTTGCTTCCAGCTCTTTGGGAAGCTAAGAGACAGCTCGCTCTGCACAGTGCTCTTACACCCTACCGGGAACATCCCGCAGAAAGGCTTGTGACACGCAGTTTCTTTGCAGGCCTGATCTGGCTGAAGTTGAACTTCTGCTCTTGGTGTGCTACATCGCCCTAGAGCTGGAAGGCACAAAGTGCTGTCTTCTTTCCAAAGGGCGAGTTGGGCCCCAAAGCATCTTGCTTCCAGCTCTTTGGGAAGCTAAGAAACAACTCGCTCTGCACTTTTGTTTTACACACTACCGCGAACATGTCTTACAAAGGCCTGTGAAACGCAGTTTCTTCCCAGGCGTGACCTCGCTGAAGTAGAACTTCTGCTCTGCCGTGTCCTACATATGCCTAGAGCTGCAAGGCACAAGGTCCTGCCTTGTTTCCACAAGAGGAGAGAACTCCCTCAGCGTCCTGGTCCCAGCTCTTTGGGCAGCTAAGAAAAAGCTAGCTCTGCATAGGGCTCTTTCAGCCTACGGGGAACATGTCTTACAAAGGCCTGTGAAACGCAGTTTCTTTGCAGGCCTGATCGGGGTGAAGTAGAACTTCTGCTCTGGGTGTGCTACATTGCCCTAGAGCTGAAAGGCACAAAGTGCTGTCTTCTTTCCAAAGGGCGAGTTTTGCCCCAAAGCATCTTGCTTCCAGCTCTTTGGGAAGCTAAGAAACAACTCGCTCTGCACAGTGCTCTTACAGCCTACCTGTAACATCTTTTACAAAGGCCAGTGAAACGCAGTTTCTTTGCAGGCCTGATCTGGCTGAAGTAGAACTTCTGCTCTGGGTGTGCTACATTGCCCTAGAGCTGAAAGGCACAACGTGCAGGCTTCTTTCCAAAGGGCGAGTTGGGCCCCAAAGCATCTTGCTTCCAGCTCTTTGGGAAGCTAAGAAACAACTCGCTCTGCACAGTGCTCTTACAGCCTACCGGGAACATCTCTTCCAAAGGTCTGTGAAACGCAGTTTCTTTGCAGGCCTGATCTGGCTGAAGCAGAACTTCTGCTCTGGTGTGCTACATTGCCCTAGAGGTGAAAGGCACAACGTGCAGGCTTCTTTCCAATGGGCGAGTTGGGCCCCAAAGCATCTTGCTTCCAGCTCTTTGGGAAGCAAAGAAGCAACTCGCTCTGCACAGTGCTCTTACATCCTACCGGGAACATCTCTTACAAAGTACTGTGAAACGCAGTTTCTTTGCAGGCCTGAACTGGCTGAAGTAGAACTTCTGCTCTGGGTGTGCTACATTGCCCTAGAGCTGAAAGGCGCAACGTGCAGGCTTCTTTCCAAAGGGCGAGTTGGGCCCCAAAGCATCTTGCTTCCAGCTCTTTGGGAAGCTAAGAAACAACTCGCTCTGCACTTTTGTTTTACACACTAACGCGAACATGTCTTACAAAGGCCTGTGACACGCAGTTTCTTCCCAGGCGTGATCTCGCTGAAGTAGAACTTCTGCTCTGCCGTGTCCTACAAGGGCGTAGAGCTGCAAGGCACAAGGTCCTGCCTTGTTTCCACAAGAGGAGAGAACTCTCTCAGCGTCCTGGTCCCAGCTCTTTCGGCAGCTAAGAAAAAACTAGCTCTGCATAGGGCTCTTTCAGCCTACCGGGAACATGTCTTACAAAGGCCTGTGAAACGCAGTTTCTTTGCAGGCCTGATCTGGCTGAAGTAGAACTTCTGCTGTGGGTGTGCTACATTGCCCTAGAGCTGAAAGGCACAAAGTGCTGTCTTCTTTCCAAAGGGCGAGTTTTGCCCCAAAGCATCTTGCTTCCAGCTCTTTGGGAAGCTAAGAAACAACTCGCTCTGCATAGTGCTCTTACATCCTACCGGGGACATCTCATACAAAGGCCTGTGAAACGCAGTTTCTTTGCAGGTCTGATCTCTCTGAAGTAGAACTTCTGCTCGGGGTGTGCTACATTGCCCTAGAGCAGGAAAGGCACAACATGCAGGATTCTTTCCAAAGGGCGAGTTGGGCCCCAAAGCATCTTGCTTCCAGCTCTTTGGGAAGCTAAGAAACAACTCGCTCTGCACAGTGCTTTTACAGCCTACAGGGAACATCTCTTACAAAGGACTGTGAAACGCAGTTTCTTTGCAGGCCTGATCTGGCTGAAGTAGAACTCCTGCTGTGCTTGTGCTACATTGCCCTAGAGCTGAAAGGCACAACGTCCAGGCTTCTTTCCAAAGGGCGTGTTGGGCCCCAAAGCATCTTGCTTCCAGCTCTTTGGGAAGCTAAGAAACAACTCGCTATGCACAGTGCTCTTACAGCCTACCGGGAACATCTCTTACAAAGGCCTGTGAAACGCAGTGTCTTTGCAGGCCTGATCTGGCTGAAGTAGAACTTCTGCTCCGTGTGTGCTACATTGACCTAGAGCTGAAAGGCACAACGTGCAGGCTTCTTTCCAAAGGGCGAGTTGGGCCCCAAAGCATCTTGCTTCCAGCTCTTTGGGAAGCTAAGAAACAACTCGCCCTGCACAGTGCTCTTACAGCCTACCGGGAACATCTCTTACAAAGGCCTGTGAAACGCAGTTTCTTTGCTGGCCTCATCTGGCTGAAGTAGAACTTCTGCTCTGGGTGTGCTACATTGCCCTAGAGCTGAAAGGCACAACGTGCAGTCTCCTTTCCAAAGGGAGAGTTGGGCCCCAAAGCATCTTGCTTCCATCTCTTTGGGAAGCTAAGAAACAACTCGCTCTGCACTTTTGTTTTACACACTACCACAAACATGTCTTACAAAGGCCTGTGAAACGCAGTTTCTTCCCAGGCGTGACCTCGCTGAAGTAGAACTTCTGCTCTTCCGTGTCCTACATATGCCTAGAGCTGCAAGCCACAAGGTCATGCCTCGTTTCCACAAGAGGAGAGAACTCCCTCAGCGTCCTGGTCCCAGCTCTTTGGGCAGCTAAGAAAAAACTAGCTCTGCATAGGGCTCTTTCAGCCTACCGGGAACATGTCTTACAAAGGCCTGTGAAACGCAGTTTCTTTGCAGGCCTGATCGGGCTGCAGTAGAACTTCTGCTGTGGGTGTGCTACATTGCCCTAGAGCTGAAAGGCACAAAGTGCTGTCTTCTTTCCAAAGGGCGAGTTGGGCCCCAAAGCATCTTGCCTCCAGCTCTTGGGGAAGCTAAGAATCAACTCGCTCTGCACAGTGCTCTTACTGCCTACTGGGAACATCTCTTCCAAAGGCCTGTGAAACACAGTTTCTTTGCAGGCCTGATCTGTCTGAAGTAGAACTTCTGCTGTGCGTGTGCTACATTGCCCTAGAGCTGAAAGGCACAACGTGCAGGCTTCTTTCAAAAGGGCGAGTTGGGCCCGAAAGCATCTTGATTTCAGCTCTTTGGGAAGCTAAGAAACAACTCGCTCTGCACAGTGCTCTTACTGCCTACCGGGAACATCTCTTACAAAGGCCTGTGAAACGCAGTTTCTTTCCTGGCCTGATCTGGCCAAAGTAGAACTTCTGGTCTGTGCGTGCTACATTGCCCTAGAGCTGAAAGGCACAACGTCCAGGCTTCTTTCCAAAGGGCGTGTTGGGACCCAAATCATCTTGGTTCCAGCTCTTTGGGAAGCTAAGAAACAGCTCGCTCTGAAGACCTCTCTTACAGCCAACCGGGAACATCTCTAACAAAGGCCTGAGAAATGCAGTTTCCTTGCAGGCCTGATCTGGCTGAAGTAGTAATTCTGCTCTGGGTGTGCTACATTGCCCTAGAGATGAAAGGCACAACGTGCAGGCTTCTTTCCAAAGGGTGAGGTGGCCCCCAAAGCATCTTGCTTCCACCTCTTTGGGAAGCTACGAGACAGCTCGCTCTGCACAGTGCTCTTACACCCTACCGGGAATATCCCGCAGAAAGGTTTGTGACACGCAGTTTCTTTGCAGGCCTGATCTGTCTGAAGTAGAACTTCTGCTCTTGGTGTACTACATTGCCCTAGAGCTGGAAGGCACAAAGTGCTGTCTTCTTTCCAAAGGGCGAGTTGGGCCCCAAAGCATCTTGCTTCCAGCTCTTTGGGAAGCAAAGAAGCAACTCGGTCTGCACAGTGCTCTTACAGCCTACCGGGAACATCTCTTACAAAGGCCTGTGAAACGCAGTTTCTTTGCAGGCCAGAACTGGCTGAAGTAGAACTTCTTCTCTGGGTGTGCTACATTGCACTAGAGCTGAAAGGCACTACGTGCAGGCTTCTTTCCAAAGGGCGAGTTGGGCCCCAAAGCATCTTGCTTCCAGCTCTTTGGGAAGCTAAGAAACAACTCGCTCTGCACAGTGCTCTTACAGCCTACCGGGAACATATCTTACAAAGGCCTGTGAAACGCAGTTTCTTTCCTGGCCTGATCTGGGTGAAGTAGAACTTCTGCTCTGCGTGTGCTGCATTGCCCTAGAGCTGAAAGGCACAACGTGCAGTCTCCTTTCCAAAGGGAGAGTTGGGCCCCAAAGCATCTTGCTTCCATCTCTTTGGGAAGCTAAGAAACAACTCGCTCTGCACTTTTGTTTTACACACTACCACAAACATGTCATACAAAGGCCTGTGAAACGCAGTTTCTTCCCAGGCGTGACCTCGCTGAAGTAGAACTTCTGCTCTGCCGTGTCCTACATATGCCAAGAGCTGCAAGGCACAAGGTCCTGCCTCGTTTCCACAAGAGGAGAGAACTCCCTCAGCGTCCTGCTCCCAGCTCTTTCGGCAGCTATGAAAGAACTACCTCTGCATAGGGCTCTTTCAGCCTACCTGGAGCATGTCTTACAAAGGCCTGTTAAACGCAGTTTCTTTGCAGGCCTGACCTGGGTGAAGTAGAACTTCTGCTCTTGGTGTGATACTTTGCCCTAGAGCTGAAATGCACAACGTGCAGTCTCCTTTCCAAAGGGCAAGTTGGGCCCCAAAGCATCTTGCTTCCCACTCTTTGGGAAGCTAAGAAACAACTCGCTCTGCACAGTGCTCTTACAGCCTACCGGGGACATATCTTACAAAGGCCTGTGAAACGCAGTTTCTTTGCAGGCCTGATCTGGCTGAAGTAGAACTTCTGCTCTGCGTGTGCTACATTGCCCTAGAGCTGAAAGGCACAGCGTGCGGGCTTCTTTCCAAAGGGCGAGTTGGGCCCCAAAGCATCTTGCTTCCAGCTCTTTGGGAAGCTAAGAAACAACTCGCTCTGCACAGTGCTTTACAGCCTACCGGGAACATCTCTTCCAAAGGCCTGTGAAACGCAGTTTCTTTGCAGGCCTGATCTGGCTGAAGTAGAACTTCTGCTGTGCTTGTGCTACATTGCCCTAGAGCTGAAAGGCACAACGTCCAGGCTTCTTTCCAAAGGGCGTGTTGGGACCCAAATCATCTTGGTTCCAGCTCTTTGGGAAGCTAAGAAACAGCTCGCTCTGAAGACCTCTCTTACAGCCAACCGGGAACATCTCTAACAAAGGCCTGAGAAATGCAGTTTCCTTGCAGGCCTGATCTGGCTGAAGTAGTAATTCTGCTCTGGGTGTGCTACATTGCCCTAGAGATGAAAGGCACAACGTGCAGGCTTCTTTCCAAAGGGTGAGGTGGCCCCCAAAGCATCTTGCTTCCACCTCTTTGGGAAGCTACGAGACAGCTCGCTCTGCACAGTGCTCTTACACCCTACCGGGAATATCCCGCAGAAAGGTTTGTGACACGAAGTTTCTTTGCAGGCCTGATCTGTCTGAAGTAGAACTTCTGCTCTTGGTGTGCTACATTGCCCTAGAGCTGGAAGGCACAAAGTGCTGTCTTCTTTCCCAAGGGCGAGTTGGGCCCCAAAGCATCTTGCTTCCAGCTCTTTGGGAAGCAAAGAAGCAACTCGGTCTGCACAGTGCTCTTACAGCCTACCGGGAACATCTCTTACAAAGGCCTGTGAAACGCAGTTTCTTTGCAGGCCTGAACTGGCTGAAGTAGAACTTCTTCTCTGGGTGTGCTACATTGCACTAGAGCTGAAAGGCACAACGTGCAGGCTTCTTTCCAAAGGGCGAGTTGGGCCCCAAAGCATCTTGCTTCCAGCTCTTTGGGAAGCTAAGAAACAACTCGCTCTGCACAGTGCTCTTACAGCCTACCGGGAACATATCTTACAAAGGCCTGTGAAACGCAGTTTCTTTCCTGGCCTGATATGGGTGAAGTAGAACTTCTGCTCTGCGTGTGCTGCATTGCCCTAGAGCTGAAAGGCACAACGTGCAGGCTTCTTTCCAAAGTGCGAGTTGGGCCCCAAAGCATCTTGCTTGCAGCTCCTTGGGAAGCTAAGAAAAAACTCGCTATGCACAGTGCTCTTACAGCCTACCGGGAACATCTCTTACAAAGGCCTGTGAAACGCAGTTTCTTTGCAGGCCTAATCTGGCTGAAGTAGAACTTCTGCTCTGGGTGTGCTACATTGCCCTAGAGCTGAAAGGCACAACGTGCAGGCTTCTTTCCAAAAGGCGAGTTGGGCCACAAAGCATCTTGCTTCCAGCTCTTTGGGAAGCCAAGAAACAACTCGCTCTGTACAGTGCTCTTACAGCCTACCGGGAACATCTCTTACAAAGGCCTGTGGAACGCAGTTTCTTTGCAGGCCTGATCTGGCTGAAGTAGAACTTCTGCTCTGGGTGTGCTACATTGCCCTAGAGCTGAAAGGCACAACGTGCAGGCTTCTTTCCAAAGGGCGAGTTGGGCCCCAAAGCATCTTGCTTCCAGCTCTTTGGGAAGCTAAGAAACAACTCGCTCTGCACAGTGCTCTTACAGCCTACCGGGAACATCTCTTTCAAAGGCCTGTGAAACGCAGTCTCTTTGCAAGCCTGATCTGGGTGAAGTAGAACTTCTGCTCTGGGTGTGCTACATTGCCCTAGAGCTGAAAGGCACAACGTGCAGGCTTCTTTCCAAAGGGCGAGTTGGGCCCCAAAGCATCTTGCTTCCAGCTCTTTGGGAAGCTAAGAAACAACTCGCTCTGCACAGTGATCTTACAGCCTACCGGGAACATCTCTTCCAAAGGCCTGTGAAACGCAGTTTCCTGCAGGCCTGGTCTGGCTGAAGTAGAACTTCTGCTCTGGGTGTGCTACATTGCCCTAGAGCTGAAAGGCACAACGTGCAGGCTTCTTTCCAAAGGGCGAGTTGGGCCCCAAAGCCTCTTGCTTCCAGCTCTTTGGGAAGCTAAGAAACAACTCGCTCTGCACAGTGCTCTTACAGCCTACCGGGAACAGCTCTTACAAAGGCCTGTGAAACGCAGTTTCTCTGCAGGCCTTATCTGGCTGAAGTAGAACTCGGCTTGGGTGTGCTACATTGCACTAGAGCTAAAAGGCACTACGTGCACGCTTCTTTCCAAAGGGCGAGTTGGGCCCCAAATCATCTTGCTTCCAGCTCTTTGGGAAGCTAAGAAACAACTCGCTCTGCACTTTTGTTTTACACACTACCGCGAACATGTCTTACAAAAGCCTGTGACACGCAGTTTCTTCCCAGGTGTGGTCTCGCTGAAGTAGAACTTCTGCTCTGCCGTGTCCTACAAGGGCATAGAGCTGCAAGGCACAAGGTCGTGTCTTGTTTCCCCAAGAGGAGAGAACTCCCTCAGCGTCCAGGTCCCAGCTCTTTGGGCAGCTAAGAAAAAACTAGCTGTGCATAGGGCTCTTTCAGCCTACCTGGAGCATGTCTTACAAAGGCCTGTGAAACGCAGTTTCTTTGCAGGCCTGACCTGGCTGAATTAGAACTTCTGATCTGGGTGTGCTACATTGCCCTAGAGCTGAAAGGAACAAAGTGCTGTCTTCTTTCCAAAGGGCGAGTTGGGCCGCAAACCATCTTGCTTCCAGCTCTTTGGGAAGCTAAGAAACAACTCGCTCTGCACAGTGCTCTTACAGCCTACCGGGAACATCTCTTTCAAAGGCCTGTGAAACGCAGTGTCTTTGCAGGCCTGATCTGGGTGAAGTAGAACTTCTGCTCTGGGTGTGCTATATTGCCCTAGAGCTGAAAGGCACAACGTGCAGGCTTCTTTCCAAACGGCGAGTTGGGCCCCAAAGCATCTTGCTTCCAGCTCTTTGGGAAGCTAAGAAACAACTCGCTCTGCACAGTGCTCTTACAGCCTAACGGGAACATCTCTTCCAAAGTCCTGTGAAACGCAGTTTCTTTGCAGGCCTGAACTGGCTGAAGTAGAACTTCTGCTCTGGGTGTGCTACATTGCCCTAGAGCTGAAAGGCACAACGTGCAGGCTTCTTTCCAAAGGGCGAGTTGGGCCCGAAAGCTTCTTGCTTCCAGCTCTTTGGGAGGCTAAGAAACAACTCGTTCTGCACAGTGCTCCTACAGCCTACCGGGAACATCTCTTACAAAGGCCTGTGAAACGAAATTTCTTTGCGGGCCTCATCTAGCTGATGTAGAACTTCTGCTTTGTGTGTGCCACTTTGCCCTAGAGCTGAAAGGCACAACGTTCAGGCTTCTTTCCAAAGGGCGAGTTGGGCCCCAAAGCCTATTGCTTCCAGCTCTTTGGGAAGCTAAGAAACAACTCGCTCTGCACTTTTGTTTTACACACTACCGCGAACATGTCTTACAAAGGCCTGTGAAACGCAGTTTCTTCCCAGGCGTGATCTCGCTGAAGTAGAACTTCTGCTCTGCCGTGTCCTACATGGGCCTAGAGCTGCAAGGCACAAGGTCCTGCCTTGTTTCCCCAAGAGGAGAGAACTCCCTCAGCGTCCAGGTCCCAGCTCTTTGGGCAGCTAAGAAAAAACTAGCTCTGCATAGGGCTCTTTCAGCCTACCGGGAACATGTCTTACAAAGGCCTGTGAAACGCAGTTTCTTTGCAGGCCTGATCGGGCTGAAGTAGAACTTCTGCTCTGGGTGTGCTACATTGCCCTAGAGCTGAAAGGCACAAAGTGCTGTCTTCTTTCCAAAGGGCGAGTTGGGCCCCAAAGCATCTTGCTTCCAGCTCTTTGGGAAGCTAAGAAACAACTCGCTCTGCACAGTGCTCTTACAGCCTACCGGGAACATCTCTTTCAAAGGCCTGTGAAACGCAGTGTCTTTGCAGGCCTGATCTGGCTGAAGTAGAACTTCTGCTCTGGGTGTGCTACATTGCCCTAGAGCTGAAAGGCACAAAGAGCTGTCTTCTTTCCAAAGGGCGAGTTGGGCCCCAAAGCATCTTGCTTCCAGCTCTTTGGGAAGCTAAGAAACAACTCGCTCTGCCCAGTGCTCTTACAGCCTTCCGGGAACATCTCTTTCAAAGGCCTGTGAAACGGAGTGTCTTTGCAGGCCTGATCTGGGTGAAGTAGAACTTCTGCTCTGGGTGTGCTATATTGCCCTAGAGCTGAAAGGCACAACGTGCAGGCTTCTTTCCAAAGGGCGAGTTGGGCCCCAAAGCATCTTGCTTCCAGCTCTTTGGGAAGCTAAGAAACAACTCGCTCTGCACAGTGCTCTTACAGCCTAACGGGAACATCTCTTCCAAAGTCCTGTGAAACGCAGTTTCTTTGCAGGCCTGAACTGGCTGAAGTAGAACTTCTGCTCTGGGTGTGCTACATTGCCCTAGAGCTGAAAGGCACAACGTGCAGGCTTCTTTCCAAAGGGCGAGTTGGGCCCGAAAGCTTCTTGCTTCCAGCTCTTTGGGAGGCTAAGAAACAACTCGTTCTGCACAGTGCTCCTACAGCCTACCGGGAACATCTCTTACAAAGGCCTGTGAAACGAAATTTCTTTGCGGGCCTCATCTAGCTGATGTAGAACTTCTGCTTTGTGTGTGCCACTTTGCCCTAGAGCTGAAAGGCACAACGTTCAGGCTTCTTTCCAAAGGGCGAGTTGGGCCCCAAAGCCTCTTGCTTCCAGCTCTTTGGGAAGCTAAGAAACAACTCGCTCTGCACTTTTGTTTTACACACTACCGCGAACATGTCTTACAAAGGCCTGTGAAACGCAGTTTCTTCCCAGGCGTGATCTCGCTGAAGTAGAACTTCTGCTCTGCCGTGTCCTACATGGGCCTAGAGCTGCAAGGCACAAGGTCCTGCCTTGTTTCCCCAAGAGGAGAGAACTCCCTCAGCGTCCAGGTCCCAGCTCTTTGGGCAGCTAAGAAAAAACTACCTCTGCATAGGGCTCTTTCAGCCTACCTGGAGCATGTCTTATAAAGGCCTGTGAAACGCAGTTTCTTTGCAGGCCTGATCTGGCTGAAGCAGAACTTCTGCTCTGGGTGTGCTACATTGCCCTAGAGCTGAAAGGCACAACGTGCAGGCTTCTTTCCAAAGGGCGAGTTGGGCCCCAAAGCATCTTGCCTCCAGCTCTTTGGTAAGCTAAGAAACAACTCGCTCTGCACAGTGCTCTTACTGCCTACCGGGAACATCTCTTCCAAAGGCCTGTGAAACACAGTTTCTTTGCAGGCCTGATATGTCTGAAGTAGAACTTCTGCTGTGCGTGTGCTACATTGCCCTAGAGCTGAAAGGCACAACGTGCAGGCTTCTTTCAAAAGGGCGAGTTGGGCCCGAAAGCATCTTGCTTTCAGCTCTTTGGGAAGCTAAGAAACAACTCGCTCTGCACAGCGCTCTTACAGCCTACCGGGAACATCTCTTACAAAGGCCTGTGAAACGAAATTTCTTTGCAGGCCTCATCTAGCTGATGTAGAACTTCTGCTTCGGGTGTGCCACATTGCCCTAGAGCTGAAAGGCACAACGTGCAGGCTTCTTTCCAAAGGGCGAGTTGGGCCCCAAAGCATCTTGCTTCCAGCTCTTTGGGAAGCTAAGAAACAAGTCGCTCTGCACTTTTGTTTTACACACTACCGCGAACATGTCTTACAAAGGCCTGTGAAACGCAGTTTCTTTGCAGGCCTGAACTGGCTGAAGTAGAACTTCTGCTGTGTGTGTGATACATTGCCCTAGAGCTGAAAGGCACAACGTGCAGGCTTCTTTCCAAAGGGCGAGTTGGTCCCCAAAGCATCTTGCTTCCACCTCTTTGGGAAGCTAAAAAAAACTCGCTCTGCACAGTGCTCTTACAGCCTACCGGGAACATCTCTTCCAAAGGCCTGTGAAACGCAGTTTCCTTGCAGGCCTGATCTGGCCAAAGTAGAACTTCTGCTCTGGGTGTGCTACATTGCCCTAGAGCTGAAAGGCACAACGTGCAGGCTTCTTTCCAAAGGGCGAGTTGGGCCCCAAAGCATCTTGCTTCCAGCTCTTTGGGAAGCTAAGAAACAACTCGCTCTGCACAGTGCTCTTACAGCCTACCGGGAACATCTCTTACAAAGGCCTGTGAAACGCAGTTTCTCTGCAGGCCGTATCTGGCTGAAGTAGAACTCGGCTTGCGTGTGCTACATTGCACTAGATCTAAAAGGCATTACGTGCAGGCTTCTTTCCAAAGGGCGAGTTGGGCCCCAAAGCATCTTGCTTCCAGCTCTTTGGGAAGCTAAGAAACAACTCGCTCTGCACTTTTGTTTTACACACTACCGCGAACATGTCTTACAAAGACCTGTGAAACGCAGTTTCTTCCCAGGCGTGACCTCACTGAAGTAGAACTTCTGCTCTGCCGTGTCCTACATATGCCTAGAGCTGCAAAGCACAAGGTCCTGCCTCTTCCACAAGAGGAGAGATCTCCCTCAGCGTCCTGGTCCCAGCTCTTTGGGCAGCTAAGAAAAAACTAGCTCTGCATAGGGCTCTTTCAGCCTACCGGGAACATGTCTTACAAAGGCCTGTGAAACGCAGTTTCTTTGCAGGCCTGATCTGGCTGAAGTAGAACTTCTGCCTTGGCTGTGCTACATTGCCCTAGAGCTGAAAGGCACAAAGTGCTGTCTTCTTTCCAAAGGGCGAGTTGGGCCCCAAAGCATCTTGCTTCCAGCTCTCTGGGAAGCTAAGAAACAACTCGCTCTGCACAGTGCTCTTACAGCCTACCGGGAACATCTCTTACAAAGTCCTGTGAAACGCAGTTTCTTTGTAGGCCTGATCTGGCTGAAGTAGAACTTCTGCTCTGCGTGTGCTACATTGCCCTAGAGATGAAAGGCACAACGTGCAGGCTTCTTTCCAAAGGGCGAGTTGGGCCCCAAAGCATCTTGCTTCCAGCTCTTTGGGAAGCTAAGAAACAACTCGCTCTGCACAGTGCTCTTACAGCCTACGGGAACATCTCTTACAAAGGCCTGTGAAATGCAGTTTCTTTGCAGGCCTGATCTGGCTGAAGTAGAACTTCTGCTCTGGGTGTGCTACATGGCCCTAGAGCTGAAAGGCACAACGTGCAGGCTTCTTTCCAAAGGGCGAGTTGGGCCCCAAAGCATCTTGCTTCCAGCTATTTGGGAAGCTAAGAAACAACTCGCTCTGCACAGTGCTCTTACAGCCTACCGGGGACATATCTTACAAAGGCCTGTGAAACGCAGTTTCTTCCCAGGCGTGATCTCGCTGAAGTAGAACTTCTGCTCTGCCGTGTCCTACATGGGCCTAGAGCTGCAAGGCACAAGGTCCTGCCTTGTTTCCCCAAGAGGAGAGAACTCCCTCAGCGTCCAGGTCCCAGCTCTTTGGGCAGCTAAGAAAAAACTAGCTCTGCATAGGGCTCTTTCAGCCTACCGGGAACATGTCTTACAAAGGCCTGTGAAACGCAGTTTCTTTGCAGGCCTGATCGGGCTGAAGTAGAACTTCTGCTCTGGGTGTGCTACATTGCCCTAGAGCTGAAGGGCACAAAGTGCTGTCTTCTTTCCAAAGGGCGAGTTGGGCCCCAAAGCATCTTGCTTCCAGCTCTTTGGGAAGCTAAGAAACAACTCGCTCTGCACAGTGCTCTTACAGCCTACCGGGAACATCTCTTTCAAAGGCCTGTGAAACGCAGTGTCTTTGCAGGCCTGATCTGGCTGAAGTAGAACTTCTGCTCTGGGTGTGCTACATTGCCCTAGAGCTGAAAGGCACAAAGTGCTGTCTTCTTTCCAAAGGGCGAGTTGGGCCCCAAAGCATCTTGCTTCCAGCTCCTTGGGAAGCTAAGAAACAACTCGCTCTGCCCAGTGCTCTTACAGCCTTCCGGGAACATCTCTTTCAAAGGCCTGTGAAACGCAGTGTCTTTGCAGGCCTGATCTGGGTGAAGTAGAACTTCTGCTCTGGGTGTGCTATATTGCCCTAGAGCTGAAAGGCACAACGTGCAGGCTTCTTTCCAAACGGCGAGTTGGGCCCCAAAGCATCTTGCTTCCAGCTCTTTGGGAAGCTAAGAAACAACTCGCTCTGCACAGTGCTCTTACAGCCTAACGGGAACATCTCTTCCAAAGTCCTGTGAAACGCAGTTTCTTTGCAGGCCTGAACTGGCTGAAGTAGAACTTCTGCTCTGGGTGTGCTACATTGCCCTAGAGCTGAAAGGCACAACGTGCAGGCTTCTTTCCAAAGGGCGAGTTGGGCCCGAAAGCTTCTTGCTTCCAGCTCTTTGGGAGGCTAAGAAACAACTCGTTCTGCACAGTGCTCCTACAGCCTACCGGGAACATCTCTTACAAAGGCCTGTGAAACGAAATTTCTTTGCGGGCCTCATCTAGCTGATGTAGAACTTCTGCTTTGTGTGTGCCACTTTGCCCTAGAGCTGAAAGGCACAACGTTCAGGCTTCTTTCCAAAGGGCGAGTTGGGCCCCAAAGCCTCTTGCTTCCAGCTCTTTGGGAAGCTAAGAAACAACTCGCTCTGCACTTTTGTTTTACACACTACCGCGAACATGTCTTACAAAGGCCTGTGAAACGCACTTTCTTCCCAGGCGTGATCTCGCTGAAGTAGAACTTCTGAACTGCCGTGTCCTACATGGGCCTAGAGCTGCAAGGCACAAGGTCCTGCCTTGTTTCCCCAAGAGGAGAGAACTCCCTCAGCGTCCAGGTCCCAGCTCTTTGGGCAGCTAAGAAAAAACTAGCTCTGCATAGGGCTCTTTCAGCCTACCGGGAACATGTCTTACAAAGGCCTGTGAAACGCAGTTTCTTTGCAGGCCTGATCGGGCTGAAGTAGAACTTCTGCTCTGGGTGTGCTACATTGCCCTAGAGCTGAAAGGCACAAAGTGCTGTCTTCTTTCCAAGGGCGAGTTGGGCCCCAAAGCATCTTGCTTCCAGCTCTTTGGGAAGCTAAGAAACAACTCGCTCTGCACAGTGCTCTTACAGCCTACCGGGAACATCTCTTACAAAGGCCTGTGAAACGCAGTTTCTTTGAAGGCCTGATCTGGCTGAAGTAGAACTTCTGCTCTGCGTGTGCTACATTGCCCTAGAGCTGAAAGGCACAACGTGCAGGCTTCTTTCCAAAGGGCGAGTTGGGCCCCAAAGCATCTTGCCTCCAGCTCTTTGGTAAGCTAAGAAACAACTCGCTCTGCACAGTGCTCTTACTGCCTACCGGGAACATCTCTTCCAAAGGCCTGTGAAACACAGTTTCTTTGCAGGCCTGATCTGTCTGAAGTAGAACTTCTGCTGTGCGTGTGCTACATTGCCCTAGAGCTGAAAGGCACAACGTGCAGGCGTCTTTCCAAAGGGCGTGTTTGGCCCCAAAGCATCTTGCTTCCAGTTCTTTGGGAAGCTAAGAAACAACTCGCTCTGCACAGCGCTCTTACAGCCTACCGGGAACATCTCTTACAAAGGCCTGTGAAACGAAATTTCTTTGGAAGGCCTCATCTAGCTGATGTAGAACTTCTGCTTCGGGTGTGCCACATTGCCCTAGAGCTGAAAGGCACAACGTGCAGGCTTCTTTCCAAAGGGCGAGTTGGGCCCCAAAGCATCTTGCTTCCAGCTCTTTGGGAAGCTAAGAAACAAGTTGCTCTGCACTTTTGTTTTACACACTATCGCGAACATGTCTTACAAAGGCCTGTGAAACGCAGTTTCTTTGCAGGCCTGAACTGGCTGAAGTAGAACTTCTGCTGTGTGTGTGATACATTGCCCTAGAGCTGAAAGGCACAACGTGCAGGCTTCTTTCCAAAGGGCGAGTTGGGCCCCAAAGCATCTTGCTTCCACCTCTTTGGGAAGCTAAAAAAAACTCGCTCTGCACAGTGCTCTTAGAGCCTACCGGGAACATCTCTTCCAAAGGCCTGTGAAACGCAGTTTCCTTGCAGGCCTGATCTGGCTGAAGTAGAACTTCTGCTCTGGGTGTGCTACATTGCCCTAGAGCTGAAAGGCACAACGTGCAGGCTTCTTTCCAAAGGGCGAGTTGGGCCCCAAAGCATCTTGCTTCCAGCTCTTTGGGAAGCTAAGAAACAAATCGCTCTGCACAGTGCTCTTACAGCCTACCGGGAACATCTCTTACAAAGGCCTGTGAAACGCAGTTTCTCTGCAGGCCGTATCTGGCTGAAGTTGAACTCGGCTTGCGTGTGCTACATTGCACTAGATCTAAAAGGCATTACGTGCAGGCGTCTTTCCAAAGGGCGAGTTGGGCCCTAAAGCATCTTGCTTCCAGCTCTTTGGGAAGCTAAGAAACAACTCGCTCTGCACAGTGCTCTTACAGCCTACCGGGAACATCTCTTACAAAGGCCTGTGAAATGAAGTTTGTGTGCAGGCCTGATCTGGCTGAAGTAGAACTTCTGCTCTGGGTGTGCTACATTGCCCTAGAGCTGAAAGGCACAACGTGCAGGATTCTTTCCAAAGGGCGAGTTGGGCCACAAAGCATCTTGCTTCCAGCTCTTTGGGAAGCTAAGAAACAACTCGCTCTGCACAGTGCTCTTACAGCCTACCGGGAACATCTCTTTCAAAGGCCTGTGAAACGCAGTGTCTTTGCAGGCCTGATCTGTGTGAAGTAGAACTTCTGCTCTGGGTGTGCTACATTGCCCTAGAGCTGAAAGGCAGAAGGTGCAGGCTTCTTTCCAAAGGGCGAGTTGGGCCCCAAAGCATCTTGCTTCCAGCTCTTTGGGAAGCTAAGAAACAACTCGCTCTGCACAGAGCTCTTACAGCCTACCGGGAACATCTCTTACAAAGGCCTGTGAAACGCAGTTTCTTTGCAGGCCTGATCTGGCTGAAGTAGAACTTCTGCTCTGGGTCTGCTACATTGCCCTATAGCTGAAAGGCACAACGTGCAGGATTCTTTCCAAAGGGCGAGTTGGGCCACAAAGCATCTTGCTTCCAGCTCTTTGGGAAGCTAAGAAACAACTCGCTCTGCACAGTGCTCTTACAGCCTACCGGGAACATCTCTTTCAAAGGCCTGTGAAACGCAGTGTCTTTGCAGGCCTGATCTGGGTGAAGTAGAACTTCTGCTCTGGGTGTGCTACATTGCCCTAGAGCTGACAGGCACAACGTGCAGGCTTCTTTCCAAAGGGCGAGTTGGGCCCCAAAGCATCTTGCTTCCAGCTCTTTGGGAAGCTAAGAAACAACTCGCTCTGCACTTTTGTTTTACACACTACCGCGAACATGTCTTACAAAGGCCTGTGAAACGCAGTTTCTTCCCAGGCGTGACCTCACTGAAGTAGAACTTCTGCTCTGCCGTGTCCTACATATGCCTAGAGCTGCAAAGCACAAGGTCCTGCCTCTTCCACAAGAGGAGCGATCTCCCTCAGCGTCCTGGTCCCAGCTCTTTGGGCAGCTAAGAAAAAACTAGCTCTGCATAGGGCTCTTTCAGCCTACCGGGAACATGTCTTACAAAGGCCTGTGAAACGCAGTTTCTTTGCAGGCCTGACCTGGCTGAAGTAGAACTTCTGCTCTGGGTGTGCTACATTGCCCTAGAGCTGAAAGGAACAAAGTGCTGTCTTCTTTCCAAAGGGCGAGTTGGGCCCCAAACCATCTTGCTTCCAGCTCTTTGGGAAGCTAAGAAACAACTCGCTCTGCACAGTGCTCTTACAGCCTACCGGGAAGATCTCTTCCAAAGGCCTGTGAAACGCAGTGTCTTTGCAGGCCTGATCTGGCTGAAGTAGAACTACTGCTCTGGGTGTGCTACATTGCCCTAGAGCTGAAAGGCACAACGTGCAGGCTTCTTTCCAAAGGGCGAGTTGGGCCCCAAAGCATCATGCTTCCAGCTCTTTGGGAAGCTAAGAAACAACCCGCTCTGCACAGTGCTCTTACAGCCTACCGGGAACATCTCTTTCAAAGGCCTGTGAAACGCAGTTTCTTCCCAGGCGTGACCTCGCTGATGTAGAACTTCTGCTCTGCCGTGTCCTACATATGCCTAGAGCTGCAAGGCACAAGGTCCAGCCTCTTTTCCACAAGAGGAGAGATCTCCCTCAGCGTCCTGGTCCCAGCTCTTTGGGCAGCTAAGAAAAAACTATCTCTGCATAGGGCTCTTTCAGCCTACCGGGAACATCTCTTCCAAAGGCCTGTGAAACGCAGTTTCTTTGCAGGACTGATCTGGCTGAAGTAGAACTTCTGCTCTGGGTGTGCTACATTGCCCTAGAGCTGGAAAGCACAAAGTGCTGTCTTCTTTCCAAAGGGCGAGTTGGGCCCCAAAGCATCTTGCTTCCAGCTCTTTGGGAAGCAAAGAAACAACTCGCTCTGCACTTTTGTTTTACACACTACCGCGAACATGTCTTACAAAGGCCTGTGAAACGCAGTTTCTTCCCAGGCGTGACCTCGCTGAAGTAGAACTGCTGCTCTGCCGTGTCCTATATATGCCTAGAGCTGCAAGGCACAAGGTCCTGCCTCGTTTCCACAAGAGGAGAGAACTCCCTCAGCGTCCTGGTCCCAGCTCTTTGGGCAGCTAAGAAAAAACTAGCTCTGCATGGGGCTCTTTCAGCCTACCGGGAACATGTCTTACAAAGGCCTGTGAAACACAGTTTCTTTGCAGGCCTGATCTGGCTGAAGTAGAACTTCTGCCCTGGGTGTGCCACATTGCCCTAGAGCTGGAAGGCACAAAGTGCTGTCTTCTTTCCAAAGGGCGAGTTGGGCACCAAAGCATCTTGCTTCCAGCTCTTTGGGAAGCTAAGAAACAACTCGCTCTGCACAGTGCTCTTACAGCCTACCTGGAACATCTCTTACAAAGGCCAGTGAAACGCAGTTTCTTTGCAGGCCTGATCTGGGTGAAGTAGAACTTCTGCTCTGGGTGTGATACATTTCCCTAGAGCTGAAAGGCACAACGTGCAGGCTTCCTTTCAAAGGGTGAGTTGGGCCCCAAAGCATCTTGCTTCCAGCTCTTTGGGAAGCTAAGAAACAACTCGCTCTGCACAGTGCTCTTACAGCCTACCGGGAACATCTCTTTCAAAGGCCTGTGAAACGCAGTGTCTTTGCAGGCCTGATCTGTGTGAAGTAGAACTTCTGCTCTGGGTGTGCTACATTGCCCTAGAGCTGAAAGGCAGAAGGTGCAGGCTTCTTTCCAAAGGGCGAGTTGGGCCCCAAAGCATCTTGCTTCCAGCTCTTTGGGAAGCTAAGAAACAACTCGCTCTGCACAGAGCTCTTACAGCCTACCGGGAACATCTCTTACAAAGGCCTGTGAAACGCAGTTTCTTTGCAGGCCTGATCTGGCTGAAGTAGAACTTCTGCTCTGGGTCTGCTACATTGCCCTATAGCTGAAAGGCACAACGTGCAGGCTTCTTTCCAAAGGGCGAGTTGGGCCCCAAAGCATCTTGCTTCCAGCTCTTTGGGAAGCTAAGAAACAACTCGCTCTGCACTTTTGTTTTACACACTACCGCGAACATGTCTTACAAAGGCCTGTGACACGCAGTTTCTTCCCAGGTGTGATCTCGCTGAAGTAGAACTTCTGCTCTGCCGTGTCCTACAAGGGCATAGAGCTGCAAGGCACAATGTCGTGCCTTGTTTCCACAAGAGGAGAGAACTCCCTCAGCGTCCAGGTCCCAGCTCTTTGGGCAGGTAAGAAAAAACTAGCTCTGCATAGGGCTCTTTCAGCCTACCTGGAGCATGTCTTATAAAGGCCTGTGAAACGCAGTTTCTTTGCAGGCCTGATCTGGCTGAAGCAGAACTTCTGCTCTGGGTGTGCTACATTGCCCTAGAGCTGAAAGGCACAACGTGCAGGCTTCTTTCCAAAGGGCGAGTTTTGCCCCAAAGCATCTTGCTTCCAGCTCTTTGGGAGCTAAGAAGCAACTCGCTCTGCACAGTGCTCTTACAGCCTACCGGGAACATCTCTTACAAAGGCCTGTGAAACGCAGTTTCTTTGCAGGCCTGAACTGGCTGAAGTAGAACTTCTGCTCTGGGTGTGCTACATTGCCCTAGAGCTGAAAGCCACAACGTGCAGGCTTCTTTCCAAAGGGCGAGTTGGGCCCGAAGGCATCTTGCTTCCAGCTCTTTGGGAGGCTAAGAAACAACTCGCTCTGCACAGTGCTCCTACAACCTACCGGGAACATCTCTTACAAAGGCCTGTGAAACGAAATTTCTTTGCAGGTGTCATCTAGCTGATGTAGAACTTCTGCTTTGGGTGTGCCACATTGCCCTAGAGCTGAAAGGCACAACGTGCAGGCTTCTTTCCAAAGGGCGAGTTGTGCCCCAAAGCATCTTGCTTCCAGCTCTTTGGGAAGCTACGAAACAACTCGCTCTGCACAGTGCTCTTACAGCTTACCGGGAACATCCCTTTCAAAGGCCTGTGAAACGCAGTTTCTTCCCAGGCGTGACCTCGCTGAAGTAGAACTTCTGCTCTTCCGTGTCCTACATATGCCTAGAGCTGCAAGGCACAAGGTCCAGCCTCTTTTCCGCAAGAGGAGAGATCTCCCTCAGCGTCCTGGTCCCAGCTCTTTGGGCAGCTAAGAAAAAACTAGCTCTGCATAGGGCTCTCTCAGCCTACCGGGAGCATGTCTTACAAAGGCCTGTGAAACGCAGTGTCTTTGCAGGCCTGATCTGGCTGAAGTAGAACTTCTGCTCTGGGTGTGCTACATTGCCCTAGAGCTGAAAGGCACAAAGTGCTGTCTTCTTTCCAAAGGGCGAGTTGGGCCCCAAAGCATCTTGCTTCCAGCTCTTTGGGAAGCTAAGAAACAACTCGCTCTGCACAGTGCTCTTACAGCCTACCGGGAACATCTCTTTCAAAGGCCTGTGAAACGCAGTTTCTTTGCAGGCCTGATCTGGCTGAAGTAGAACTTCTGCTCTGCGTGTGCTACATTGCCCTAGAGCTGAAAGGCACAACGTGCAGGATTCTTTCCAAAGGGCGAGTTGGGCCACAAAGCATCTTGCTTCCAGCTCTTTGGGAAGCTAAGAAACAACTCGCTCTGCACAGTGCTCTTACAGCCTACCGGGAACATCTCTTACAAAGGCCTGTGAAACGCAGTTTCTTTGCAGGCCTGATCTGGCTGAAGTAGAACTTCTGCTCTGGGTGTGCTACATTGCCCTAGAGCTGAAAGGCACAACGTACAGGCTTCTTTCCAAAGTGCGAGCTTCGCCCCAAAGCATCTTGCTTCCAGCTCTTTTGGAAGCTAAGAAACAACTCGCTCTGCACAGTGCTCTTACAGCCTACCGGGAACATCTCTTACAAAGGCCTGTGAAACGCAGTTTCTTTGCAGGCCTGATCTGGCTGAAGTAGAACTTCTGCTCTGGGTGTGCTACATTGCCCAAGAGCTGGAAGGCACAAAGTGCTGTCTTCCTTCCTAAGGGCGAGTTGGGCCCAAAGCATCTTGGTTCCAGCTCTTTGGGAAGCTAAGAAACAGCTCGCTCTGCAGACCTCTCTTACAGCCAACCGGGAACATCTCTTACAAAGGCCTGAGAAAGGCAGTTTCTTTGCAGGCCTGATCTTGCTGAAGTAGTACTTCTGCTCTGGGTGTGCTACGTTGCCCTAGAGATGAAAGGCACAATGTGCAGGCTTCTTTCCAAAGGGTGAGGTGGCCCCCAAAGCATCTTGCTTCCAGCTAATGGGAAGCTAAGAGACAGCTCGCTCTGCACAGTGCTCTTACACCCTACCGGGAACATCCCGCAGAAAGGCTTGTGACACGCAGTTTCTTTGCAGGCCTGATCTGGCTGAAGTAGAACTTCTGCTATTGGTGTGCTACATCGTCGTAGAGCTGGAAGACACAAAGTGCTGTCTTCTTTCGAAAGGGCGAGTTCGGCCCCAAAGCATCTTGCTTCCAGCTCTTTGGGAAACTAAGAAACAACTCGCTCTGCACTTTTGTTTTACACACTACCGCGAACATGTCTTACAAAGGCCTGTGAAACGCAGTTTCTTACCAGGCGTGACCTCGCTGAAGTAGAACTGCTGCTCTGCCGTGTCCTATATATGCCTAGAGCTGCAAGGCACAAGGTCCTGCCTCGTTTCCACAAGAGGAGAGAACTCCCTCAGCGTCCTGGTCCCAGCTCTTTGGGCAGCTAAGAAAAAACTAGCTCTGCATAGGGCTCTTTCAGCCTACCGGGAACATCTCTTTCAAAGGCCTGTGAAACGCAGTGTCTTTGCAGGCCTTATCTGTGTGAAGTAGAACTTCTGCTCTGGGTGTGCTACATTGCCCTTGAGCTGAAAGTCACAACGTGCAGGCTTCTTTCCAAAGGGCGAGTTGGGCCCCAAAGCATCTTGCTTCCAGCTCTTTGGGAAGCTAAGAAACCACTCGCTCTGCACAGTGCTCTTACAGCCTACCGGGAACATCTCTTACAAAGGCCTGTGAAACGCAGTTTCTTTGCAGGCCTGATCTGGCTGAAGTAGAACTTCTGCTATGGGTGTGCTACATTGCCCTAGAGCTGAAAGGCACAAAGTGCAGGCTTCTTTCCAAAGGGCGAGTTGGGCCCCAAAGCATCTTGCTTCCAGCTCTTTGGGAAGCTAAGAAACAACTCGCTCTGCACTTTTGTTTTACACACTACCGCGAACATGTCTTACAAAGGCCTGTGACACGCAGTTTCTTTGAAGGCCTGATCTGGCTGAAGTAGAACTTCTGCTCTGCGTGTGCTACATTGCCCTAGAGCTGAAAGGCACAACGTGCAGGCTTCTTTCCAAAGGGCGAGTTGGGCCCCAAAGCATCTTGCCTCCAGCTCTTTGGTAAGCTAAGAAACAACTCGCTCTGCACAGTGCTCTTACTGCCTACCGGGAACATCTCTTCCAAAGGCCTGTGAAACACAGTTTCTTTGCAGGCCTGATCTGTCTGAAGTAGAACTTCTGCTGTGCGTGTGCTACATTGCCCTAGAGCTGAAAGGCACAACGTGCAGGCGTCTTTCCAAAGGGCGTGTTTGGCCCCAAAGCATCTTGCTTCCAGTTCTTTGGGAAGCTAAGAAACAACTCGCTCTGCACAGCGCTCTTACAGCCTACCGGGAACATCTCTTACAAAGGCCTGTGAAACGAAATTTCTTTGGAAGGCCTCATCTAGCTGATGTAGAACTTCTGCTTCGGGTGTGCCACATTGCCCTAGAGCTGAAAGGCACAACGTGCAGGCTTCTTTCCAAAGGGCGAGTTGGGCCCCAAAGCATCTTGCTTCCAGCTCTTTGGGAAGCTAAGAAACAAGTCGCTCTGCACTTTTGTTTTACACAATATCGCGAACATGTCTTACAAAGGCCTGTGAAACGCAGTTTCTTTGCAGGCCTGAACTGGCTGAAGTAGAACTTCTGCTGTGTGTGTGATACATTGCCCTAGAGCTGAAAGGCACAACGTGCAGGCTTCTTTCCAAAGGGCGAGTTGGGCCCCAAAGCATCTTGCTTCCACCTCTTTGGGAAGCTAAAAAAAACTCGCTCTGCACAGTGCTCTTACAGCCTACCGGGAACATCTCTTACAAAGGCCTGTGAAACGCAGTTTCTCTGCAGGCCGTATCTGGCTGAAGTTGAACTCGGCTTGCGTGTGCTACATTGCACTAGATCTAAAAGGCATTACGTGCAGGCGTCTTTCCAAAGGGTGAGTTGGGCCCTAAAGCATCTTGCTTCCAGCTCTTTGGGAAGCTAAGAAACAACTCGCTCTGCACAGTGCTCTTACAGCCTACCGGGAACATCTCTTACAAAGGCCTGTGAAATGAAGTTTGTGTGCAGGCCTGATCTGGCTGAAGTAGAACTTCTGCTCTGGGTGTGCTACATTGCCCTAGAGCTGAAATGCACAACGTGCAGGATTCTTTCCAAAGGGCGAGTTGGGCCACAAAGCATCTTGCTTCCAGCTCTTTGGGAAGCTAAGAAACAACTCGCTCTGCACAGTGCTCTTACAGCCTACCGGGAACATCTCTTTCAAAGGCCTGTGAAACGCAGTGTCTTTGCAGGCCTGATCTGGGTGAAGTAGAACTTCTGCTCTGGGTGTGCTACATTGCCCTAGAGCTGACAGGCACAACGTGCAGGCTTCTTTCCAAAGGGCGAGTTGGGCCCCAAAGCATCTTGCTTCCAGCTCTTTGGGAAGCTAAGAAACAACTCGCTCTGCACTTTTGTTTTACACACTACCGCGAACATGTCTTACAAAGGCCTGTGAAACGCAGTTTCTTCCCAGGCGTGACCTCACTGAAGTAGAACTTCTGCTCTGCCGTGTCCTACATATGCCTAGAGCTGCAAAGCACAAGGTCCTGCCTCTTCCACAAGAGGAGCGATCTCCCTCAGCGTCCTGGTCCCAGCTCTTTGGGCAGCTAAGAAAAAACTAGCTCTGCATAGGGCTCTTTCAGCCTACCGGGAACATGTCTTACAAAGGCCTGTGAAACGCAGTTTCTTTGCAGGCCTGACCTGGCTGAAGTAGAACTTCTGCTCTGGGTGTGCTACATTGCCCTAGAGCTGAAAGGAACAAAGTGCTGTCTTCTTTCCAAAGGGCGAGTTGGGCCCCAAACCATCTTGCTTCCAGCTCTTTGGGAAGCTAAGAAACAACTCGCTCTGGACAGTGCTCTTACAGCCTACCGGGAAGATCTCTTCCAAAGGCCTGTGAAACGCAGTTTCTTTGCAGGCCTGATCTGGCTGAAGTAGAACTTCTGCTGTGCGTGTGCTACATTGCCCTAGAGCTGAAAGGCACAACGTGCAGGCTTCTTTCAAAAGGGCGAGTTGGGCCCGAAAGCATCTTGATTTCAGCTCTTTGGGAAGCTAAGAAACAACTCGCTCTGCACAGTGCTCTTACTGCCTACCGGGAACATCTCTTACAAAGGCCTGTGAAACGCAGTTTCTTTCCTGGCCTGATCTGGCCAAAGTAGAACTTCTGCTCTGCGTGTGCTACATTGCCCTAGAGCTGAAAGGCACAACGTCCAGGCTTCTTTCCAAAGGGCGTGTTGGGACCCAAATCATCTTGGTTCCAGCTCTTTGGGAAGCTAAGAAACAGCTCGCTCTGAAGACCTCTCTTACAGCCAACCGGGAACATCTCTAACAAAGGCCTGAGAAATGCAGTTTCCTTGCAGGCCTGATCTGGCTGAAGTAGTAATTCTGCTCTGGGTGTGCTACATTGCCCTAGAGATGAAAGGCACAACGTGCAGGCTTCTTTCCAAAGGGTGAGGTGGCCCCCAAAGCCTCTTGCTTCCACCTCTTTGGGAAGCTACGAGACAGCTCGCTCTGCACAGTGCTCTTACACCCTACCGGGAATATCCCGCAGAAAGGTTTGTGACACGCAGTTTCTTTGCAGGCCTGATCTGTCTGAAGTAGAACTTCTGCTCTTGGTGTACTACATTGCCCTAGAGCTGGAAGGCACAAAGTGCTGTCTTCTTTCCAAAGGGCGAGTTGGGCCCCAAAGCATCTTGCTTCCAGCTCTTTGGGAAGCAAAGAAGCAACTCGGTCTGCACAGTGCTCTTACAGCCTACCGGGAACATCTCTTACAAAGGCCTGTGAAACGCAGTTTCTTTGCAGGCCAGAACTGGCTGAAGTAGAACTTCTTCTCTGGGTGTGCTACATTGCACTAGAGCTGAAAGGCACTACGTGCAGGCTTCTTTCCAAAGGGCGAGTTGGGCCCCAAAGCATCTTGCTTCCAGCTCTTTGGGAAGCTAAGAAACAACTCGCTCTGCACAGTGCTCTTACAGCCTACCGGGAACATATCTTACAAAGGCCTGTGAAACGCAGTTTCTTTCCTGGCCTGATCTGGGTGAAGTAGAACTTCTGCTCTGCGTGTGCTGCATTGGCCTAGAGCTGAAAGGCACAACGTGCAGTCTCCTTTCCAAAGGGAGAGTTGGGCCCCAAAGCATCTTGCTTCCATCTCTTTGGGAAGCTAAGAAACAACTCGCTCTGCACTTTTGTTTTACACACTACCACAAACATGTCATACAAAGGCCTGTGAAACGCAGTTTCTTCCCAGGCGTGACCTCGCTGAAGTAGAACTTCTGCTCTGCCGTGTCCTACATATGCCAAGAGCTGCAAGGCACAAGGTCCTGCCTCGTTTCCACAAGAGGAGAGAACTCCCTCAGCGTCCTGCTCCCAGCTCTTTCGGCAGCTATGAAAGAACTACCTCTGCATAGGGCTCTTTCAGCCTACCTGGAGCATGTCTTACAAAGGCCTGTTAAACGCAGTTTCTTTGCAGGCCTGACCTGGGTGAAGTAGAACTTCTGCTCTTGGTGTGATACTTTGCCCTAGAGCTGAAATGCACAACGTGCAGTCTCCTTTCCAAAGGGCAAGTTGGGCCCCAAAGCATCTTGCTTCCCGCTCTTTGGGAAGCTAAGAAACAACTCGCTCTGCACAGTGCTCTTACAGCCTACCGGGGACATATCTTACAAAGGCCTGTGAAACGCAGTTTCTTTGCAGGCCTGATCTGGCTGAAGTAGAACTTCTGCTCTGCGTGTGCTACATTGCCCTAGAGCTGAAAGGCACAGCGTGCGGGCTTCTTTCCAAAGGGCGAGTTGGGCCCCAAAGCATCTTGCTTCCAGCTCTTTGGGAAGCTAAGAAACAACTCGCTCTGCACTTTTGTTTTACACACTACCGCGAACATGTCTTACAAAGGCCTGTGAAACGCAGTTTCTTCCCAGGCGTGACCTCACTGAAGTAGAACTTCTGCTCTGCCGTGTCCTACATATGCCTAGAGCTGCAAAGCACAAGGTCCTGCCTCTTCCACAAGAGGAGCGATCTCCCTCAGCGTCCTGGTCCCAGCTCTTTGGGCAGCTAAGAAAAAACTAGCTCTGCATAGGGCTCTTTCAGCCTACCGGGAACATGTCTTACAAAGGCCTGTGAAACGCAGTTTCTTTGCAGGCCTGACCTGGCTGAAGTAGAACTTCTGCTCTGGGTGTGCTACATTGCCCTAGAGCTGAAAGGAACAAAGTGCTGTCTTCTTTCCAAAGGGCGAGTTGGGCCCCAAACCATCTTGCTTCCAGCTCTTTGGGAAGCTAAGAAACAACTCGCTCTGCACAGTGCTCTTACAGCCTACCGGGAAGATCTCTTCCAAAGGCCTGTGAAACGCAGTGTCTTTGCAGGCCTGATCTGGCTGAAGTAGAACTACTGCTCTGGGTGTGCTACATTGCCCTAGAGCTGAAAGGCACAACGTGCAGGCTTCTTTCCAAAGGGCGAGTTGGGCCCCAAAGCATCATGCTTCCAGCTCTTTGGGAAGCTAAGAAACAACCCGCTCTGCACAGTGCTCTTACAGCCTACCGGGAACATCTCTTTCAAAGGCCTGTGAAACGCAGTTTCTTCCCAGGCGTGACCTCGCTGATGTAGAACTTCTGCTCTGCCGTGTCCTACATATGCCTAGAGCTGCAAGGCACAAGGTCCAGCCTCTTTTCCACAAGAGGAGAGATCTCCCTCAGCGTCCTGGTCCCAGCTCTTTGGGCAGCTAAGAAAAAACTATCTCTGCATAGGGCTCTTTCAGCCTACCGGGAACATCTCTTCCAAAGGCCTGTGAAACGCAGTTTCTTTGCAGGACTGATCTGGCTGAAGTAGAACTTCTGCTCTGGGTGTGCTACATTGCCCTAGAGCTGGAAAGCACAAAGTGCTGTCTTCTTTCCAAAGGGCGAGTTGGGCCCCAAAGCATCTTGCTTCCAGCTCTTTGGGAAGCAAAGAAACAACTCGCTCTGCACTTTTGTTTTACACACTACCGCGAACATGTCTTACAAAGGCCTGTGAAACGCAGTTTCTTCCCAGGCGTGACCTCGCTGAAGTAGAACTGCTGCTCTGCCGTGTCCTATATATGCCTAGAGCTGCAAGGCACAAGGTCCTGCCTCGTTTCCACAAGAGGAGAGAACTCCCTCAGCGTCCTGGTCCCAGCTCTTTGGGCAGCTAAGAAAAAACTAGCTCTGCATGGGGCTCTTTCAGCCTACCGGGAACATGTCTTACAAAGGCCTGTGAAACACAGTTTCTTTGCAGGCCTGATCTGGCTGAAGTAGAACTTCTGCCCTGGGTGTGCCACATTGCCCTAGAGCTGGAAGGCACAAAGTGCTGTCTTCTTTCCAAAGGGCGAGTTGGGCACCAAAGCATCTTGCTTCCAGCTCTTTGGGAAGCTAAGAAACAACTCGCTCTGCACAGTGCTCTTACAGCCTACCTGGAACATCTCTTACAAAGGCCAGTGAAACGCAGTTTCTTTGCAGGCCTGATCTGGGTGAAGTAGAACTTCTGCTCTGGGTGTGATACATTTCCCTAGAGCTGAAAGGCACAACGTGCAGGCTTCCTTTCAAAGGGTGAGTTGGGCCCCAAAGCATCTTGCTTCCAGCTCTTTGGGAAGCTAAGAAACAACTCGCTCTGCACAGTGCTCTTACAGCCTACCGGGAACATCTCTTTCAAAGGCCTGTGAAACGCAGTGTCTTTGCAGGCCTGATCTGTGTGAAGTAGAACTTCTGCTCTGGGTGTGCTACATTGCCCTAGAGCTGAAAGGCAGAAGGTGCAGGCTTCTTTCCAAAGGGCGAGTTGGGCCCCAAAGCATCTTGCTTCCAGCTCTTTGGGAAGCTAAGAAACAACTCGCTCTGCACAGAGCTCTTACAGCCTACCGGGAACATCTCTTACAAAGGCCTGTGAAACGCAGTTTCTTTGCAGGCCTGATCTGGCTGAAGTAGAACTTCTGCTCTGGGTCTGCTACATTGCCCTATAGCTGAAAGGCACAACGTGCAGGCTTCTTTCCAAAGGGCGAGTTGGGCCCCAAAGCATCTTGCTTCCAGCTCTTTGGGAAGCTAAGAAACAACTCGCTCTGCACTTTTGTTTTACACACTACCGCGAACATGTCTTACAAAGGCCTGTGACACGCAGTTTCTTCCCAGGTGTGATCTCGCTGAAGTAGAACTTCTGCTCTGCCGTGTCCTACAAGGGCATAGAGCTGCAAGGCACAATGTCGTGCCTTGTTTCCACAAGAGGAGAGAACTCCCTCAGCGTCCAGGTCCCAGCTCTTTGGGCAGGTAAGAAAAAACTAGCTCTGCATAGGGCTCTTTCAGCCTACCTGGAGCATGTCTTATAAAGGCCTGTGAAACGCAGTTTCTTTGCAGGCCTGATCTGGCTGAAGCAGAACTTCTGCTCTGGGTGTGCTACATTGCCCTAGAGCTGAAAGGCACAACGTGCAGGCTTCTTTCCAAAGGGCGAGTTTTGCCCCAAAGCATCTTGCTTCCAGCTCTTTGGGAGCTAAGAAGCAACTCGCTCTGCACAGTGCTCTTACAGCCTACCGGGAACATCTCTTACAAAGGCCTGTGAAACGCAGTTTCTTTGCAGGCCTGAACTGGCTGAAGTAGAACTTCTGCTCTGGGTGTGCTACATTGCCCTAGAGCTGAAAGCCACAACGTGCAGGCTTCTTTCCAAAGGGCGAGTTGGGCCCGAAGGCATCTTGCTTCCAGCTCTTTGGGAGGCTAAGAAACAACTCGCTCTGCACAGTGCTCCTACAACCTACCGGGAACATCTCTTACAAAGGCCTGTGAAACGAAATTTCTTTGCAGGTGTCATCTAGCTGATGTAGAACTTCTGCTTTGGGTGTGCCACATTGCCCTAGAGCTGAAAGGCACAACGTGCAGGCTTCTTTCCAAAGGGCGAGTTGTGCCCCAAAGCATCTTGCTTCCAGCTCTTTGGGAAGCTACGAAACAACTCGCTCTGCACAGTGCTCTTACAGCTTACCGGGAACATCCCTTTCAAAGGCCTGTGAAACGCAGTTTCTTCCCAGGCGTGACCTCGCTGAAGTAGAACTTCTGCTCTTCCGTGTCCTACATATGCCTAGAGCTGCAAGGCACAAGGTCCAGCCTCTTTTCCGCAAGAGGAGAGATCTCCCTCAGCGTCCTGGTCCCAGCTCTTTGGGCAGCTAAGAAAAAACTAGCTCTGCATAGGGCTCTCTCAGCCTACCGGGAGCATGTCTTACAAAGGCCTGTGAAACGCAGTGTCTTTGCAGGCCTGATCTGGCTGAAGTAGAACTTCTGCTCTGGGTGTGCTACATTGCCCTAGAGCTGAAAGGCACAAAGTGCTGTCTTCTTTCCAAAGGGCGAGTTGGGCCCCAAAGCATCTTGCTTCCAGCTCTTTGGGAAGCTAAGAAACAACTCGCTCTGCACAGTGCTCTTACAGCCTACCGGGAACATCTCTTTCAAAGGCCTGTGAAACGCAGTTTCTTTGCAGGCCTGATCTGGCTGAAGTAGAACTTCTGCTCTGCGTGTGCTACATTGCCCTAGAGCTGAAAGGCACAACGTGCAGGATTCTTTCCAAAGGGCGAGTTGGGCCACAAAGCATCTTGCTTCCAGCTCTTTGGGAAGCTAAGAAACAACTCGCTCTGCACAGTGCTCTTACAGCCTACCGGGAACATCTCTTACAAAGGCCTGTGAAACGCAGTTTCTTTGCAGGCCTGATCTGGCTGAAGTAGAACTTCTGCTCTGGGTGTGCTACATTGCCCTAGAGCTGAAAGGCACAACGTACAGGCTTCTTTCCAAAGTGCGAGCTTCGCCCCAAAGCATCTTGCTTCCAGCTCTTTTGGAAGCTAAGAAACAACTCGCTCTGCACAGTGCTCTTACAGCCTACCGGGAACATCTCTTACAAAGGCCTGTGAAACGCAGTTTCTTTGCAGGCCTGATCTGGCTGAAGTAGAACTTCTGCTCTGGGTGTGCTACATTGCCCAAGAGCTGGAAGGCACAAAGTGCTGTCTTCCTTCCTAAGGGCGAGTTGGGCCCAAAGCATCTTGGTTCCAGCTCTTTGGGAAGCTAAGAAACAGCTCGCTCTGCAGACCTCTCTTACAGCCAACCGGGAACATCTCTTACAAAGGCCTGAGAAAGGCAGTTTCTTTGCAGGCCTGATCTTGCTGAAGTAGTACTTCTGCTCTGGGTGTGCTACGTTGCCCTAGAGATGAAAGGCACAATGTGCAGGCTTCTTTCCAAAGGGTGAGGTGGCCCCCAAAGCATCTTGCTTCCAGCTAATGGGAAGCTAAGAGACAGCTCGCTCTGCACAGTGCTCTTACACCCTACCGGGAACATCCCGCAGAAAGGCTTGTGACACGCAGTTTCTTTGCAGGCCTGATCTGGCTGAAGTAGAACTTCTGCTATTGGTGTGCTACATCGTCGTAGAGCTGGAAGACACAAAGTGCTGTCTTCTTTCGAAAGGGCGAGTTCGGCCCCAAAGCATCTTGCTTCCAGCTCTTTGGGAAACTAAGAAACAACTCGCTCTGCACTTTTGTTTTACACACTACCGCGAACATGTCTTACAAAGGCCTGTGAAACGCAGTTTCTTACCAGGCGTGACCTCGCTGAAGTAGAACTGCTGCTCTGCCGTGTCCTATATATGCCTAGAGCTGCAAGGCACAAGGTCCTGCCTCGTTTCCACAAGAGGAGAGAACTCCCTCAGCGTCCTGGTCCCAGCTCTTTGGGCAGCTAAGAAAAAACTAGCTCTGCATAGGGCTCTTTCAGCCTACCGGGAACATCTCTTTCAAAGGCCTGTGAAACGCAGTGTCTTTGCAGGCCTTATCTGTGTGAAGTAGAACTTCTGCTCTGGGTGTGCTACATTGCCCTTGAGCTGAAAGTCACAACGTGCAGGCTTCTTTCCAAAGGGCGAGTTGGGCCCCAAAGCATCTTGCTTCCAGCTCTTTGGGAAGCTAAGAAACCACTCGCTCTGCACAGTGCTCTTACAGCCTACCGGGAACATCTCTTACAAAGGCCTGTGAAACGCAGTTTCTTTGCAGGCCTGATCTGGCTGAAGTAGAACTTCTGCTATGGGTGTGCTACATTGCCCTAGAGCTGAAAGGCACAAAGTGCAGGCTTCTTTCCAAAGGGCGAGTTGGGCCCCAAAGCATCTTGCTTCCAGCTCTTTGGGAAGCTAAGAAACAACTCGCTCTGCACTTTTGTTTTACACACTACCGCGAACATGTCTTACAAAGGCCTGTGACACGCAGTTTCTTTGAAGGCCTGATCTGGCTGAAGTAGAACTTCTGCTCTGCGTGTGCTACATTGCCCTAGAGCTGAAAGGCACAACGTGCAGGCTTCTTTCCAAAGGGCGAGTTGGGCCCCAAAGCATCTTGCCTCCAGCTCTTTGGTAAGCTAAGAAACAACTCGCTCTGCACAGTGCTCTTACTGCCTACCGGGAACATCTCTTCCAAAGGCCTGTGAAACACAGTTTCTTTGCAGGCCTGATCTGTCTGAAGTAGAACTTCTGCTGTGCGTGTGCTACATTGCCCTAGAGCTGAAAGGCACAACGTGCAGGCGTCTTTCCAAAGGGCGTGTTTGGCCCCAAAGCATCTTGCTTCCAGTTCTTTGGGAAGCTAAGAAACAACTCGCTCTGCACAGCGCTCTTACAGCCTACCGGGAACATCTCTTACAAAGGCCTGTGAAACGAAATTTCTTTGGAAGGCCTCATCTAGCTGATGTAGAACTTCTGCTTCGGGTGTGCCACATTGCCCTAGAGCTGAAAGGCACAACGTGCAGGCTTCTTTCCAAAGGGCGAGTTGGGCCCCAAAGCATCTTGCTTCCAGCTCTTTGGGAAGCTAAGAAACAAGTCGCTCTGCACTTTTGTTTTACACAATATCGCGAACATGTCTTACAAAGGCCTGTGAAACGCAGTTTCTTTGCAGGCCTGAACTGGCTGAAGTAGAACTTCTGCTGTGTGTGTGATACATTGCCCTAGAGCTGAAAGGCACAACGTGCAGGCTTCTTTCCAAAGGGCGAGTTGGGCCCCAAAGCATCTTGCTTCCACCTCTTTGGGAAGCTAAAAAAAACTCGCTCTGCACAGTGCTCTTACAGCCTACCGGGAACATCTCTTACAAAGGCCTGTGAAACGCAGTTTCTCTGCAGGCCGTATCTGGCTGAAGTTGAACTCGGCTTGCGTGTGCTACATTGCACTAGATCTAAAAGGCATTACGTGCAGGCGTCTTTCCAAAGGGTGAGTTGGGCCCTAAAGCATCTTGCTTCCAGCTCTTTGGGAAGCTAAGAAACAACTCGCTCTGCACAGTGCTCTTACAGCCTACCGGGAACATCTCTTACAAAGGCCTGTGAAATGAAGTTTGTGTGCAGGCCTGATCTGGCTGAAGTAGAACTTCTGCTCTGGGTGTGCTACATTGCCCTAGAGCTGAAATGCACAACGTGCAGGATTCTTTCCAAAGGGCGAGTTGGGCCACAAAGCATCTTGCTTCCAGCTCTTTGGGAAGCTAAGAAACAACTCGCTCTGCACAGTGCTCTTACAGCCTACCGGGAACATCTCTTTCAAAGGCCTGTGAAACGCAGTGTCTTTGCAGGCCTGATCTGGGTGAAGTAGAACTTCTGCTCTGGGTGTGCTACATTGCCCTAGAGCTGACAGGCACAACGTGCAGGCTTCTTTCCAAAGGGCGAGTTGGGCCCCAAAGCATCTTGCTTCCAGCTCTTTGGGAAGCTAAGAAACAACTCGCTCTGCACTTTTGTTTTACACACTACCGCGAACATGTCTTACAAAGGCCTGTGAAACGCAGTTTCTTCCCAGGCGTGACCTCACTGAAGTAGAACTTCTGCTCTGCCGTGTCCTACATATGCCTAGAGCTGCAAAGCACAAGGTCCTGCCTCTTCCACAAGAGGAGCGATCTCCCTCAGCGTCCTGGTCCCAGCTCTTTGGGCAGCTAAGAAAAAACTAGCTCTGCATAGGGCTCTTTCAGCCTACCGGGAACATGTCTTACAAAGGCCTGTGAAACGCAGTTTCTTTGCAGGCCTGACCTGGCTGAAGTAGAACTTCTGCTCTGGGTGTGCTACATTGCCCTAGAGCTGAAAGGAACAAAGTGCTGTCTTCTTTCCAAAGGGCGAGTTGGGCCCCAAACCATCTTGCTTCCAGCTCTTTGGGAAGCTAAGAAACAACTCGCTCTGGACAGTGCTCTTACAGCCTACCGGGAAGATCTCTTCCAAAGGCCTGTGAAACGCAGTTTCTTTGCAGGCCTGATCTGGCTGAAGTAGAACTTCTGCTGTGCGTGTGCTACATTGCCCTAGAGCTGAAAGGCACAACGTGCAGGCTTCTTTCAAAAGGGCGAGTTGGGCCCGAAAGCATCTTGATTTCAGCTCTTTGGGAAGCTAAGAAACAACTCGCTCTGCACAGTGCTCTTACTGCCTACCGGGAACATCTCTTACAAAGGCCTGTGAAACGCAGTTTCTTTCCTGGCCTGATCTGGCCAAAGTAGAACTTCTGCTCTGCGTGTGCTACATTGCCCTAGAGCTGAAAGGCACAACGTCCAGGCTTCTTTCCAAAGGGCGTGTTGGGACCCAAATCATCTTGGTTCCAGCTCTTTGGGAAGCTAAGAAACAGCTCGCTCTGAAGACCTCTCTTACAGCCAACCGGGAACATCTCTAACAAAGGCCTGAGAAATGCAGTTTCCTTGCAGGCCTGATCTGGCTGAAGTAGTAATTCTGCTCTGGGTGTGCTACATTGCCCTAGAGATGAAAGGCACAACGTGCAGGCTTCTTTCCAAAGGGTGAGGTGGCCCCCAAAGCCTCTTGCTTCCACCTCTTTGGGAAGCTACGAGACAGCTCGCTCTGCACAGTGCTCTTACACCCTACCGGGAATATCCCGCAGAAAGGTTTGTGACACGCAGTTTCTTTGCAGGCCTGATCTGTCTGAAGTAGAACTTCTGCTCTTGGTGTACTACATTGCCCTAGAGCTGGAAGGCACAAAGTGCTGTCTTCTTTCCAAAGGGCGAGTTGGGCCCCAAAGCATCTTGCTTCCAGCTCTTTGGGAAGCAAAGAAGCAACTCGGTCTGCACAGTGCTCTTACAGCCTACCGGGAACATCTCTTACAAAGGCCTGTGAAACGCAGTTTCTTTGCAGGCCAGAACTGGCTGAAGTAGAACTTCTTCTCTGGGTGTGCTACATTGCACTAGAGCTGAAAGGCACTACGTGCAGGCTTCTTTCCAAAGGGCGAGTTGGGCCCCAAAGCATCTTGCTTCCAGCTCTTTGGGAAGCTAAGAAACAACTCGCTCTGCACAGTGCTCTTACAGCCTACCGGGAACATATCTTACAAAGGCCTGTGAAACGCAGTTTCTTTCCTGGCCTGATCTGGGTGAAGTAGAACTTCTGCTCTGCGTGTGCTGCATTGGCCTAGAGCTGAAAGGCACAACGTGCAGTCTCCTTTCCAAAGGGAGAGTTGGGCCCCAAAGCATCTTGCTTCCATCTCTTTGGGAAGCTAAGAAACAACTCGCTCTGCACTTTTGTTTTACACACTACCACAAACATGTCATACAAAGGCCTGTGAAACGCAGTTTCTTCCCAGGCGTGACCTCGCTGAAGTAGAACTTCTGCTCTGCCGTGTCCTACATATGCCAAGAGCTGCAAGGCACAAGGTCCTGCCTCGTTTCCACAAGAGGAGAGAACTCCCTCAGCGTCCTGCTCCCAGCTCTTTCGGCAGCTATGAAAGAACTACCTCTGCATAGGGCTCTTTCAGCCTACCTGGAGCATGTCTTACAAAGGCCTGTTAAACGCAGTTTCTTTGCAGGCCTGACCTGGGTGAAGTAGAACTTCTGCTCTTGGTGTGATACTTTGCCCTAGAGCTGAAATGCACAACGTGCAGTCTCCTTTCCAAAGGGCAAGTTGGGCCCCAAAGCATCTTGCTTCCCGCTCTTTGGGAAGCTAAGAAACAACTCGCTCTGCACAGTGCTCTTACAGCCTACCGGGGACATATCTTACAAAGGCCTGTGAAACGCAGTTTCTTTGCAGGCCTGATCTGGCTGAAGTAGAACTTCTGCTCTGCGTGTGCTACATTGCCCTAGAGCTGAAAGGCACAGCGTGCGGGCTTCTTTCCAAAGGGCGAGTTGGGCCCCAAAGCATCTTGCTTCCAGCTCTTTGGGAAGCTAAGAAACAACTCGCTCTGCACAGTGCTTTACAGCCTACCGGGAACATCTCTTCCAAAGGCCTGTGAAACGCAGTTTCTTTGCAGGCCTGATCTGGCTGAAGTAGAACTTCTGCTGTGCTTGTGCTACATTGCCCTAGAGCTGAAAGGCACAACGTCCAGGCTTCTTTCCAAAGGGCGTGTTGGGACCCAAATCATCTTGGTTCCAGCTCTTTGGGAAGCTAAGAAACAGCTCGCTCTGAAGACCTCTCTTACAGCCAACAGGGAACATCTCTAACAAAGGCCTGAGAAATGCAGTTTCCTTGCAGGCCTGATCTGGCTGAAGTAGTAATTCTGCTCTGGGTGTGCTACATTGCCCTAGAGATGAAAGGCACAACGTGCAGGCTTCTTTCCAAAGGGTGAGGTGGCCCCCAAAGCCTCTTGCTTCCACCTCTTTGGGAAGCTACGAGACAGCTCGCTCTGCACAGTGCTCTTACACCCTACCGGGAATATCCCGCAGAAAGGTTTGTGACACGCAGTTTCTTTGCAGGCCTGATCTGTCTGAAGTAGAACTTCTGCTCTTGGTGTGCTACATTGCCCTAGAGCTGGAAGGCACAAAGTGCTGTCTTCTTTCCCAAGGGCGAGTTGGGCCCCAAAGCATCTTGCTTCCAGCTCTTTGGGAAGCAAAGAAGCAACTCGGTCTGCACAGTGCTCTTACAGCCTACCGGGAACATCTCTTACAAAGGCCTGTGAAACGCAGTTTCTTTGCAGGCCTGAACTGGCTGAAGTAGAACTTCTTCTCTGGGTGTGCTACATTGCACTAGAGCTGAAAGGCACAACGTGCAGGCTTCTTTCCAAAGGGCGAGTTGGGCCCCAAAGCATCTTGCTTCCAGCTCTTTGGGAAGCTAAGAAACAACTCGCTCTGCACAGTGCTCTTACAGCCTACCGGGAACATATCTTACAAAGGCCTGTGAAACGCAGTTTCTTTCCTGGCCTGATATGGGTGAAGTAGAACTTCTGCTCTGCGTGTGCTGCATTGGCCTAGAGCTGAAAGGCACAACGTGCAGGCTTCTTTCCAAAGTGCGAGTTGGGCCCCAAAGCATCTTGCTTGCAGCTCCTTGGGAAGCTAAGAAACAACTCGCTATGCACAGTGCTCTTACAGCCTACCGGGAACATCTCTTACAAAGGCCTGTGAAACGCAGTTTCTTTGCAGGCCTAATCTGGCTGAAGTAGAACTTCTGCTCTGGGTGTGCTACATTGCCCTAGAGCTGAAAGGCACAACGTGCAGGCTTCTTTCCAAAAGGCGAGTTGGGCCACAAAGCATCTTGCTTCCAGCTCTTTGGGAAGCCAAGAAACAACTCGCTCTGTACAGTGCTCTTACAGCCTACCGGGAACATCTCTTACAAAGGCCTGTGGAACGCAGTTTCTTTGCAGGCCTGATCTGGCTGAAGTAGAACTTCTGCTCTGGGTGTGCTACATTGCCCTAGAGCTGAAAGGCACAACGTGCAGGCTTCTTTCCAAAGGGCGAGTTGGGCCCCAAAGCATCTTGCTTCCAGCTCTTTGGGAAGCTAAGAAACAACTCGCTCTGCACAGTGCTCTTACAGCCTACCGGGAACATCTCTTTCAAAGGCCTGTGAAACGCAGTCTCTTTGCAAGCCTGATCTGGGTGAAGTAGAACTTCTGCTCTGGGTGTGCTACATTGCCCTAGAGCTGAAAGGCACAACGTGCAGGCTTCTTTCCAAAGGGCGAGTTGGGCCCCAAAGCATCTTGCTTCCAGCTCTTTGGGAAGCTAAGAAACAACTCGCTCTGCACAGTGATCTTACAGCCTACCGGGAACATCTCTTCCAAAGGCCTGTGAAACGCAGTTTCCTGCAGGCCTGGTCTGGCTGAAGTAGAACTTCTGCTCTGGGTGTGCTACATTGCCCTAGAGCTGAAAGGCACAACGTGCAGGCTTCTTTCCAAAGGGCGAGTTGGGCCCCAAAGCCTCTTGCTTCCAGCTCTTTGGGAAGCTAAGAAACAACTCGCTCTGCACAGTGCTCTTACAGCCTACCGGGAACAGCTCTTACAAAGGCCTGTGAAACGCAGTTTCTCTGCAGGCCTTATCTGGCTGAAGTAGAACTCGGCTTGGGTGTGCTACATTGCACTAGAGCTAAAAGGCACTACGTGCACGCTTCTTTCCAAAGGGCGAGTTGGGCCCCAAATCATCTTGCTTCCAGCTCTTTGGGAAGCTAAGAAACAACTCGCTCTGCACTTTTGTTTTACACACTACCGCGAACATGTCTTACAAAAGCCTGTGACACGCAGTTTCTTCCCAGGTGTGGTCTCGCTGAAGTAGAACTTCTGCTCTGCCGTGTCCTACAAGGGCATAGAGCTGCAAGGCACAAGGTCGTGCCTTGTTTCCCCAAGAGGAGAGAACTCCCTCAGCGTCCAGGTCCCAGCTCTTTGGGCAGCTAAGAAAAAACTAGCTGTGCATAGGGCTCTTTCAGCCTACCTGGAGCATGTCTTACAAAGGCCTGTGAAACGCAGTTTCTTTGCAGGCCTGACCTGGCTGAAGTAGAACTTCTGATCTGGGTGTGCTACATTGCCCTAGAGCTGAAAGGAACAAAGTGCTGTCTTCTTTCCAAAGGGCGAGTTGGGCCGCAAACCATCTTGCTTCCAGCTCTTTGGGAAGCTAAGAAACAACTCGCTCTGCACAGTGCTCTTACAGCCTACCGGGAACATCTCTTTCAAAGGCCTGTGAAACGCAGTGTCTTTGCAGGCCTGATCTGGGTGAAGTAGAACTTCTGCTCTGGGTGTGCTATATTGCCCTAGAGCTGAAAGGCACAACGTGCAGGCTTCTTTCCAAAGGGCGAGTTGGGCCCCAAAGCATCTTGCTTCCAGCTCTTTGGGAAGCTAAGAAACAACTCGCTCTGCACAGTGCTCTTACAGCCTAACGGGAACATCTCTTCCAAAGTCCTGTGAAACGCAGTTTCTTTGCAGGCCTGAACTGGCTGAAGTAGAACTTCTGCTCTGGGTGTGCTACATTGCCCTAGAGCTGAAAGGCACAACGTGCAGGCTTCTTTCCAAAGGGCGAGTTGGGCCCGTAAGCTTCTTGCTTCCAGCTCTTTGGGAGGCTAAGAAACAACTCGTTCTGCACAGTGCTCCTACAGCCTACCGGGAACATCTCTTACAAAGGCCTGTGAAACGAAATTTCTTTGCGGGCCTCATCTAGCTGATGTAGAACTTCTGCTTTGTGTGTGCCACTTTGCCCTAGAGCTGAAAGGCACAACGTTCAGGCTTCTTTCCAAAGGGCGAGTTGGGCCCCAAAGCCTATTGCTTCCAGCTCTTTGGGAAGCTAAGAAACAACTCGCTCTGCACTTTTGTTTTACACACTACCGCGAACATGTCTTACAAAGGCCTGTGAAACGCAGTTTCTTCCCAGGCGTGATCTCGCTGAAGTAGAACTTCTGCTCTGCCGTGTCCTACATGGGCCTAGAGCTGCAAGGCACAAGGTCCTGCCTTGTTTCCCCAAGAGGAGAGAACTCCCTCAGCGTCCAGGTCCCAGCTCTTTGGGCAGCTAAGAAAAAACTAGCTCTGCATAGGGCTCTTTCAGCCTACCGGGAACATGTCTTACAAAGGCCTGTGAAACGCAGTTTCTTTGCAGGCCTGATCGGGCTGAAGTAGAACTTCTGCTCTGGGTGTGCTACATTGCCCTAGAGCTGAAAGGCACAAAGTGCTGTCTTCTTTCCAAAGGGCGAGTTGGGCCCCAAAGCATCTTGCTTCCAGCTCTTTGGGAAGCTAAGAAACAACTCGCTCTGCACAGTGCTCTTACAGCCTACCGGGAACATCTCTTTCAAAGGCCTGTGAAACGCAGTGTCTTTGCAGGCCTGATCTGGCTGAAGTAGAACTTCTGCTCTGGGTGTGCTACATTGCCCTAGAGCTGAAAGGCACAAAGTGCTGTCTTCTTTCCAAAGGGCGAGTTGGGCCCCAAAGCATCTTGCTTCCAGCTCTTTGGGAAGCTAAGAAACAACTCGCTCTGCCCAGTGCTCTTACAGCCTTCCGGGAACATCTCTTTCAAAGGCCTGTGAAACGGAGTGTCTTTGCAGGCCTGATCTGGGTGAAGTAGAACTTCTGCTCTGGGTGTGCTATATTGCCCTAGAGCTGAAAGGCACAACGTGCAGGCTTCTTTCCAAAGGGCGAGTTGGGCCCCAAAGCATCTTGCTTCCAGCTCTTTGGGAAGCTAAGAAACAACTCGCTCTGCACAGTGCTCTTACAGCCTAACGGGAACATCTCTTCCAAAGTCCTGTGAAACGCAGTTTCTTTGCAGGCCTGAACTGGCTGAAGTAGAACTTCTGCTCTGGGTGTGCTACATTACCCTAGAGCTGAAAGGCACAACGTGCAGGCTTCTTTCCAAAGGGCGAGTTGGGCCCGAAAGCTTCTTGCTTCCAGCTCTTTGGGAGGCTAAGAAACAACTCGTTCTGCACAGTGCTCCTACAGCCTACCGGGAACATCTCTTACAAAGGCCTGTGAAACGAAATTTCTTTGCGGGCCTCATCTAGCTGATGTAGAACTTCTGCTTTGTGTGTGCCACTTTGCCCTAGAGCTGAAAGGCACAACGTTCAGGCTTCTTTCCAAAGGGCGAGTTGGGCCCCAAAGCCTCTTGCTTCCAGCTCTTTGGGAAGCTAAGAAACAACTCGCTCTGCACTTTTGTTTTACACACTACCGCGAACATGTCTTACAAAGGCCTGTGAAACGCAGTTTCTTCCCAGGCGTGATCTCGCTGAAGTAGAACTTCTGCTCTGCCGTGTCCTACATGGGCCTAGAGCTGCAAGGCACAAGGTCCTGCCTTGTTTCCCCAAGAGGAGAGAACTCCCTCAGCGTCCAGGTCCCAGCTCTTTGGGCAGCTAAGAAAAAACTACCTCTGCATAGGGCTCTTTCAGCCTACCTGGAGCATGTCTTATAAAGGCCTGTGAAACGCAGTTTCTTTGCAGGCCTGATCTGGCTGAAGCAGAACTTCTGCTCTGGGTGTGCTACATTGCCCTAGAGCTGAAAGGCACAACGTGCAGGCTTCTTTCCAAAGGGCGAGTTGGGCCCCAAAGCATCTTGCCTCCAGCTCTTTGGTAAGCTAAGAAACAACTCGCTCTGCACAGTGCTCTTACTGCCTACCGGGAACATCTCTTCCAAAGGCCTGTGAAACACAGTTTCTTTGCAGGCCTGATATGTCTGAAGTAGAACTTCTGCTGTGCGTGTGCTACATTGCCCTAGAGCTGAAAGGCACAACGTGCAGGCTTCTTTCAAAAGGGCGAGTTGGGCCCGAAAGCATCTTGCTTTCAGCTCTTTGGGAAGCTAAGAAACAACTCGCTCTGCACAGCGCTCTTACAGCCTACCGGGAACATCTCTTACAAAGGCCTGTGAAACGAAATTTCTTTGCAGGCCTCATCTAGCTGATGTAGAACTTCTGCTTCGGGTGTGCCACATTGCCCTAGAGCTGAAAGGCACAACGTGCAGGCTTCTTTCCAAAGGGCGAGTTGGGCCCCAAAGCATCTTGCTTCCAGCTCTTTGGGAAGCTAAGAAACAAGTCGCTCTGCACTTTTGTTTTACACACTGCCGCGAACATGTCTTACAAAGGCCTGTGAAACGCAGTTTCTTTGCAGGCCTGAACTGGCTGAAGTAGAACTTCTGCTGTGTGTGTGATACATTGCCCTAGAGCTGAAAGGCACAACGTGCAGGCTTCTTTCCAAAGGGCGAGTTGGTCCCCAAAGCATCTTGCTTCCACCTCTTTGGGAAGCTAAAAAAAACTCGCTCTGCACAGTGCTCTTACAGCCTACCGGGAACATCTCTTCCAAAGGCCTGTGAAACGCAGTTTCCTTGCAGGCCTGATCTGGCTGAAGTAGAACTTCTGCTCTGGGTGTGCTACATTGCCCTAGAGCTGAAAGGCACAACGTGCAGGCTTCTTTCCAAAGGGCGAGTTGGGCCCCAAAGCATCTTGCTTCCAGCTCTTTGGGAAGCTAAGAAACAACTCGCTCTGCACAGTGCTCTTACAGCCTACCGGGAACATCTCTTACAAAGGCCTGTGAAACGCAGTTTCTCTGCAGGCCGTATCTGGCTGAAGTAGAACTCGGCTTGCGTGTGCTACATTGCACTAGATCTAAAAGGCATTACGTGCAGGCTTCTTTCCAAAGGGCGAGTTGGGCCCCAAAGCATCTTGCTTCCAGCTCTTTGGGAAGCTAAGAAACAACTCGCTCTGCACTTTTGTTTTACACACTACCGCGAACATGTCTTACAAAGACCTGTGAAACGCAGTTTCTTCCCAGGCGTGACCTCACTGAAGTAGAACTTCTGCTCTGCCGTGTCCTACATATGCCTAGAGCTGCAAAGCACAAGGTCCTGCCTCTTCCACAAGAGGAGAGATCTCCCTCAGCGTCCTGGTCCCAGCTCTTTGGGCAGCTAAGAAAAAACTAGCTCTGCATAGGGCTCTTTCAGCCTACCGGGAACATGTCTTACAAAGGCCTGTGAAACGCAGTTTCTTTGCAGGCCTGATCTGGCTGAAGTAGAACTTCTGCCTTGGCTGTGCTACATTGCCCTAGAGCTGAAAGGCACAAAGTGCTGTCTTCTTTCCAAAGGGCGAGTTGGGCCCCAAAGCATCTTGCTTCCAGCTCTCTGGGAAGCTAAGAAACAACTCGCTCTGCACAGTGCTCTTACAGCCTACCGGGAACATCTCTTACAAAGTCCTGTGAAACGCAGTTTCTTTGTAGGCCTGATCTGGCTGAAGTAGAAATTCTGCTCTGCGTGTGCTACATTGCCCTAGAGATGAAGGCACAACGTGCAGGCTTCTTTCCAAAGGGCGAGTTGGGCCCCAAAGCATCTTGCTTCCAGCTCTTTGGGAAGCTAAGAAACAACTCGCTCTGCACAGTGCTCTTACAGCCTACGGGAACATCTCTTACAAAGGCCTGTGAAATGCAGTTTCTTTGCAGGCCTGATCTGGCTGAAGTAGAACTTCTGCTCTGGGTGTGCTACATGGCCCTAGAGCTGAAAGGCACAACGTGCAGGCTTCTTTCCAAAGGGCGAGTTGGGCCCCAAAGCATCTTGCTTCCAGCTATTTGGGAAGCTAAGAAACAACTCGCTCTGCACAGTGCTCTTACAGCCTACCGGGGACATATCTTACAAAGGCCTGTGAAACGCAGTTTCTTCCCAGGCGTGATCTCGCTGAAGTAGAACTTCTGCTCTGCCGTGTCCTACATGGGCCTAGAGCTGCAAGGCACAAGGTCCTGCCTTGTTTCCCCAAGAGGAGAGAACTCCCTCAGCGTCCAGGTCCCAGCTCTTTGGGCAGCTAAGAAACAACTAGCTCTGCATAGGGCTCTTTCAGCCTACCGGGAACATGTCTTACAAAGGCCTGTGAAACGCAGTTTCTTTGCAGGCCTGATCGGGCTGAAGTAGAACTTCTGCTCTGGGTGTGCTACATTGCCCTAGAGCTGAAAGGCACAAAGTGCTGTCTTCTTTCCAAAGGGCGAGTTGGGCCCCAAAGCATCTTGCTTCCAGCTCTTTGGGAAGCTAAGAAACAACTCGCTCTGCACAGTGCTCTTACAGCCTACCGGGAACATCTCTTTCAAAGGCCTGTGAAACGCAGTGTCTTTGCAGGCCTGATCTGGCTGAAGTAGAACTTCTGCTCTGGGTGTGCTACATTGCCCTAGAGCTGAAAGGCACAAAGTGCTGTCTTCTTTCCAAAGGGCGAGTTGGGCCCCAAAGCATCTTGCTTCCAGCTCCTTGGGAAGCTAAGAAACAACTCGCTCTGCCCAGTGCTCTTACAGCCTTCCGGGAACATCTCTTTCAAAGGCCTGTGAAACGCAGTGTCTTTGCAGGCCTGATCTGGGTGAAGTAGAACTTCTGCTCTGGGTGTGCTATATTGCCCTAGAGCTGAAAGGCACAACGTGCAGGCTTCTTTCCAAACGGCGAGTTGGGCCCCAAAGCATCTTGCTTCCAGCTCTTTGGGAAGCTAAGAAACAACTCGCTCTGCACAGTGCTCTTACAGCCTAACGGGAACATCTCTTCCAAAGTCCTGTGAAACGCAGTTTCTTTGCAGGCCTGAACTGGCTGAAGTAGAACTTCTGCTCTGGGTGTGCTACATTGCCCTAGAGCTGAAAGGCACAACGTGCAGGCTTCTTTCCAAAGGGCGAGTTGGGCCCGAAAGCTTCTTGCTTCCAGCTCTTTGGGAGGCTAAGAAACAACTCGTTCTGCACAGTGCTCCTACAGCCTACCGGGAACATCTCTTACAAAGGCCTGTGAAACGAAATTTCTTTGCGGGCCTCATCTAGCTGATGTAGAACTTCTGCTTTGTGTGTGCCACTTTGCCCTAGAGCTGAAAGGCACAACGTTCAGGCTTCTTTCTAAAGGGCGAGTTGGGCCCCAAAGCCTCTTGCTTCCAGCTCTTTGGGAAGCTAAGAAACAACTCGCTCTGCACTTTTGTTTTACACACTACCGCGAACATGTCTTACAAAGGCCTGTGAAACGCACTTTCTTCCCAGGCGTGATCTCGCTGAAGTAGAACTTCTGAACTGCCGTGTCCTACATGGGCCTAGAGCTGCAAGGCACAAGGTCCTGCCTTGTTTCCCCAAGAGGAGAGAACTCCCTCAGCGTCCAGGTCCCAGCTCTTTGGGCAGCTAAGAAAAAACTAGCTCTGCATAGGGCTCTTTCAGCCTACCGGGAACATGTCTTACAAAGGCCTGTGAAACGCAGTTTCTTTGCAGGCCTGATCGGGCTGAAGTAGAACTTCTGCTCTGGGTGTGCTACATTGCCCTAGAGCTGAAAGGCACAAAGTGCTGTCTTCTTTCCAAGGGCGAGTTGGGCCCCAAAGCATCTTGCTTCCAGCTCTTTGGGAAGCTAAGAAACAACTCGCTCTGCACAGTGCTCTTACAGCCTACCGGGAACATCTCTTTCAAAGGCCTGTGAAACGCATTGTCTTTGCAGGCCTGATCTGGGTGAAGTAGAACTTCTGCTCTGGGTCTGCTACATTGCCCTAGAGCTGAAAGGCACAACGTGCAGGCTTCTTTCCAAAGGGCGAGTTGGGCCCCAAAGCATCTTGCTTCCAGCTCTTGGGGAAGCTAAGAAACAACTCGCTCTGCACAGTGCTCTTACAGCCTACCGGGAACATCTCTTACAAAGGCCTGTGAAACGCAGTTTCTTTGCAGGCCTGATCAGGCTGAAGTAGAACTTCTGCTCTGGGTGTGCTACATTGCCCCAGAGCTGAAGGCTCAACGTGCAGGCTTCTTTCCAAAAGGCGAGTTGGGCCCCAAAGCATCTTGCTTCCAGCTCTTTGGGAAGCTAAGAAACAACTCGCTCTGCACAGTGCTCTTACAGCCTACCGGGAACATCTCTTACAAAGGCCTGTGAAACGCAGTTTCTTTGAAGGCCTGATCTGGCTGAAGTAGAACTTCTGCTCTGCGTGTGCTACATTGCCCTAGAGCTGAAAGGCACAACGTGCAGGCTTCTTTCCAAAGGGCGAGTTGGGCCCCAAAGCATCTTGCCTCCAGCTCTTTGGTAAGCTAAGAAACAACTCGCTCTGCACAGTGCTCTTACTGCCTACCGGGAACATCTCTTCCAAAGGCCTGTGAAACACAGTTTCTTTGCAGGCCTGATCTGTCTGAAGTAGAACTTCTGCTGTGCGTGTGCTACATTGCCCTAGAGCTGAAAGGCACAACGTGCAGGCGTCTTTCCAAAGGGCGTGTTTGGCCCCAAAGCATCTTGCTTCCAGTTCTTTGGGAAGCTAAGAAACAACTCGCTCTGCACAGCGCTCTTACAGCCTACCGGGAACATCTCTTACAAAGGCCTGTGAAACGCAGTTTCTCTGCAGGCCGTATCTGGCTGAAGTTGAACTCGGCTTGCGTGTGCTACATTGCACTAGATCTAAAAGGCATTACGTGCAGGCGTCTTTCCAAAGGGCGAGTTGGGCCCTAAAGCATCTTGCTTCCAGCTCTTTGGGAAGCTAAGAAACAACTCGCTCTGCACAGTTCTCTTACAGCCTACCGGGAACATCTCTTACAAAGGCCTGTGAAATGAAGTTTGTGTGCAGGCCTGATCTGGCTGAAGTAGAACTTCTGCTCTGGGTGTGCTACATTGCCCTAGAGCTGAAATGCACAACGTGCAGGATTCTTTCCAAAGGGCGAGTTGGGCCACAAAGCATCTTGCTTCCAGCTCTTTGGGAAGCTAAGAAACAACTCGCTCTGCACAGTGCTCTTACAGCCTACCGGGAACATCTCTTTCAAAGGCCTGTGAAACGCAGTGTCTTTGCAGGCCTGATCTGGGTGAAGTAGAACTTCTGCTCTGGGTGTGCTACATTGCCCTAGAGCTGACAGGCACAACGTGCAGGCTTCTTTCCAAAGGGCGAGTTGGGCCCCAAAGCATCTTGCTTCCAGCTCTTTGGGAAGCTAAGAAACAACTCGCTCTGCACTTTTGTTTTACACACTACCGCGAACATGTCTTACAAAGGCCTGTGAAACGCAGTTTCTTCCCAGGCGTGACCTCACTGAAGTAGAACTTCTGCTCTGCCGTGTCCTACATATGCCTAGAGCTGCAAAGCACAAGGTCCTGCCTCTTCCACAAGAGGAGCGATCTCCCTCAGCGTCCTGGTCCCAGCTCTTTGGGCAGCTAAGAAAAAACTAGCTCTGCATAGGGCTCTTTCAGCCTACCGGGAACATGTCTTACAAAGGCCTGTGAAACGCAGTTTCTTTGCAGGCCTGACCTGGCTGAAGTAGAACTTCTGCTCTGGGTGTGCTACATTGCCCTAGAGCTGAAAGGAACAAAGTGCTGTCTTCTTTCCAAAGGGCGAGTTGGGCCCCAAACCATCTTGCTTCCAGCTCTTTGGGAAGCTAAGAAACAACTCGCTCTGCACAGTGCTCTTACAGCCTACCGGGAAGATCTCTTCCAAAGGCCTGTGAAACGCAGTGTCTTTGCAGGCCTGATCTGGCTGAAGTAGAACTACTGCTCTGGGTGTGCTACATTGCCCTAGAGCTGAAAGGCACAACGTGCAGGCTTCTTTCCAAAGGGCGAGTTGGGCCCCAAAGCATCATGCTTCCAGCTCTTTGGGAAGCTAAGAAACAACCCGCTCTGCACAGTGCTCTTACAGCCTACCGGGAACATCTCTTTCAAAGGCCTGTGAAACGCAGTTTCTTCCCAGGCGTGACCTCGCTGATGTAGAACTTCTGCTCTGCCGTGTCCTACATATGCCTAGAGCTGCAAGGCACAAGGTCCAGCCTCTTTTCCACAAGAGGAGAGATCTCCCTCAGCGTCCTGGTCCCAGCTCTTTGGGCAGCTAAGAAAAAACTATCTCTGCATAGGGCTCTTTCAGCCTACCGGGAACATCTCTTCCAAAGGCCTGTGAAACGCAGTTTCTTTGCAGGACTGATCTGGCTGAAGTAGAACTTCTGCTCTGGGTGTGCTACATTGCCCTAGAGCTGGAAAGCACAAAGTGCTGTCTTCTTTCCAAAGGGCGAGTTGGGCCCCAAAGCATCTTGCTTCCAGCTCTTTGGGAAGCAAAGAAACAACTCGCTCTGCACTTTTGTTTTACACACTACCGCGAACATGTCTTACAAAGGCCTGTGAAACGCAGTTTCTTCCCAGGCGTGACCTCGCTGAAGTAGAACTGCTGCTCTGCCGTGTCCTATATGTGCCTAGAGCTGCAAGGCACAAGGTCCTGCCTCGTTTCCACAAGAGGAGAGAACTCCCTCAGCGTCCTGGTCCCAGCTCTTTGGGCAGCTAAGAAAAAACTAGCTCTGCATGGGGCTCTTTCAGCCTACCGGGAACATGTCTTACAAAGGCCTGTGAAACACAGTTTCTTTGCAGGCCTGATCTGGCTGAAGTAGAACTTCTGCCCTGGGTGTGCCACATTGCCCTAGAGCTGGAAGGCACAAAGTGCTGTCTTCTTTCCAAAGGGCGAGTTGGGCACCAAAGCATCTTGCTTCCAGCTCTTTGGGAAGCTAAGAAACAACTCGCTCTGCACAGTGCTCTTACAGCCTACCTGGAACATCTCTTACAAAGGCCAGTGAAACGCAGTTTCTTTGCAGGCCTGATCTGGGTGAAGTAGAACTTCTGCTCTGGGTGTGATACATTTCCCTAGAGCTGAAAGGCACAATGTGCAGGCTTCTTTCCAAAGGGTGAGTTGGGCCCCAAAGCATCTTGCTTCCAGCTCTTTGGGAAGCTAAGAAACAACTCGCTCTGCACAGTGCTCTTACAGCCTACCGGGAACATCTCTTTCAAAGGCCTGTGAAACGCAGTGTCTTTGCAGGCCTGATCTGTGCGAAGTAGAACTTCTGCTCTGGGTGTGCTACATTGCCCTAGAGCTGAAAGGCAGAAGGTGCAGGCTTCTTTCCAAAGGGCGAGTTGGGCCCCAAAGCATCTTGCTTCCAGCTCTTTGGGAAGCTAAGAAACAACTCGCTCTGCACAGAGCTCTTACAGCCTACCGGGAACATCTCTTACAAAGGCCTGTGAAACGCAGTTTCTTTGCAGGCCTGATCTGGCTGAAGTAGAACTTCTGCTCTGGGTGTGCTACATTGCCCTATAGCTGAAAGGCACAACGTGCAGGCTTCTTTCCAGAGGGCGAGTTGTGCCCCAAAGCATCTTGCTTCCAGCTCTTTGGGAAGCTACGAAACAACTCGCTCTGCACAGTGCTCTTACAGCTTACCGGGAACATCCCTTTCAAAGGCCTGTGAAACGCAGTTTCTTCCCAGGCGTGACCTCGCTGAAGTAGAACTTCTGCTCTGCCGTGTCCTACATATGCCTAGAGCTGCAAGGCACAAGGTCCAGCCTCTTTTCCGCAAGAGGAGAGATCTCCCTCAGCGTCCTGGTCCCAGCTCTTTGGGCAGCTAAGAAAAAACTAGCTCTGCATAGGGCTCTCTCAGCCTACCGGGAGCATGTCTTACAAAGGCCTGTGAAACGCAGTGTCTTTGCAGGCCTGATCTGGCTGAAGTAGAACTTCTGCTCTGGGTGTGCTACATTGCCCTAGAGCTGAAAGGCACAAAGTGCTGTCTTCTTTCCAAAGGGCGAGTTGGGCCCCAAAGCATCTTGCTTCCAGCTCTTTGGGAAGCTAAGAAACAACTCGCTCTGCACAGTGCTCTTACAGCCTACCGGGAACATCTCTTTCAAAGGCCTGTGAAACGCAGTTTCTTTGCAGGCCTGATCTGGCTGAAGTAGAACTTCTGCTCTGCGTGTGCTACATTGCCCTAGAGCTGAAAGGCACAACGTACAGGCTTCTTTCCAAAGTGCGAGTTTCGCCCCAAAGCATCTTGCTTCCAGCTCTTTTGGAAGCTAAGAAACAACTCGCTCTGCACAGTGCTCTTACAGCCTACCGGGAACATCTCTTACAAAGGCCTGTGAAACGCAGTTTCTTTGCAGGCCTGATCTGGCTGAAGTAGAACTTCTGCTCTGGGTGTGCTACATTGCCCAAGAGCTGGAAGGCACAAAGTGCTGTCTTCCTTCCTAAGGGCGAGTTGGGCCCAAAGCATCTTGGTTCCAGCTCTTTGGGAAGCTAAGAAACAGCTCGCTCTGCAGACCTCTCTTACAGCCAACCGGGAACATCTCTTACAAAGGCCTGAGAAAGGCAGTTTCTTTGCAGGCCTGATCTTGCTGAAGTAGTACTTCTGCTCTGGGTGTGCTACGTTGCCCTAGAGATGAAAGGCACAATGTGCAGGCTTCTTTCCAAAGGGTGAGGTGGCCCCCAAAGCATCTTGCTTCCAGCTAATGGGAAGCTAAGAGACAGCTCGCTCTGCACAGTGCTCTTACACCCTACCGGGAACATCCCGCAGAAAGGCTTGTGACACGCAGTTTCTTTGCAGGCCTGATCTGGCTGAAGTAGAACTTCTGCTATTGGTGTGCTACATCGTCGTAGAGCTGGAAGACACAAAGTGCTGTCTTCTTTCGAAAGGGCGAGTTCGGCCCCAAAGCATCTTGCTTCCAGCTCTTTGGGAAACTAAGAAACAACTCGCTCTGCACTTTTGTTTTACACACTACCGCGAACATGTCTTACAAAGGCCTGTGAAACGCAGTTTCTTACCAGGCGTGACCTCGCTGAAGTAGAACTGCTGCTCTGCCGTGTCCTATATATGCCTAGAGCTGCAAGGCACAAGGTCCTGCCTCGTTTCCACAAGAGGAGAGAACTCCCTCAGCGTCCTGGTCCCAGCTCTTTGGGCAGCTAAGAAAAAACTAGCTCTGCATAGGGCTCTTTCAGCCTACCGGGAACATCTCTTTCAAAGGCCTGTGAAACGCAGTGTCTTTGCAGGCCTGATCTGTGTGAAGTAGAACTTCTGCTCTGGGTGTGCTACATTGCCCTTGAGCTGAAAGTCACAACGTGCAGGCTTCTTTCCAAAGGGCGAGTTGGGCCCCAAAGCATCTTGCTTCCAGCTCTTTGGGAAGCTAAGAAACAACTCGCTCTGCACAGTGCTCTTACAGCCTACCGGGAACATCTCTTACAAAGGCCTGTGAAACGCAGTTTCTTTGCAGGCCTGATCTGGCTGAAGTAGAACTTCTGCTATGGGTGTGCTACATTGCCCTAGAGCTGAAAGGCAAAAAGTGCAGGCTTCTTTCCAAAGGGCGAGTTGGGCCCCAAAGCATCTTGCTTCCAGCTCTTTGGGAAGCTAAGAAACAACTCGCTCTGCACTTTTGTTTTACACACTACCGCGAACATGTCTTACAAAGGCCTGTGACACGCAGTTTCTTCCCAGGCGTGATCTCGCTGAAGTAGAACTTCTGCTCTGCCGTGTCCTACAAGGGTATAGAGCTGCAAGGCACAAGGTCCAGCCTTGTTTCCACAAGAGGAGGGAACTCCCTCAGCGTCCTGGTCCCAGCTCTTTGGGCTGCTAAGAAAAAACTAGCTCTGCATAGGGCTCTTTCAGCCTACCGGGAACATGTCTTACAAAGGCCTGTGAAACGCAGTTTCTTTGCAGGCCTGATCGGGCTGAAGTAGAACTTCTGCTCTGGGTGTGCTACATTGCCCTAGAGCTGAAAGGCACAAAGTGCTGTCTTCTTTCCAAGGGCGAGTTGGGCCCCAAAGCATCTTGCTTCCAGCTCTTTGGGAAGCTAAGAAACAACTCGCTCTGCACAGTGCTCTTAAAGCCTACCGGGAACATCTCTTTCAAAGGCCTGTGAAACGCATTGTCTTTGCAGGCCTGATCTGGGTGAAGTAGAACTTCTGCTCTGGGTCTGCTACATTGCCCTAGAGCTGAAAGGCACAACGTGCAGGCTTCTTTCCAAAGGGCGAGTTGGGCCCCAAAGCATCTTGCTTCAAGCTCTTGGGGAAGCTAAGCAACAACTCGCTCTGCACAGTGCTCTTACAGCCTACCGGGAACATCTCTTACAAAGGCCTGTGAAACGCAGTTTCTTTGCAGGCCTGATCAGGCTGAAGTAGAACTTCTGCTCTGGGTGTGCTACATTGCCCCAGAGCTGAAGGCTCAACGTGCAGGCTTCTTTCCAAAAGGCGAGTTGGGCCCCAAAGCATCTTGCTTCCAGCTCTTTGGGAAGCTAAGAAACAACTCGCTCTGCACAGTGCTCTTACAGCCTACCGGGAACATCTCTTACAAAGGCCTGTGAAACGCAGTTTCTTTGAAGGCCTGATCTGGCTGAAGTAGAACTTCTGCTCTGCGTGTGCTACATTGCCCTAGAGCTGAAAGGCACAACGTGCAGGCTTCTTTCCAAAGGGCGAGTTGGGCCCCAAAGCATCTTGCCTCCAGCTCTTTGGTAAGCTAAGAAACAACTCGCTCTGCACAGTGCTCTTACTGCCTACCGGGAACATCTCTTCCAAAGGCCTGTGAAACACAGTTTCTTTGCAGGCCTGATCTGTCTGAAGTAGAACTTCTGCTGTGCGTGTGCTACATTGCCCTAGAGCTGAAAGGCACAACGTGCAGGCGTCTTTCCAAAGGGCGTGTTTGGCCCCAAAGCATCTTGCTTCCAGTTCTTTGGGAAGCTAAGAAACAACTCGCTCTGCACAGCGCTCTTACAGCCTACCGGGAACATCTCTTACAAAGGCCTGTGAAACGAAATTTCTTTGGAAGGCCTCATCTAGCTGATGTAGAACTTCTGCTTCGGGTGTGCCACATTGCCCTAGAGCTGAAAGGCACAACGTGCAGGCTTCTTTCCAAAGGGCGAGTTGGGCCCCAAAGCATCTTGCTTCCAGCTCTTTGGGAAGCTAAGAAACAAGTCGCTCTGCACTTTTGTTTTACACACTATCGCGAACATGTCTTACAAAGGCCTGTGAAACGCAGTTTCTTTGCAGGCCTGAACTGGCTGAAGTAGAACTTCTGCTGTGTGTGTGATACATTGCCCTAGAGCTGAAAGGCACAACGTGCAGGCTTCTTTCCAAAGGGCGAGTTGGGCCCCAAAGCATCTTGCTTCCACCTCTTTGGGAAGCTAAAAAAAACTCGCTCTGCACAGTGCTCTTACAGCCTACCGGGAACATCTCTTACAAAGGCCTGTGAAACGCAGTTTCTCTGCAGGCCGTATCTGGCTGAAGTTGAACTCGGCTTGCGTGTGCTACATTGCACTAGATCTAAAAGGCATTACGTGCAGGCGTCTTTCCAAAGGGTGAGTTGGGCCCTAAAGCATCTTGCTTCCAGCTCTTTGGGAAGCTAAGAAACAACTCGCTCTGCACAGTGCTCTTACAGCCTACCGGGAACATCTCTTACAAAGGCCTGTGAAATGAAGTTTGTGTGCAGGCCTGATCTGGCTGAAGTAGAACTTCTGCTCTGGGTGTGCTACATTGCCCTAGAGCTGAAATGCACAACGTGCAGGATTCTTTCCAAAGGGCGAGTTGGGCCACAAAGCATCTTGCTTCCAGCTCTTTGGGAAGCTAAGAAACAACTCGCTCTGCACAGTGCTCTTACAGCCTACCGGGAACATCTCTTTCAAAGGCCTGTGAAACGCAGTGTCTTTGCAGGCCTGATCTGGGTGAAGTAGAACTTCTGCTCTGGGTGTGCTACATTGCCCTAGAGCTGACAGGCACAACGTGCAGGCTTCTTTCCAAAGGGCGAGTTGGGCCCCAAAGCATCTTGCTTCCAGCTCTTTGGGAAGCTAAGAAACAACTCGCTCTGCACTTTTGTTTTACACACTACCGCGAACATGTCTTACAAAGGCCTGTGAAACGCAGTTTCTTCCCAGGCGTGACCTCACTGAAGTAGAACTTCTGCTCTGCCGTGTCCTACATATGCCTAGAGCTGCAAAGCACAAGGTCCTGCCTCTTCCACAAGAGGAGCGATCTCCCTCAGCGTCCTGGTCCCAGCTCTTTGGGCAGCTAAGAAAAAACTAGCTCTGCATAGGGCTCTTTCAGCCTACCGGGAACATGTCTTACAAAGGCCTGTGAAACGCAGTTTCTTTGCAGGCCTGACCTGGCTGAAGTAGAACTTCTGCTCTGGGTGTGCTACATTGCCCTAGAGCTGAAAGGAACAAAGTGCTGTCTTCTTTCCAAAGGGCGAGTTGGGCCCCAAACCATCTTGCTTCCAGCTCTTTGGGAAGCTAAGAAACAACTCGCTCTGCACAGTGCTCTTACAGCCTACCGGGAAGATCTCTTCCAAAGGCCTGTGAAACGCAGTGTCTTTGCAGGCCTGATCTGGCTGAAGTAGAACTACTGCTCTGGGTGTGCTACATTGCCCTAGAGCTGAAAGGCACAACGTGCAGGCTTCTTTCCAAAGGGCGAGTTGGGCCCCAAAGCATCATGCTTCCAGCTCTTTGGGAAGCTAAGAAACAACCCGCTCTGCACAGTGCTCTTACAGCCTACCGGGAACATCTCTTTCAAAGGCCTGTGAAACGCAGTTTCTTCCCAGGCGTGACCTCGCTGATGTAGAACTTCTGCTCTGCCGTGTCCTACATATGCCTAGAGCTGCAAGGCACAAGGTCCAGCCTCTTTTCCACAAGAGGAGAGATCTCCCTCAGCGTCCTGGTCCCAGCTCTTTGGGCAGCTAAGAAAAAACTATCTCTGCATAGGGCTCTTTCAGCCTACCGGGAACATCTCTTCCAAAGGCCTGTGAAACGCAGTTTCTTTGCAGGACTGATCTGGCTGAAGTAGAACTTCTGCTCTGGGTGTGCTACATTGCCCTAGAGCTGGAAAGCACAAAGTGCTGTCTTCTTTCCAAAGGGCGAGTTGGGCCCCAAAGCATCTTGCTTCCAGCTCTTTGGGAAGCAAAGAAACAACTCGCTCTGCACTTTTGTTTTACACACTACCGCGAACATGTCTTACAAAGGCCTGTGAAACGCAGTTTCTTCCCAGGCGTGACCTCGCTGAAGTAGAACTGCTGCTCTGCCGTGTCCTATATATGCCTAGAGCTGCAAGGCACAAGGTCCTGCCTCGTTTCCACAAGAGGAGAGAACTCCCTCAGCGTCCTGGTCCCAGCTCTTTGGGCAGCTAAGAAAAAACTAGCTCTGCATGGGGCTCTTTCAGCCTACCGGGAACATGTCTTACAAAGGCCTGTGAAACACAGTTTCTTTGCAGGCCTGATCTGGCTGAAGTAGAACTTCTGCCCTGGGTGTGCCACATTGCCCTAGAGCTGGAAGGCACAAAGTGCTGTCTTCTTTCCAAAGGGCGAGTTGGGCACCAAAGCATCTTGCTTCCAGCTCTTTGGGAAGCTAAGAAACAACTCGCTCTGCACAGTGCTCTTACAGCCTACCTGGAACATCTCTTACAAAGGCCAGTGAAACGCAGTTTCTTTGCAGGCCTGATCTGGGTGAAGTAGAACTTCTGCTCTGGGTGTGATACATTTCCCTAGAGCTGAAAGGCACAACGTGCAGGCTTCCTTTCAAAGGGTGAGTTGGGCCCCAAAGCATCTTGCTTCCAGCTCTTTGGGAAGCTAAGAAACAACTCGCTCTGCACAGTGCTCTTACAGCCTACCGGGAACATCTCTTTCAAAGGCCTGTGAAACGCAGTGTCTTTGCAGGCCTGATCTGTGTGAAGTAGAACTTCTGCTCTGGGTGTGCTACATTGCCCTAGAGCTGAAAGGCAGAAGGTGCAGGCTTCTTTCCAAAGGGCGAGTTGGGCCCCAAAGCATCTTGCTTCCAGCTCTTTGGGAAGCTAAGAAACAACTCGCTCTGCACAGAGCTCTTACAGCCTACCGGGAACATCTCTTACAAAGGCCTGTGAAACGCAGTTTCTTTGCAGGCCTGATCTGGCTGAAGTAGAACTTCTGCTCTGGGTCTGCTACATTGCCCTATAGCTGAAAGGCACAACGTGCAGGCTTCTTTCCAAAGGGCGAGTTGGGCCCCAAAGCATCTTGCTTCCAGCTCTTTGGGAAGCTAAGAAACAACTCGCTCTGCACTTTTGTTTTACACACTACCGCGAACATGTCTTACAAAGGCCTGTGACACGCAGTTTCTTCCCAGGCGTGATCTCGCTGAAGTAGAACTTCTGCTCTGCCGTGTCCTACAAGGGCATAGAGCTGCAAGGCACAATGTCCTGCCTTGTTTCCACAAGAGGAGAGAACTCCCTCAGCGTCCAGGTCCCAGCTCTTTGGGCAGGTAAGAAAAAACTAGCTCTGCATAGGGCTCTTTCAGCCTACCTGGAGCATGTCTTATAAAGGCCTGTGAAACGCAGTTTCTTTGCAGGCCTGATCTGGCTGAAGCAGAACTTCTGCTCTGGGTGTGCTACATTGCCCTAGAGCTGAAAGGCACAACGTGCAGGCTTCTTTCCAAAGGGCGAGTTTTGCCCCAAAGCATCTTGCTTCCAGCTCTTTGGGAGCTAAGAAGCAACTCGCTCTGCACAGTGCTCTTACAGCCTACCGGGAACATCTCTTACAAAGGCCTGTGAAACGCAGTTTCTTTGCAGGCCTGAACTGGCTGAAGTAGAACTTCTGCTCTGGGTGTGCTACATTGCCCTAGAGCTGAAAGCCACAACGTGCAGGCTTCTTTCCAAAGGGCGAGTTGGGCCCGAAAGCATCTTGCTTCCAGCTCTTTGGGAGGCTAAGAAACAACTCGCTCTGCACAGTGCTCCTACAACCTACCGGGAACATCTCTTACAAAGGCCTGTGAAACGAAATTTCTTTGCAGGTGTCATCTAGCTGATGTAGAACTTCTGCTTTGGGTGTGCCACATTGCCCTAGAGCTGAAAGGCACAACGTGCAGGCTTCTTTCCAAAGGGCGAGTTGGGCCCCAAAGCATCTTGATTCCAGCTCTTTGGGAAGCTAAGAAACAACTCGCTCTGCACTTTTGTTTTACACACTACCGCGAACATGTCTTACAAAGGCCTGTGAAACGCAGTTTCTTCCCAGGCGTGACCTCACTGAAGTAGAACTTCTGCTCTGCTGTGTCCTACATATGCCTAGAGCTGCAAGGCACAAGGTCCTGCCTCTTTTCCACAAGAGGAGAGATCTCCCTCAGCGACTGGTCCCAGCTCTTTGGCAGCTAAGAAAAAACTAGCTCAGCATAGGGCTCTTTCAGCCTACCGGGAAAATGTCTTACAAAGGCCTGTGAAACGCAGTTTCTTTGCAGGCCTGATCTGGCTGAAGTAGAACTTCTGCTCTGGGTGTGCTACATTGCCCTAGAGCTGAAAGGCACAAAGTACTGTCTTCTTTCCATAGGGCGAGTTGGGCCCCAAAGCATCTTGCTTCCAGCTCTTTGGGAAGCTAAGAAACAACTCGCTCTGCACAGTGCTCTTACAGCCTACCGGGAACATCTCTTACAAAGGCCTGTGAAACGCAGTTTCTTTGCAGGCCTGATCTGGCTGAAGTAGAACTTCTGCTCTGGGTGTGCTACATTGCCCTAGAGCTGAAAGGCACAACGTGCAGGCTTCTTTCCAGAGGGCGAGTTGTGCCCCAAAGCATCTTGCTTCCAGCTCTTTGGGAAGCTACGAAACAACTCGCTCTGCACAGTGCTCTTACAGCTTACCGGGAACATCCCTTTCAAAGGCCTGTGAAACGCAGTTTCTTCCCAGGCGTGACCTCGCTGAAGTAGAACTTCTGCTCTGCCGTGTCCTACATATGCCTAGAGCTGCAAGGCACAAGGTCCAGCCTCTTTTCCGCAAGAGGAGAGATCTCCCTCAGCGTCCTGGTCCCAGCTCTTTGGGCAGCTAAGAAAAAACTAGCTCTGCATAGGGCTCTCTCAGCCTACCGGGAGCATGTCTTACAAAGGCCTGTGAAACGCAGTGTCTTTGCAGGCCTGATCTGGCTGAAGTAGAACTTCTGCTCTGGGTGTGCTACATTGCCCTAGAGCTGAAAGGCACAAAGTGCTGTCTTCTTTCCAAAGGGCGAGTTGGGCCCCAAAGCATCTTGCTTCCAGCTCTTTGGGAAGCTAAGAAACAACTCGCTCTGCACAGTGCTCTTACAGCCTACCGGGAACATCTCTTTCAAAGGCCTGTGAAACGCAGTTTCTTTGCAGGCCTGATCTGGCTGAAGTAGAACTTCTGCTCTGCGTGTGCTACATTGCCCTAGAGCTGAAAGGCACAACGTGCAGGATTCTTTCCAAAGGGCGAGTTGGGCCACAAAGCATCTTGCTTCCAGCTCTTTGGGAAGCTAAGAAACAACTCGCTCTGCACAGTGCTCTTACAGCCTACCGGGAACATCTCTTACAAAGGCCTGTGAAACGCAGTTTCTTTGCAGGCCTGATCTGGCTGAAGTAGAACTTCTGCTCTGGGTGTGCTACATTGCCCTAGAGCTGAAAGGCACAACGTACAGGCTTCTTTCCAAAGTGCGAGTTTCGCCCCAAAGCATCTTGCTTCCAGCTCTTTTGGAAGCTAAGAAACAACTCGCTCTGCACAGTGCTCTTACAGCCTACCGGGAACATCTCTTACAAAGGCCTGTGAAACGCAGTTTCTTTGCAGGCCTGATCTGGCTGAAGTAGAACTTCTGCTCTGGGTGTGCTACATTGCCCAAGAGCTGGAAGGCACAAAGTGCTGTCTTCCTTCCTAAGGGCGAGTTGGGCCCAAAGCATCTTGGTTCCAGCTCTTTGGGAAGCTAAGAAACAGCTCGCTCTGCAGACCTCTCTTACAGCCAACCGGGAACATCTCTTACAAAGGCCTGAGAAAGGCAGTTTCTTTGCAGGCCTGATCTTGCTGAAGTAGTACTTCTGCTCTGGGTGTGCTACGTTGCCCTAGAGATGAAAGGCACAATGTGCAGGCTTCTTTCCAAAGGGTGAGGTGGCCCCCAAAGCATCTTGCTTCCAGCTAATGGGAAGCTAAGAGACAGCTCGCTCTGCACAGTGCTCTTACACCCTACCGGGAACATCCCGCAGAAAGGCTTGTGACACGCAGTTTCTTTGCAGGCCTGATCTGGCTGAAGTAGAACTTCTGCTATTGGTGTGCTACATCGTCGTAGAGCTGGAAGACACAAAGTGCTGTCTTCTTTCGAAAGGGCGAGTTCGGCCCCAAAGCATCTTGCTTCCAGCTCTTTGGGAAACTAAGAAACAACTCGCTCTGCACTTTTGTTTTACACACTACCGCGAACATGTCTTACAAAGGCCTGTGAAACGCAGTTTCTTACCAGGCGTGACCTCGCTGAAGTAGAACTGCTGCTCTGCCGTGTCCTATATATGCCTAGAGCTGCAAGGCACAAGGTCCTGCCTCGTTTCCACAAGAGGAGAGAACTCCCTCAGCGTCCTGGTCCCAGCTCTTTGGGCAGCTAAGAAAAAACTAGCTCTGCATAGGGCTCTTTCAGCCTACCGGGAACATCTCTTTCAAAGGCCTGTGAAACGCAGTGTCTTTGCAGGCCTGATCTGTGTGAAGTAGAACTTCTGCTCTGGGTGTGCTACATTGCCCTTGAGCTGAAAGTCACAACGTGCAGGCTTCTTTCCAAAGGGCGAGTTGGGCCCCAAAGCATCTTGCTTCCAGCTCTTTGGGAAGCTAAGAAACAACTCGCTCTGCACAGTGCTCTTACAGCCTACCGGGAACATCTCTTACAAAGGCCTGTGAAACGCAGTTTCTTTGCAGGCCTGATCTGGCTGAAGTAGAACTTCTGCTATGGGTGTGCTACATTGCCCTAGAGCTGAAAGGCACAAAGTGCAGGCTTCTTTCCAAAGGGCGAGTTGGGCCCCAAAGCATCTTGCTTCCAGCTCTTTGGGAAGCTAAGAAACAACTCGCTCTGCACTTTTGTTTTACACACTACCGCGAACATGTCTTACAAAGGCCTGTGACACGCAGTTTCTTCCCAGGCGTGATCTCGCTGAAGTAGAACTTCTGCTCTGCCGTGTCCTACAAGGGTATAGAGCTGCAAGGCACAAGGTCCAGCCTTGTTTCCACAAGAGGAGGGAACTCCCTCAGCGTCCTGGTCCCAGCTCTTTGGGCTGCTAAGAAAAAACTAGCTCTGCATAGGGCTCTTTCAGCCTACCGGGAACATGTCTTACAAAGGCCTGTGAAACGCAGTTTCTTTGCAGGCCTGATCGGGCTGAAGTAGAACTTCTGCTCTGGGTGTGCTACATTGCCCTAGAGCTGAAAGGCACAAAGTGCTGTCTTCTTTCCAAGGGCGAGTTGGGCCCCAAAGCATCTTGCTTCCAGCTCTTTGGGAAGCTAAGAAACAACTCGCTCTGCACAGTGCTCTTACAGCCTACCTGGAACATCTCTTACAAAGGCCAGTGAAACGCATTGTCTTTGCAGGCCTGATCTGGGTGAAGTAGAACTTCTGCTCTGGGTCTGCTACATTGCCCTAGAGCTGAAAGGCACAACGTGCAGGCTTCCTTTCAAAGGGTGAGTTGGGCCCCAAAGCATCTTGCTTCCAGCTCTTTGGGAAGCTAAGAAACAACTCGCTCTGCACAGTGCTCTTACAGCCTACCGGGAACATCTCTTTCAAAGGCCTGTGAAACGCAGTGTCTTTGCAGGCCTGATCTGTGTGAAGTAGAACTTCTGCTCTGGGTGTGCTACATTGCCCTAGAGCTGAAAGGCAGAAGGTGCAGGCTTCTTTCCAAAGGGCGAGTTGGGCCCCAAAGCATCTTGCTTCCAGCTCTTTGGGAAGCTAAGAAACAACTCGCTCTGCACAGAGCTCTTACAGCCTACCGGGAACATCTCTTACAAAGGCCTGTGAAACGCAGTTTCTTTGCAGGCCTGATCTGGCTGAAGTAGAACTTCTGCTCTGGGTCTGCTACATTGCCCTATAGCTGAAAGGCACAACGTGCAGGCTTCTTTCCAAAGGGCGAGTTGGGCCCCAAAGCATCTTGCTTCCAGCTCTTTGGGAAGCTAAGAAACAACTCGCTCTGCACTTTTGTTTTACACACTACCGCGAACATGTCTTACAAAGGCCTGTGACACGCAGTTTCTTCCCAGGCGTGATCTCGCTGAAGTAGAACTTCTGCTCTGCCGTGTCCTACAAGGGCATAGAGCTGCAAGGCACAATGTCCTGCCTTGTTTCCACAAGAGGAGAGAACTCCCTCAGCGTCCAGGTCCCAGCTCTTTGGGCAGGTAAGAAAAAACTAGCTCTGCATAGGGCTCTTTCAGCCTACCTGGAGCATGTCTTATAAAGGCCTGTGAAACGCAGTTTCTTTGCAGGCCTGATCTGGCTGAAGCAGAACTTCTGCTCTGGGTGTGCTACATTGCCCTAGAGCTGAAAGGCACAACGTGCAGGCTTCTTTCCAAAGGGCGAGTTTTGCCCCAAAGCATCTTGCTTCCAGCTCTTTGGGAGCTAAGAAGCAACTCGCTCTGCACAGTGCTCTTACAGCCTACCGGGAACATCTCTTACAAAGGCCTGTGAAACGCAGTTTCTTTGCAGGCCTGAACTGGCTGAAGTAGAACTTCTGCTCTGGGTGTGCTACATTGCCCTAGAGCTGAAAGCCACAACGTGCAGGCTTCTTTCCAAAGGGCGAGTTGGGCCCGAAAGCATCTTGCTTCCAGCTCTTTGGGAGGCTAAGAAACAACTCGCTCTGCACAGTGCTCCTACAACCTACCGGGAACATCTCTTACAAAGGCCTGTGAAACGAAATTTCTTTGCAGGTGTCATCTAGCTGATGTAGAACTTCTGCTTTGGGTGTGCCACATTGCCCTAGAGCTGAAAGGCACAACGTGCAGGCTTCTTTCCAAAGGGCGAGTTGGGCCCCAAAGCATCTTGATTCCAGCTCTTTGGGAAGCTAAGAAACAACTCGCTCTGCACTTTTGTTTTACACACTACCGCGAACATGTCTTACAAAGGCCTGTGAAACGCAGTTTCTTCCCAGGCGTGACCTCACTGAAGTAGAACTTCTGCTCTGCTGTGTCCTACATATGCCTAGAGCTGCAAGGCACAAGGTCCTGCCTCTTTTCCACAAGAGGAGAGATCTCCCTCAGCGACTGGTCCCAGCTCTTTGGCAGCTAAGAAAAAACTAGCTCAGCATAGGGCTCTTTCAGCCTACCGGGAAAATGTCTTACAAAGGCCTGTGAAACGCAGTTTCTTTGCAGGCCTGATCTGGCTGAAGTAGAACTTCTGCTCTGGGTGTGCTACATTGCCCTAGAGCTGAAAGGCACAAAGTACTGTCTTCTTTCCATAGGGCGAGTTGGGCCCCAAAGCATCTTGCTTCCAGCTCTTTGGGAAGCTAAGAAACAACTCGCTCTGCACAGTGCTCTTACAGCCTACCGGGAACATCTCTTACAAAGGCCTGTGAAACGCAGTTTCTTTGCAGGCCTGATCTGGCTGAAGTAGAACTTCTGCTCTGGGTGTGCTACATTGCCCTAGAGCTGAAAGGCACAACGTGCAGGCTTCTTTCCAGAGGGCGAGTTGTGCCCCAAAGCATCTTGCTTCCAGCTCTTTGGGAAGCTACGAAACAACTCGCTCTGCACAGTGCTCTTACAGCTTACCGGGAACATCCCTTTCAAAGGCCTGTGAAACGCAGTTTCTTCCCAGGCGTGACCTCGCTGAAGTAGAACTTCTGCTCTGCCGTGTCCTACATATGCCTAGAGCTGCAAGGCACAAGGTCCAGCCTCTTTTCCGCAAGAGGAGAGATCTCCCTCAGCGTCCTGGTCCCAGCTCTTTGGGCAGCTAAGAAAAAACTAGCTCTGCATAGGGCTCTCTCAGCCTACCGGGAGCATGTCTTACAAAGGCCTGTGAAACGCAGTGTCTTTGCAGGCCTGATCTGGCTGAAGTAGAACTTCTGCTCTGGGTGTGCTACATTGCCCTAGAGCTGAAAGGCACAAAGTGCTGTCTTCTTTCCAAAGGGCGAGTTGGGCCCCAAAGCATCTTGCTTCCAGCTCTTTGGGAAGCTAAGAAACAACTCGCTCTGCACAGTGCTCTTACAGCCTACCGGGAACATCTCTTTCAAAGGCCTGTGAAACGCAGTTTCTTTGCAGGCCTGATCTGGCTGAAGTAGAACTTCTGCTCTGCGTGTGCTACATTGCCCTAGAGCTGAAAGGCACAACGTGCAGGATTCTTTCCAAAGGGCGAGTTGGGCCACAAAGCATCTTGCTTCCAGCTCTTTGGGAAGCTAAGAAACAACTCGCTCTGCACAGTGCTCTTACAGCCTACCGGGAACATCTCTTACAAAGGCCTGTGAAACGCAGTTTCTTTGCAGGCCTGATCTGGCTGAAGTAGAACTTCTGCTCTGGGTGTGCTACATTGCCCTAGAGCTGAAAGGCACAACGTACAGGCTTCTTTCCAAAGTGCGAGTTTCGCCCCAAAGCATCTTGCTTCCAGCTCTTTTGGAAGCTAAGAAACAACTCGCTCTGCACAGTGCTCTTACAGCCTACCGGGAACATCTCTTACAAAGGCCTGTGAAACGCAGTTTCTTTGCAGGCCTGATCTGGCTGAAGTAGAACTTCTGCTCTGGGTGTGCTACATTGCCCAAGAGCTGGAAGGCACAAAGTGCTGTCTTCCTTCCTAAGGGCGAGTTGGGCCCAAAGCATCTTGGTTCCAGCTCTTTGGGAAGCTAAGAAACAGCTCGCTCTGCAGACCTCTCTTACAGCCAACCGGGAACATCTCTTACAAAGGCCTGAGAAAGGCAGTTTCTTTGCAGGCCTGATCTTGCTGAAGTAGTACTTCTGCTCTGGGTGTGCTACGTTGCCCTAGAGATGAAAGGCACAATGTGCAGGCTTCTTTCCAAAGGGTGAGGTGGCCCCCAAAGCATCTTGCTTCCAGCTAATGGGAAGCTAAGAGACAGCTCGCTCTGCACAGTGCTCTTACACCCTACCGGGAACATCCCGCAGAAAGGCTTGTGACACGCAGTTTCTTTGCAGGCCTGATCTGGCTGAAGTAGAACTTCTGCTATTGGTGTGCTACATCGTCGTAGAGCTGGAAGACACAAAGTGCTGTCTTCTTTCGAAAGGGCGAGTTCGGCCCCAAAGCATCTTGCTTCCAGCTCTTTGGGAAACTAAGAAACAACTCGCTCTGCACTTTTGTTTTACACACTACCGCGAACATGTCTTACAAAGGCCTGTGAAACGCAGTTTCTTACCAGGCGTGACCTCGCTGAAGTAGAACTGCTGCTCTGCCGTGTCCTATATATGCCTAGAGCTGCAAGGCACAAGGTCCTGCCTCGTTTCCACAAGAGGAGAGAACTCCCTCAGCGTCCTGGTCCCAGCTCTTTGGGCAGCTAAGAAAAAACTAGCTCTGCATAGGGCTCTTTCAGCCTACCGGGAACATCTCTTTCAAAGGCCTGTGAAACGCAGTGTCTTTGCAGGCCTGATCTGTGTGAAGTAGAACTTCTGCTCTGGGTGTGCTACATTGCCCTTGAGCTGAAAGTCACAACGTGCAGGCTTCTTTCCAAAGGGCGAGTTGGGCCCCAAAGCATCTTGCTTCCAGCTCTTTGGGAAGCTAAGAAACAACTCGCTCTGCACAGTGCTCTTACAGCCTACCGGGAACATCTCTTACAAAGGCCTGTGAAACGCAGTTTCTTTGCAGGCCTGATCTGGCTGAAGTAGAACTTCTGCTATGGGTGTGCTACATTGCCCTAGAGCTGAAAGGCACAAAGTGCAGGCTTCTTTCCAAAGGGCGAGTTGGGCCCCAAAGCATCTTGCTTCCAGCTCTTTGGGAAGCTAAGAAACAACTCGCTCTGCACTTTTGTTTTACACACTACCGCGAACATGTCTTACAAAGGCCTGTGACACGCAGTTTCTTCCCAGGCGTGATCTCGCTGAAGTAGAACTTCTGCTCTGCCGTGTCCTACAAGGGTATAGAGCTGCAAGGCACAAGGTCCAGCCTTGTTTCCACAAGAGGAGGGAACTCCCTCAGCGTCCTGGTCCCAGCTCTTTGGGCTGCTAAGAAAAAACTAGCTCTGCATAGGGCTCTTTCAGCCTACCGGGAACATGTGTTACAAAGGCCTGTGAAACGCAGTTTCTTTGCAGGCCTGATCTGGCTGAAGTAGAACTTCTGCTCTGGGTGTGCTACATTGCCCTAGAGCTGAAAGGCACAACGTGCAGGGTTCTTTCCACGGGGGAGTTGGGCCCCAAAGCATCTTGCTTCCAGCTCTTTGGGAAGCTAAGAAACAACTCGCTCTGCACAGTGCTTTTACAGCCTACCGGGAACATCTCTTACAAAGGCCTGTGAAACGCAGTTTCTTTGCAGGCCTGATCTGGCTGAAGTAGAACTTCTGCTGTGCTTGTGCTACATTGCCCTAGAGCTGAAAGGCACAACGTCCAGGCTTCTTTCCAAAGGGCGAGATGGGCCCCAAAGCATCTTGCTTCCAGCTCTTTGGGAAGCTAAGAAACAAATCGCTCTGCACAGTGCTCTTATAGCCTACCGGGAAAATCTCTTACAAAGGCCTGTGAAACGCAGTTTCTCTGCAGGCCTGACCTGGCTGATGTAGAACTTCTGCTCTTGGTGTGCCACATTGCCCCAGAGCTGAAAGGCAGAACGTGCAGGCTTCTTAACATAGGGCGAGTTGGGCCGCAAAGCCTCTTGCTTCCAGCTCTTTGGGAAGCCAAGAAACAACTCGCTCTGCACAGTGCTCTTACAGCCTACCAGGAACATCTCTTACAAAGGCCTGTGTAACGCAGTTTCTTTGCAGGCCTGATCTGGCTGAAGTAGAACTTCTGCTCTTGGTGTGCTACATTGCCCTAGAGCTGGAAGGCACAAAGTGAGGTCTTCTTTCCAAAGGGCGAGTTGGGCTCCAAAGTATCTTGCTTCCAGCTCTTTGGGAAGCTGAGAAACAACTCGCTCTGCACTGTGCTCTTACAGCCTACCGGGAACATCTCTTACAAATGCCTGTGAAACGCAGTTTGTTTGCAGGCCTGATCTGGCTGAAGGAGAACTTCTGCTCCGGCTGTGCTACATAGCCCTGGAGCCGCAAGGCACAACGTGCGGTCTCCTTTCCAAAGGGCGAGTGGGACCCCAAAGCATCTTGCTTCCAGCTCTTTGGGAAGCTAAGAAACAACTCGCTCTGCACTTTTGTTTTACACACTACCGCAAACATGTCGTACAAAGGCCTGTGAAACGCAGTTTCTTCCCAGGCGTGACCTCGCTGAAATAGAACTTATGCTCTGCCGTGTCCTACCTATGCCAAGAGCTGCAAGGCACAAGGTCCTGCCTCGTTTCCACAAGAGGAGAGAACTCCCTCAGCGTCCTGCTCCCAGCTCTTTGGGCAGCTAAGAAAGAACTACCTCTGCATAGGGCTCTTTCAGCCTACCTGGAGCATGTCTTACAAAGGCCTGTTAAACGCAGTTTCTTTGCAGGCCTGACCTGGGTGAAGTAGAACTTCTGCACTTGGTGTGATACATTTCCCTAGAGCTGAAAGGCACAACGTGCAGGCTTCCTTTCAAAGGGTGAGTTGGGCCCCAAAGCATCTTGCTTCCAGCTCTTTGGGAAGCTAAGAAACAACTCGCTCTGCACAGTGCTCTTACAGCCTACCGGGAACATCTCTTTCAAAGGCCTGTGAAACGCAGTGTCTTTGCAGGCCTGATCTGTGTGAAGTAGAACTTCTGCTCTGGGTGTGCTACATTGCCCTAGAGCTGAAAGGCAGAAGGTGCAGGCTTCTTTCCAAAGGGCGAGTTGGGCCCCAAAGCATCTTGCTTCCAGCTCTTTGGGAAGCTAAGAAACAACTCGCTCTGCACAGAGCTCTTACAGCCTACCGGGAACATCTCTTACAAAGGCCTGTGAAACGCAGTTTCTTTGCAGGCCTGATCTGGCTGAAGTAGAACTTCTGCTCTGGGTCTGCTACATTGCCCTATAGCTGAAAGGCACAACGTGCAGGCTTCTTTCCAAAGGGCGAGTTGGGCCCCAAAGCATCTTGCTTCCAGCTCTTTGGGAAGCTAAGAAACAACTCGCTCTGCACTTTTGTTTTACACACTACCGCGAACATGTCTTACAAAGGCCTGTGACACGCAGTTTCTTCCCAGGCGTGATCTCGCTGAAGTAGAACTTCTGCTCTGCCGTGTCCTACAAGGGCATAGAGCTGCAAGGCACAATGTCCTGCCTTGTTTCCACAAGAGGAGAGAACTCCCTCAGCGTCCAGGTCCCAGCTCTTTGGGCAGGTAAGAAAAAACTAGCTCTGCATAGGGCTCTTTCAGCCTACCTGGAGCATGTCTTATAAAGGCCTGTGAAACGCAGTTTCTTTGCAGGCCTGATCTGGCTGAAGCAGAACTTCTGCTCTGGGTGTGCTACATTGCCCTAGAGCTGAAAGGCACAACGTGCAGGCTTCTTTCCAAAGGGCGAGTTTTGCCCCAAAGCATCTTGCTTCCAGCTCTTTGGGAGCTAAGAAGCAACTCGCTCTGCACAGTGCTCTTACAGCCTACCGGGAACATCTCTTACAAAGGCCTGTGAAACGCAGTTTCTTTGCAGGCCTGAACTGGCTGAAGTAGAACTTCTGCTCTGGGTGTGCTACATTGCCCTAGAGCTGAAAGCCACAACGTGCAGGCTTCTTTCCAAAGGGCGAGTTGGGCCCGAAAGCATCTTGCTTCCAGCTCTTTGGGAGGCTAAGAAACAACTCGCTCTGCACAGTGCTCCTACAACCTACCGGGAACATCTCTTACAAAGGCCTGTGAAACGAAATTTCTTTGCAGGTGTCATCTAGCTGATGTAGAACTTCTGCTTTGGGTGTGCCACATTGCCCTAGAGCTGAAAGGCACAACGTGCAGGCTTCTTTCCAAAGGGCGAGTTGGGCCCCAAAGCATCTTGATTCCAGCTCTTTGGGAAGCTAAGAAACAACTCGCTCTGCACTTTTGTTTTACACACTACCGCGAACATGTCTTACAAAGGCCTGTGAAACGCAGTTTCTTCCCAGGCGTGACCTCACTGAAGTAGAACTTCTGCTCTGCTGTGTCCTACATATGCCTAGAGCTGCAAGGCACAAGGTCCTGCCTCTTTTCCACAAGAGGAGAGATCTCCCTCAGCGACTGGTCCCAGCTCTTTGGCAGCTAAGAAAAAACTAGCTCAGCATAGGGCTCTTTCAGCCTACCGGGAAAATGTCTTACAAAGGCCTGTGAAACGCAGTTTCTTTGCAGGCCTGATCTGGCTGAAGTAGAACTTCTGCTCTGGGTGTGCTACATTGCCCTAGAGCTGAAAGGCACAAAGTACTGTCTTCTTTCCATAGGGCGAGTTGGGCCCCAAAGCATCTTGCTTCCAGCTCTTTGGGAAGCTAAGAAACAACTCGCTCTGCACAGTGCTCTTACAGCCTACCGGGAACATCTCTTACAAAGGCCTGTGAAACGCAGTTTCTTTGCAGGCCTGATCTGGCTGAAGTAGAACTTCTGCTCTGGGTGTGCTACATTGCCCTAGAGCTGAAAGGCACAACGTGCAGGCTTCTTTCCAGAGGGCGAGTTGTGCCCCAAAGCATCTTGCTTCCAGCTCTTTGGGAAGCTACGAAACAACTCGCTCTGCACAGTGCTCTTACAGCTTACCGGGAACATCCCTTTCAAAGGCCTGTGAAACGCAGTTTCTTCCCAGGCGTGACCTCGCTGAAGTAGAACTTCTGCTCTGCCGTGTCCTACATATGCCTAGAGCTGCAAGGCACAAGGTCCAGCCTCTTTTCCGCAAGAGGAGAGATCTCCCTCAGCGTCCTGGTCCCAGCTCTTTGGGCAGCTAAGAAAAAACTAGCTCTGCATAGGGCTCTCTCAGCCTACCGGGAGCATGTCTTACAAAGGCCTGTGAAACGCAGTGTCTTTGCAGGCCTGATCTGGCTGAAGTAGAACTTCTGCTCTGGGTGTGCTACATTGCCCTAGAGCTGAAAGGCACAAAGTGCTGTCTTCTTTCCAAAGGGCGAGTTGGGCCCCAAAGCATCTTGCTTCCAGCTCTTTGGGAAGCTAAGAAACAACTCGCTCTGCACAGTGCTCTTACAGCCTACCGGGAACATCTCTTTCAAAGGCCTGTGAAACGCAGTTTCTTTGCAGGCCTGATCTGGCTGAAGTAGAACTTCTGCTCTGCGTGTGCTACATTGCCCTAGAGCTGAAAGGCACAACGTGCAGGATTCTTTCCAAAGGGCGAGTTGGGCCACAAAGCATCTTGCTTCCAGCTCTTTGGGAAGCTAAGAAACAACTCGCTCTGCACAGTGCTCTTACAGCCTACCGGGAACATCTCTTACAAAGGCCTGTGAAACGCAGTTTCTTTGCAGGCCTGATCTGGCTGAAGTAGAACTTCTGCTCTGGGTGTGCTACATTGCCCTAGAGCTGAAAGGCACAACGTACAGGCTTCTTTCCAAAGTGCGAGTTTCGCCCCAAAGCATCTTGCTTCCAGCTCTTTTGGAAGCTAAGAAACAACTCGCTCTGCACAGTGCTCTTACAGCCTACCGGGAACATCTCTTACAAAGGCCTGTGAAACGCAGTTTCTTTGCAGGCCTGATCTGGCTGAAGTAGAACTTCTGCTCTGGGTGTGCTACATTGCCCAAGAGCTGGAAGGCACAAAGTGCTGTCTTCCTTCCTAAGGGCGAGTTGGGCCCAAAGCATCTTGGTTCCAGCTCTTTGGGAAGCTAAGAAACAGCTCGCTCTGCAGACCTCTCTTACAGCCAACCGGGAACATCTCTTACAAAGGCCTGAGAAAGGCAGTTTCTTTGCAGGCCTGATCTTGCTGAAGTAGTACTTCTGCTCTGGGTGTGCTACGTTGCCCTAGAGATGAAAGGCACAATGTGCAGGCTTCTTTCCAAAGGGTGAGGTGGCCCCCAAAGCATCTTGCTTCCAGCTAATGGGAAGCTAAGAGACAGCTCGCTCTGCACAGTGCTCTTACACCCTACCGGGAACATCCCGCAGAAAGGCTTGTGACACGCAGTTTCTTTGCAGGCCTGATCTGGCTGAAGTAGAACTTCTGCTATTTGTGTGCTACATCGTCGTAGAGCTGGAAGACACAAAGTGCTGTCTTCTTTCGAAAGGGCGAGTTCGGCCCCAAAGCATCTTGCTTCCAGCTCTTTGGGAAACTAAGAAACAACTCGCTCTGCACTTTTGTTTTACACACTACCGCGAACATGTCTTACAAAGGCCTGTGAAACGCAGTTTCTTACCAGGCGTGACCTCGCTGAAGTAGAACTGCTGCTCTGCCGTGTCCTATATATGCCTAGAGCTGCAAGGCACAAGGTCCTGCCTCGTTTCCACAAGAGGAGAGAACTCCCTCAGCGTCCTGGTCCCAGCTCTTTGGGCAGCTAAGAAAAAACTAGCTCTGCATAGGGCTCTTTCAGCCTACCGGGAACATCTCTTTCAAAGGCCTGTGAAACGCAGTGTCTTTGCAGGCCTGATCTGTGTGAAGTAGAACTTCTGCTCTGGGTGTGCTACATTGCCCTTGAGCTGAAAGTCACAACGTGCAGGCTTCTTTCCAAAGGGCGAGTTGGGCCCCAAAGCATCTTGCTTCCAGCTCTTTGGGAAGCTAAGAAACAACTCGCTCTGCACAGTGCTCTTACAGCCTACCGGGAACATCTCTTACAAAGGCCTGTGAAACGCAGTTTCTTTGCAGGCCTGATCTGGCTGAAGTAGAACTTCTGCTATGGGTGTGCTACATTGCCCTAGAGCTGAAAGGCACAAAGTGCAGGCTTCTTTCCAAAGGGCGAGTTGGGCCCCAAAGCATCTGGCTTCCAGCTCTTTGGGAAGCTAAGAAACAACTCGCTCTGCACTTTTGTTTTACACACTACCGCGAACATGTCTTACAAAGGCCTGTGACACGCAGTTTCTTCCCAGGCGTGATCTCGCTGAAGTAGAACTTCTGCTCTGCCGTGTCCTACAAGGGTATAGAGCTGCAAGGCACAAGGTCCAGCCTTGTTTCCACAAGAGGAGGGAACTCCCTCAGCGTCCTGGTCCCAGCTCTTTGGGCTGCTAAGAAAAAACTAGCTCTGCATAGGGCTCTTTCAGCCTACCGGGAACATGTGTTACAAAGGCCTGTGAAACGCAGTTTCTTTGCAGGCCTGATCTGGCTGAAGTAGAACTTCTGCTCTGGGTGTGCTACATTGCCCTAGAGCTGAAAGGCACAACGTGCAGGGTTCTTTCCACGGGGGAGTTGGGCCCCAAAGCATCTTGCTTCCAGCTCTTTGGGAAGCTAAGAAACAACTCGCTCTGCACAGTGCTTTTACAGCCTACCGGGAACATCTCTTACAAAGGCCTGTGAAACGCAGTTTCTTTGCAGGCCTGATCTGGCTGAAGTAGAACTTCTGCTGTGCTTGTGCTACATTGCCCTAGAGCTGAAAGGCACAACGTCCAGGCTTCTTTCCAAAGGGCGAGATGGGCCCCAAAGCATCTTGCTTCCAGCTCTTTGGGAAGCTAAGAAACAAATCGCTCTGCACAGTGCTCTTATAGCCTACCGGGAAAATCTCTTACAAAGGCCTGTGAAACGCAGTTTCTCTGCAGGCCTGACCTGGCTGATGTAGAACTTCTGCTCTTGGTGTGCCACATTGCCCCAGAGCTGAAAGGCAGAACGTGCAGGCTTCTTAACATAGGGCGAGTTGGGCCGCAAAGCCTCTTGCTTCCAGCTCTTTGGGAAGCCAAGAAACAACTCGCTCTGCACAGTGCTCTTACAGCCTACCAGGAACATCTCTTACAAAGGCCTGTGTAACGCAGTTTCTTTGCAGGCCTGATCTGGCTGAAGTAGAACTTCTGCTCTTGGTGTGCTACATTGCCCTAGAGCTGGAAGGCACAAAGTGAGGTCTTCTTTCCAAAGGGCGAGTTGGGCTCCAAAGTATCTTGCTTCCAGCTCTTTGGGAAGCTGAGAAACAACTCGCTCTGCACTGTGCTCTTACAGCCTACCGGGAACATCTCTTACAAATGCCTGTGAAACGCAGTTTGTTTGCAGGCCTGATCTGGCTGAAGGAGAACTTCTGCTCCGGCTGTGCTACATAGCCCTGGAGCCGCAAGGCACAACGTGCGGTCTCCTTTCCAAAGGGCGAGTGGGACCCCAAAGCATCTTGCTTCCAGCTCTTTGGGAAGCTAAGAAACAACTCGCTCTGCACTTTTGTTTTACACACTACCGCAAACATGTCGTACAAAGGCCTGTGAAACGCAGTTTCTTCCCAGGCGTGACCTCGCTGAAATAGAACTTATGCTCTGCCATGTCCTACCTATGCCAAGAGCTGCAAGGCACAAGGTCCTGCCTCGTTTCCACAAGAGGAGAGAACTCCCTCAGCGTCCTGGTCCCAGCTCTTTGGGCAGCTAAGAAAGAACTACCTCTGCATAGGGCTCTTTCAGCCTACCTGGAGCATGTCTTACAAAGGCCTGTTAAACGCAGTTTCTTTGCAGGCCTGACCTGGGTGAAGTAGAACTTCTGCACTTGGTGTGATACTTTGCCCTAGAGCTGAAATGCACAACGTGCAGTCTCCTTTCCAAAGGGCGAGTTGGGCCCCAAAGCATCTTGCTTCCAGCTCTTTGGGAAGCTAAGAAACAACTCGCTCTGCACTTTTGTTTTACACACTAACGCGAACATGTCTTACAAAGGCCTGTGACACGCAGTTTCTTCCCAGGCGTGATCTCGCTGAAGTAGAACTTCTGCTCTGCCGTGTCCTACAAGGGCGTAGAGCTGCAAGGCACAAGGTCCTGCCTTGTTTCCACAAGAGGAGAGAACTCTCTCAGCGTCCTGGTCCCAGCTCTTTCGGCAGCTAAGAAAAAACTAGCTCTGCATAGGGCTCTTTCAGCCTACCGGGAACATGTCTTACAAAGGCCTGTGAAACGCAGTTTCTTTGCAGGCCTGATCTGGCTGAAGTAGAACTTCTGCTGTGGGTGTGCTACATTGCCCTAGAGCTGAAAGGCACAAAGTGCTGTCTTCTTTCCAAAGGGCGAGTTTTGCCCCAAAGCATCTTGCTTCCAGCTCTTTGGGAAGCTAAGAAACAACTCGCTCTGCACAGTGCTCTTACATCCTACCGGGGACATCTCATACAAAGGCCTGTGAAACGCAGTTTCTTTGCAGGTCTGATCTGGCTGAAGTAGAACTTCTGCTCGGGGTGTGCTACATTGCCCTAGAGCAGGAAAGGCACAACATGCAGGATTCTTTCCAAAGGGCGAGTTGGGCCCCAAAGCATCTTGCTTCCAGCTCTTTGGGAAGCTAAGAAAAACTCGCTCTGCACAGTGCTTTTACAGCCTACAGGGAACATCTCTTACAAAGGCCTGTGAAACGCAGTTGCTTTGCAGGCCTGATCTGGCTGAAGTAGAACTCCTGCTGTGCTTGTGCTACATTGCCCTAGAGCTGAAAGGCACAACGTCCAGGCTTCTTTCCAAAGGGCGTGTTGGGCCCCAAAGCATCTTGCTTCCAGCTCTTTGGGAAGCTAAGAAACAACTCGCTATGCACAGTGCTCTTACAGCCTACCGGGAACATCTCTTACAAAGGCCTGTGAAACGCAGTGTCTTTGCAGGCCTGATCTGGCTGAAGTAGAACTTCTGCTCCGTGTGTGCTACATTGACCTAGAGCTGAAAGGCACAACGTGCAGGCTTCTTTCCAAAGGGCGAGTTGGGCCCCAAAGCATCTTGCTTCCAGCTCTTTGGGAAGCTAAGAAACAACTCGCCCTGCACAGTGCTCTTACAGCCTACCGGGAACATCTCTTACAAAGGCCTGTGAAACGCAGTTTCTTTGCTGGCCTCATCTGGCTGAAGTAGAACTTCTGCTCTGGGTGTGCTACATTGCCCTAGAGCTGAAAGGCAAAACGTGCAGTCTCCTTTCCAAAGGGAGAGTTGGGCCCCAAAGCATCTTGCTTCCATCTCTTTGGGAAGCTAAGAAACAACTCGCCCTGCACTTTTGTTTTACACACTACCACAAACATGTCTTACAAAGGCCTGTGAAACGCAGTTTCTTCCCAGGCGTGACCTCGCTGAAGTAGAACTTCTGCTCTTCCGTGTCCTACATATGCCTAGAGCTGCAAGCCACAAGGTCATGCCTCGTTTCCACAAGAGGAGAGAACTCCCTCAGCGTCCTGGTCCCAGCTCTTTGGGCAGCTAAGAAAAAACTAGCTCTGCATAGGGCTCTTTCAGCCTACCGGGAACATGTCTTACAAAGGCCTGTGAAACGCAGTTTCTTTGCAGGCCTGATCGGGCTGAAGTAGAACTTCTGCTCTGGGTGTGCTACATTGCCCTAGAGCTGAAAGGCACAAAGTGCTGTCTTCTTTCCAAAGGGCGAGTTGGGCCCCAAAGCATCTTGCCTCCAGCTCTTGGGGAAGCTAAGAATCAACTCGCTCTGCACAGTGCTCTTACTGCCTACTGGGAACATCTCTTCCAAAGGCCTGTGAAACACAGTTTCTTTGCAGGCCTGATCTGTCTGAAGTAGAACTTCTGCTGTGCGTGTGCTACATTGCCCTAGAGCTGAAAGGCACAACGTGCAGGCTTCTTTCAAAAGGGCGAGTTGGGCCCGAAAGCATCTTGATTTCAGCTCTTTGGGAAGCTAAGAAACAACTCGCTCTGCACAGTGCTCTTACTGCCTACCGGGAACATCTCTTACAAAGGCCTGTGAAACGCAGTTTCTTTCCTGGCCTGATCTGGCCAAAGTAGAACTTCTGCTCTGTGCGTGCTACATTGCCCTAGAGCTGAAAGGCACAACGTCCAGGCTTCTTTCCAAAGGGCGTGTTGGGACCCAAATCATCTTGGTTCCAGCTCTTTGGGAAGCTAAGAAACAGCTCGCTCTGAAGACCTCTCTTACAGCCAACCGGGAACATCTCTAACAAAGGCCTGAGAAATGCAGTTTCCTTGCAGGCCTGATCTGGCTGAAGTAGTAATTCTGCTCTGGGTGTGCTACATTGCCCTAGAGATGAAAGGCACAACGTGCAGGCTTCTTTCCAAAGGGTGAGGTGGCCCCCAAAGCATCTTGCTTCCACCTCTTTGGAAGCTACGAGACAGCTCGCTCTGCACAGTGCTCTTACACCCTACCGGGAATATCCCGCAGAAAGGTTTGTGACACGCAGTTTCTTTGCAGGCCTGATCTGTCTGAAGTAGAACTTCTGCTCTTGGTGTGCTACATTGCCCTAGAGCTGGAAGGCACAAAGTGCTGTCTTCTTTCCAAAGGGCGAGTTGGGCCCCAAAGCATCTTGCTTCCAGCTCTTTGGGAAGCAAAGAAGCAACTCGGTCTGCACAGTGCTCTTACAGCCTACCGGGAACATCTCTTACAAAGGCCTGTGAAACGCAGTTTCTTTGCAGGCCAGAACTGGCTGAAGTAGAACTTCTTCTCTGGGTGTGCTACATTGCACTAGAGCTGAAAGGCACAACGTGCAGGCTTCTTTCCAAAGGGCGAGTTGGGCCCCAAAGCATCTTGCTTCCAGCTCTTTGGGAAGCTAAGAAACAACTCGCTCTGCACAGTGCTCTTACAGCCTACCGGGAACATATCTTACAAAGGCCTGTGAAACGCAGTTTCTTTCCTGGCCTGATCTGGGTGAAGTAGAACTTCTGCTCTGCGTGTGCTGCATTGGCCTAGAGCTGAAAGGCACAACGTGCAGTCTCCTTTCCAAAGGGAGTGTTGGACCCCAAAGCATCTTGCTTCCATCTCTTTGGGAAGCTAAGAAACAACTCGCTCTGCACTTTTGTTTTACACACTACCACAAACATGTCGTACAAAGGCCTGTGAAACGCAGTTTCTTCCCAGGCGTGACCTCGCTGAAGTAGAACTTCTGCTCTGCCGTGTCCTACATATGCCAAGAGCTGCAAGGCACAAGGTCCTGCCTCGTTTCCACAAGAGGAGAGAACTCCCTCAGCGTCCTGCTCCCAGCTCTTTCGGCAGCTATGAAAGAACTACCTCTGCATAGGGCTCTTTCAGCCTACCTGGAGCATGTCTTACAAAGGCCTGTTAAACGCAGTTTCTTTGCAGGCCTGACCTGGGTGAAGTAGAACTTCTGCTCTTGGTGTGATACTTTGCCCTAGAGCTGAAATGCACAACGTGCAGTCTCCTTTCCAAAGGGCAAGTTGGGCCCCAAAGCATCTTGCTTCCCGCTCTTTGGGAAGCTAAGAAACAACTCGCTCTGCACAGTGCTCTTACAGCCTACCGGGGACATATCTTACAAAGGCCTGTGAAACGCAGTTTCTTTGCAGGCCTGATCTGGCTGAAGTAGAACTTCTGCTCTGCGTGTGCTACATTGCCCTAGAGCTGAAAGGCACAGCGTGCGGGCTTCTTTCCAAAGGGCGAGTTGGGCCCCAAAGCATCTTGCTTCCAGCTCTTTGGGAAGCTAAGAAACAACTCGCTCTGCACAGTGCTTTACAGCCTACCGGGAACATCTCTTCCAAAGGCCTGTGAAACGCAGTTTCTTTGCAGGCCTGATCTGGCTGAAGTAGAACTTCTGCTGTGCTTGTGCTACATTGCCCTAGAGCTGAAAGGCACAACGTCCAGGCTTCTTTCCAAAGGGCGTGTTGGGCCCCAAAGCATCTTGCTTCCAGCTCTTTGGGAAGCTAAGAAACAACTCGCTATGCACAGTGCTCTTACAGCCTACCGGGAACATCTCTTACAAAGGCCTGTGAAACGCAGTGTCTTTGCAGGCCTGATCTGGCTGAAGTAGAACTTCTGCTCCGTGTGTGCTACATTGACCTAGAGCTGAAAGGCACAACGTGCAGGCTTCTTTCCAAAGGGCGAGTTGGGCCCCAAAGCATCTTGCTTCCAGCTCTTTGGGAAGCTAAGAAACAACTCGCCCTGCACAGTGCTCTTACAGCCTACCGGGAACATCTCTTACAAAGGCCTGTGAAACGCAGTTTCTTTGCTGGCCTCATCTGGCTGAAGTAGAACTTCTGCTCTGGGTGTGCTACATTGCCCTAGAGCTGAAAGGCAAAACGTGCAGTCTCCTTTCCAAAGGGAGAGTTGGGCCCCAAAGCATCTTGCTTCCATCTCTTTGGGAAGCTAAGAAACAACTCGCCCTGCACTTTTGTTTTACACACTACCACAAACATGTCTTACAAAGGCCTGTGAAACGCAGTTTCTTCCCAGGCGTGACCTCGCTGAAGTAGAACTTCTGCTCTTCCGTGTCCTACATATGCCTAGAGCTGCAAGCCACAAGGTCATGCCTCGTTTCCACAAGAGGAGAGAACTCCCTCAGCGTCCTGGTCCCAGCTCTTTGGGCAGCTAAGAAAAAACTAGCTCTGCATAGGGCTCTTTCAGCCTACCGGGAACATGTCTTACAAAGGCCTGTGAAACGCAGTTTCTTTGCAGGCCTGATCGGGCTGAAGTAGAACTTCTGCTCTGGGTGTGCTACATTGCCCTAGAGCTGAAAGGCACAAAGTGCTGTCTTCTTTCCAAAGGGCGAGTTGGGCCCCAAAGCATCTTGCCTCCAGCTCTTGGGGAAGCTAAGAATCAACTCGCTCTGCACAGTGCTCTTACTGCCTACTGGGAACATCTCTTCCAAAGGCCTGTGAAACACAGTTTCTTTGCAGGCCTGATCTGTCTGAAGTAGAACTTCTGCTGTGCGTGTGCTACATTGCCCTAGAGCTGAAAGGCACAACGTGCAGGCTTCTTTCAAAAGGGCGAGTTGGGCCCGAAAGCATCTTGATTTCAGCTCTTTGGGAAGCTAAGAAACAACTCGCTCTGCACAGTGCTCTTACTGCCTACCGGGAACATCTCTTACAAAGGCCTGTGAAACGCAGTTTCTTTCCTGGCCTGATCTGGCCAAAGTAGAACTTCTGCTCTGTGCGTGCTACATTGCCCTAGAGCTGAAAGGCACAACGTCCAGGCTTCTTTCCAAAGGGCGTGTTGGGACCCAAATCATCTTGGTTCCAGCTCTTTGGGAAGCTAAGAAACAGCTCGCTCTGAAGACCTCTCTTACAGCCAACCGGGAACATCTCTAACAAAGGCCTGAGAAATGCAGTTTCCTTGCAGGCCTGATCTGGCTGAAGTAGTAATTCTGCTCTGGGTGTGCTACATTGCCCTAGAGATGAAAGGCACAACGTGCAGGCTTCTTTCCAAAGGGTGAGGTGGCCCCCAAAGCATCTTGCTTCCACCTCTTTGGAAGCTACGAGACAGCTCGCTCTGCACAGTGCTCTTACACCCTACCGGGAATATCCCGCAGAAAGGTTTGTGACACGCAGTTTCTTTGCAGGCCTGATCTGTCTGAAGTAGAACTTCTGCTCTTGGTGTGCTACATTGCCCTAGAGCTGGAAGGCACAAAGTGCTGTCTTCTTTCCAAAGGGCGAGTTGGGCCCCAAAGCATCTTGCTTCCAGCTCTTTGGGAAGCAAAGAAGCAACTCGGTCTGCACAGTGCTCTTACAGCCTACCGGGAACATCTCTTACAAAGGCCTGTGAAACGCAGTTTCTTTGCAGGCCAGAACTGGCTGAAGTAGAACTTCTTCTCTGGGTGTGCTACATTGCACTAGAGCTGAAAGGCACAACGTGCAGGCTTCTTTCCAAAGGGCGAGTTGGGCCCCAAAGCATCTTGCTTCCAGCTCTTTGGGAAGCTAAGAAACAACTCGCTCTGCACAGTGCTCTTACAGCCTACCGGGAACATATCTTACAAAGGCCTGTGAAACGCAGTTTCTTTCCTGGCCTGATCTGGGTGAAGTAGAACTTCTGCTCTGCGTGTGCTGCATTGGCCTAGAGCTGAAAGGCACAACGTGCAGTCTCCTTTCCAAAGGGAGTGTTGGACCCCAAAGCATCTTGCTTCCATCTCTTTGGGAAGCTAAGAAACAACTCGCTCTGCACTTTTGTTTTACACACTACCACAAACATGTCGTACAAAGGCCTGTGAAACGCAGTTTCTTCCCAGGCGTGACCTCGCTGAAGTAGAACTTCTGCTCTGCCGTGTCCTACATATGCCAAGAGCTGCAAGGCACAAGGTCCTGCCTCGTTTCCACAAGAGGAGAGAACTCCCTCAGCGTCCTGCTCCCAGCTCTTTCGGCAGCTATGAAAGAACTACCTCTGCATAGGGCTCTTTCAGCCTACCTGGAGCATGTCTTACAAAGGCCTGTTAAACGCAGTTTCTTTGCAGGCCTGACCTGGGTGAAGTAGAACTTCTGCTCTTGGTGTGATACTTTGCCCTAGAGCTGAAATGCACAACGTGCAGTCTCCTTTCCAAAGGGCAAGTTGGGCCCCAAAGCATCTTGCTTCCCGCTCTTTGGGAAGCTAAGAAACAACTCGCTCTGCACAGTGCTCTTACAGCCTACCGGGGACATATCTTACAAAGGCCTGTGAAACGCAGTTTCTTTGCAGGCCTGATCTGGCTGAAGTAGAACTTCTGCTCTGCGTGTGCTACATTGCCCTAGAGCTGAAAGGCACAGCGTGCGGGCTTCTTTCCAAAGGGCGAGTTGGGCCCCAAAGCATCTTGCTTCCAGCTCTTTGGGAAGCTAAGAAACAACTCGCTCTGCACAGTGCTTTACAGCCTACCGGGAACATCTCTTCCAAAGGCCTGTGAAACGCAGTTTCTTTGCAGGCCTGATCTGGCTGAAGTAGAACTTCTGCTGTGCTTGTGCTACATTGCCCTAGAGCTGAAAGGCACAACGTCCAGGCTTCTTTCCAAAGGGCGTGTTGGGCCCCAAAGCATCTTGCTTCCAGCTCTTTGGGAAGCTAAGAAACAACTCGCTATGCACAGTGCTCTTACAGCCTACCGGGAACATCTCTTACAAAGGCCTGTGAAACGCAGTGTCTTTGCAGGCCTGATCTGGCTGAAGTAGAACTTCTGCTCCGTGTGTGCTACATTGACCTAGAGCTGAAAGGCACAACGTGCAGGCTTCTTTCCAAAGGGCGAGTTGGGCCCCAAAGCATCTTGCTTCCAGCTCTTTGGGAAGCTAAGAAACAACTCGCCCTGCACAGTGCTCTTACAGCCTACCGGGAACATCTCTTACAAAGGCCTGTGAAACGCAGTTTCTTTGCTGGCCTCATCTGGCTGAAGTAGAACTTCTGCTCTGGGTGTGCTACATTGCCCTAGAGCTGAAAGGCAAAACGTGCAGTCTCCTTTCCAAAGGGAGAGTTGGGCCCCAAAGCATCTTGCTTCCATCTCTTTGGGAAGCTAAGAAACAACTCGCCCTGCACTTTTGTTTTACACACTACCACAAACATGTCTTACAAAGGCCTGTGAAACGCAGTTTCTTCCCAGGCGTGACCTCGCTGAAGTAGAACTTCTGCTCTTCCGTGTCCTACATATGCCTAGAGCTGCAAGCCACAAGGTCATGCCTCGTTTCCACAAGAGGAGAGAACTCCCTCAGCGTCCTGGTCCCAGCTCTTTGGGCAGCTAAGAAAAAACTAGCTCTGCATAGGGCTCTTTCAGCCTACCGGGAACATGTCTTACAAAGGCCTGTGAAACGCAGTTTCTTTGCAGGCCTGATCGGGCTGAAGTAGAACTTCTGCTCTGGGTGTGCTACATTGCCCTAGAGCTGAAAGGCACAAAGTGCTGTCTTCTTTCCAAAGGGCGAGTTGGGCCCCAAAGCATCTTGCCTCCAGCTCTTGGGGAAGCTAAGAATCAACTCGCTCTGCACAGTGCTCTTACTGCCTACTGGGAACATCTCTTCCAAAGGCCTGTGAAACACAGTTTCTTTGCAGGCCTGATCTGTCTGAAGTAGAACTTCTGCTGTGCGTGTGCTACATTGCCCTAGAGCTGAAAGGCACAACGTGCAGGCTTCTTTCAAAAGGGCGAGTTGGGCCCGAAAGCATCTTGATTTCAGCTCTTTGGGAAGCTAAGAAACAACTCGCTCTGCACAGTGCTCTTACTGCCTACCGGGAACATCTCTTACAAAGGCCTGTGAAACGCAGTTTCTTTCCTGGCCTGATCTGGCCAAAGTAGAACTTCTGCTCTGTGCGTGCTACATTGCCCTAGAGCTGAAAGGCACAACGTCCAGGCTTCTTTCCAAAGGGCGTGTTGGGACCCAAATCATCTTGGTTCCAGCTCTTTGGGAAGCTAAGAAACAGCTCGCTCTGAAGACCTCTCTTACAGCCAACCGGGAACATCTCTAACAAAGGCCTGAGAAATGCAGTTTCCTTGCAGGCCTGATCTGGCTGAAGTAGTAATTCTGCTCTGGGTGTGCTACATTGCCCTAGAGATGAAAGGCACAACGTGCAGGCTTCTTTCCAAAGGGTGAGGTGGCCCCCAAAGCATCTTGCTTCCACCTCTTTGGAAGCTACGAGACAGCTCGCTCTGCACAGTGCTCTTACACCCTACCGGGAATATCCCGCAGAAAGGTTTGTGACACGCAGTTTCTTTGCAGGCCTGATCTGTCTGAAGTAGAACTTCTGCTCTTGGTGTGCTACATTGCCCTAGAGCTGGAAGGCACAAAGTGCTGTCTTCTTTCCAAAGGGCGAGTTGGGCCCCAAAGCATCTTGCTTCCAGCTCTTTGGGAAGCAAAGAAGCAACTCGGTCTGCACAGTGCTCTTACAGCCTACCGGGAACATCTCTTACAAAGGCCTGTGAAACGCAGTTTCTTTGCAGGCCAGAACTGGCTGAAGTAGAACTTCTTCTCTGGGTGTGCTACATTGCACTAGAGCTGAAAGGCACAACGTGCAGGCTTCTTTCCAAAGGGCGAGTTGGGCCCCAAAGCATCTTGCTTCCAGCTCTTTGGGAAGCTAAGAAACAACTCGCTCTGCACAGTGCTCTTACAGCCTACCGGGAACATATCTTACAAAGGCCTGTGAAACGCAGTTTCTTTCCTGGCCTGATCTGGGTGAAGTAGAACTTCTGCTCTGCGTGTGCTGCATTGGCCTAGAGCTGAAAGGCACAACGTGCAGTCTCCTTTCCAAAGGGAGTGTTGGACCCCAAAGCATCTTGCTTCCATCTCTTTGGGAAGCTAAGAAACAACTCGCTCTGCACTTTTGTTTTACACACTACCACAAACATGTCGTACAAAGGCCTGTGAAACGCAGTTTCTTCCCAGGCGTGACCTCGCTGAAGTAGAACTTCTGCTCTGCCGTGTCCTACATATGCCAAGAGCTGCAAGGCACAAGGTCCTGCCTCGTTTCCACAAGAGGAGAGATCTCCCTCAGCGTCCTGCTCCCAGCTCTTTCGGCAGCTATGAAAGAACTACCTCTGCATAGGGCTCTTTCAGCCTACCTGGAGCATGTCTTACAAAGGCCTGTTAAACGCAGTTTCTTTGCAGGCCTGACCTGGGTGAAGTAGAACTTCTGCTCTTGGTGTGATACTTTGCCCTAGAGCTGAAATGCACAACGTGCAGTCTCCTTTCCAAAGGGCAAGTTGGGCCCCAAAGCATCTTGCTTCCCGCTCTTTGGGAAGCTAAGAAACAACTCGCTCTGCACAGTGCTCTTACAGCCTACCGGGGACATATCTTACAAAGGCCTGTGAAACGCAGTTTCTTTGCAGGCCTGATCTGGCTGAAGTAGAACTTCTGCTCTGCGTGTGCTACATTGCCCTAGAGCTGAAAGGCACAGCGTGCGGGCTTCTTTCCAAAGGGCGAGTTGGGCCCCAAAGCATCTTGCTTCCAGCTCTTTGGGAAGCTAAGAAACAACTCGCTCTGCACAGTGCTTTACAGCCTACCGGGGACATCTCTTCCAAAGGCCTGTGAAACGCAGTTTCTTTGCAGGCCTGATCTGGCTGAAGTAGAACTTCTGCTGTGCTTGTGCTACATTGCCCTAGAGCTGAAAGGCACAACGTCCAGGCTTCTTTCCAAAGGGCGTGTTGGGACCCAAATCATCTTGGTTCCAGCTCTTTGGGAAGCTAAGAAACAGCTCGCTCTGAAGACCTCTCTTACAGCCAACCGGGAACATCTCTAACAAAGGCCTGAGAAATGCAGTTTCCTTGCAGGCCTGATCTGGCTGAAGTAGTAATTCTGCTCTGGGTGTGCTACATTGCCCTAGAGATGAAAGGCACAACGTGCAGGCTTCTTTCCAAAGGGTGAGGTGGCCCCCAAAGCATCTTGCTTCCACCTCTTTGGGAAGCTACGAGACAGCTCGCTCTGCACAGTGCTCTTACACCCTACCGGGAATATCCCGCAGAAAGGTTTGTGACACGCAGTTTCTTTGCAGGCCTGATCTGTCTGAAGTAGAACTTCTGCTCTTGGTGTGCTACATTGCCCTAGAGCTGGAAGGCACAAAGTGCTGTCTTCTTTCCCAAGGGCGAATTGGGCCCCAAAGCATCTTGCTTCCAGCTCTTTGGGAAGCAAAGAAGCAACTCGGTCTGCACAGTGCTCTTACAGCCTACCGGGAACATCTCTTACAAAGGACTGTGAAACGCAGTTTCTTTGCAGGCCTGAACTGGCTGAAGTAGAACTTCTTCTCTGGGTGTGCTACATTGCACTAGAGCTGAAAGGCACAACGTGCAGGCTTCTTTCCAAAGGGCGAGTTGGGCCCCAAAGCATCTTGCTTCCAGCTCTTTGGGAAGCTAAGAAACAACTCGCTCTGCACAGTGCTCTTACAGCCTACCGGGAACATATCTTACAAAGGCCTGTGAAACGCAGTTTCTTTCCTGGCCTGATATGGGTGAAGTAGAACTTCTGCTCTGCGTGTGCTGCATTGGCCTAGAGCTGAAAGGCACAACGTGCAGGCTTCTTTACAAAGTGCGAGTTGGGCCCCAAAGCATCTTGCTTGCAGCTCCTTGGGAAGCTAAGAAACAACTCGCTATGCACAGTGCTCTTACAGCCTACCGGGAACATCTCTTACAAAGGCCTGTGAAACGCAGTTTCTTTGCAGGCCTAATCTGGCTGAAGTAGAACTTCTGCTCTGGGTGTGCTACATTGCCCTAGAGCTGAAAGGCACAACGTGCAGGCTTCTTTCCAAAAGGCGAGTTGGGCCACAAAGCATCTTGCTTCCAGCTCTTTGGGAAGCTAAGAAACAACTCGCTCTGCACAGTGCTCTTACAGCCTACCGGGAACATCTCTTTCAAAGGCCTGTGAAACGCAGTCTCTTTGCAAGCCTGATCTGGGTGAAGTAGAACTTCTGCTCTGGGTGTGCTACATTGCCCTAGAGCTGAAAGGCACAACGTGCAGGCTTCTTTCCAAAGGGCGAGTTGGGCCCCAAAGCATCTTGCTTCCAGCTCTTTGGGAAGCTAAGAAACAACTCGCTCTGCACAGTGATCTTACAGCCTACCGGGAACATCTCTTCCAAAGGCCTGTGAAACGCAGTTTCCTGCAGGCCTGATCTGGCTGAAGTAGAACTTCTGCTCTGGGTGTCCTACATTGCCCTAGAGCTGAAAGGCACAACGTGCAGGCTTCTTTCCAAAGGGCGAGTTGGGCCCCAAAGCCTCTTGCTTCCAGCTCTTTGGGAAGCTAAGAAACAACTCGCTCTGCACAGTGCTCTTACAGCCTACCGGGAACAGCTCTTACAAAGGCCTGTGAAACGCAGTTTCTCTGCAGGCCTTATCTGGCTGAAGTAGAACTCGGCTTGCGTGTGCTACATTGCACTAGAGCTAAAAGGCACTACGTGCACGCTTCTTTCCAAAGGGCGAGTTGGGCCCCAAATCATCTTGCTTCCAGCTCTTTGGGAAGCTAAGAAACAACTCGCTCTGCACTTTTGTTTTACACTCTACCGCGAACATGTCTTACAAAAGCCTGTGACACGCAGTTTCTTCCCAGGTGTGGTCTCGCTGAAGTAGAACTTCTGCTCTGCCGTGTCCTACAAGGGCATAGAGCTGCAAGGCACAAGGTCGTGCCTTGTTTCCCCAAGAGGAGAGAACTCCCTCAGCATCCAGGTCCCAGCTCTTTGGGCAGCTAAGAAAAAACTAGCTGTGCATAGGGCTCTTTCAGCCTACCTGGAGCATGTCTTACAAAGGCCTGTGAAACGCAGTTTCTTTGCAGGCCTGACCTGGCTGAAGTAGAACTTCTGATCTGGGTGTGCTACATTGCCCTAGAGCTGAAAGGAACAAAGTGCTGTCTTCTTTCCAAAGGGCGAGTTGGGCCCCAAACCATCTTGCTTCCAGCTCTTTGGGAAGCTAAGAAACAACTCGCTCTGCACAGTGCTCTTACAGCCTACCGGGAACATCTCTTTCAAAGGCCTGTGAAACGCAGTGTCTTTGCAGGCCTGATCTGGGTGAAGTAGAACTTCTGCTCTGGGTGTGCTATATTGCCCTAGAGCTGAAAGGCACAACGTGCAGGCTTCTTTCCAAAGGGCGAGTTGGGCCCCAAAGCATCTTGCTTCCAGCTCTTTGGGAAGCTAAGAAACAACTCGCTCTGCACAGTGCTCTTACAGCCTAACGGGAACATCTCTTCCAAAGTCCTGTGAAACGCAGTTTCTTTGCAGGCCTGAACTGGCTGAAGTAGAACTTCTGCTCTGGGTGTGCTACATTGCCCTAGAGCTGAAAGGCACAACGTGCAGGCTTCTTTCCAAAGGGCGAGTTGGGCCCGAAAGCTTCTTGCTTCCAGCTCTTTGGGAGGCTAAGAAACAACTCGTTCTGCACAGTGCTCCTACAGCCTACCGGGAACATCTCTTACAAAGGCCTGTGAAACGAAATTTCTTTGCGGGCCTCATCTAGCTGATGTAGAACTACTGCTTTGTGTGTGCCACTTTGCCCTAGAGCTGAAAGGCACAACGTTCAGGCTTCTTTCCAAAGGGCGAGTTGGGCCCCAAAGCCTCTTGCTTCCAGCTCTTTGGGAAGCTAAGAAACAACTCGCTCTGCACTTTTGTTTTACACACTACCGCGAACATGTCTTACAAAGGCCTGTGAAACGCAGTTTCTTCCCAGGCGTGATCTCACTGAAGTAGAACTTCTGCTCTGCCGTGTCCTACATGGGCCTAGAGCTGCAAGGCACAAGGTCCTGCCTTGTTTCCCCAAGAGGAGAGAACTCCCTCAGCGTCCAGGTCCCAGCTCTTTGGGCAGCTAAGAAAAAACTAGCTCTGCATAGGGCTCTTTCAGCCTACCGGGAAAATGTCTTACAAAGGCCTGTGAAACGCAGTTTCTTTGCAGGCCTGATCGGGCTGAAGTAGAACTTCTGCTCTGGGTGTGCTACATTGCCCTAGAGCTGAAAGGCACAAAGTGCTGTCTTCTTTCCAAAGGGCGAGTTGGGCCCCAAAGCATCTTGCTTCCAGCTCTTTGGGAAGCTAAGAAACAACTCGCTCTGCACAGTGCTCTTACAGCCTACCGGGAACATCTCTTTCAAAGGCCTGTGAAACGCAGTGTCTTTGCAGGCCTGATCTGGCTGAAGTAGAACTTCTGCTCTGGGTGTGCTACATTGCCCTAGAGCTGAAAGGCACAAAGTGCTGTCTTCTTTCCAAAGGGCGAGTTGGGCCCCAAAGCATCTTGCTTCCAGCTCTTTGGGAAGCTAAGAAACAACTCGCTCTGCCCAGTGCTCTTACAGCCTTCCGGGAACATCTCTTTCAAAGGCCTGTGAAACGCAGTGTCTTTGCAGGCCTGATCTGGGTGAAGTAGAACTTCTGCTCTGGGTGTGCTATATTGCCCTAGAGCTGAAAGGCACAACGTGCAGGCTTCTTTCCAAAGGGCGAGTTGGGCCCCAAAGCATCTTGCTTCCAGCTCTTTGGGAAGCTAAGAAACAACTCGCTCTGCACAGTGCTCTTACAGCCTAACGGGAACATCTCTTCCAAAGTCCTGTGAAACGCAGTTTCTTTGCAGGCCTGAACTGGCTGAAGTAGAACTTCTGCTCTGGGTGTGCTACATTGCCCTAGAGCTGAAAGGCACAACGTGCAGGCTTCTTTCCAAAGGGCGAGTTGGGCCCGAAAGCTTCTTGCTTCCAGCTCTTTGGGAGGCTAAGAAACAACTCGTTCTGCACAGTGCTCCTACAGCCTACCGGGAACATCTCTTACAAAGGCCTGTGAAACGAAATTTCTTTGCGGGCCTCATCTAGCTGATGTAGAACTTCTGCTTTGTGTGTGCCACTTTGCCCTAGAGCTGAAAGGCACAACGTTCAGGCTTCTTTCCAAAGGGCGAGTTGGGCCCCAAAGCCTCTTGCTTCCAGCTCTTTGGGAAGCTAAGAAACAACTCGCTCTGCACTTTTGTTTTACACACTACCGCGAACATGTCTTACAAAGGCCTGTGAAACGCAGTTTCTTCCCAGGCGTGATCTCGCTGAAGTAGAACTTCTGCTCTGCCGTGTCCTACATGGGCCTAGAGCTGCAAGGCACAAGGTCCTGCCTTGTTTCCCCAAGAGGAGAGAACTCCCTCAGCGTCCAGGTCCCAGCTCTTTTGGTAGCTAAGAAAAAACTAGCTCTGCATAGGGCTCTTTCAGCCTACCGGGAACATGTCTTACAAAGGCCTGTGAAACGCAGTTTCTTTGCAGGCCTGATCGGGCTGAAGTAGAACTTCTGCTCTGGGTGTGCTACATTGCCCTAGAGCTGAAAGGCACAAAGTGCTGTCTTCTTTCCAAAGGGCGAGTTGGGCCCCAAAGCATCTTGCTTCCAGCTCTTTGGGAAGCTAAGAAACAACTCGCTCTGCACAGTGCTCTTACAGCCTACCGGGAACATCTCTTTCAAAGGCCTGTGAAACGCAGTGTCTTTGCAGGCCTGATCTGGGTGAAGTAGAACTTCTGCTCTGGGTCTGTTACATTGCCCTAGAGCTGAAAGGCACAACGTGCAGGCTTCTTTCCAAAGGGCGAGTTGGGCCCCAAAGCATCTTGCTTCCAGCTCTTGGGGAAGCTAAGAAACAACTCGCTCTGCACAGTGCTCTTACAGCCTACTGGGAACATCTCTTACAAAGGCCTGTGAAACGCAGTTTCTTTGCAGGCCTGATCAGGCTGAAGTAGAACTTCTGCTCTGGGTGTGCTACATTGCCCCAGAGCTGAAGGCTCAACGTGCAGGCTTCTTTCCAAAAGGCGAGTTGGGCCCCAAAGCATCTTGCTTCCAGCTCTTTGGGAAGCTAAGAAACAACTCGCTCTGCACAGTGCTCTTACAGCCTACCGGGAACATCTCTTACAAAGGCCTGTGAAACGCAGTTTCTTTGAAGGCCTGATCTGGCTGAAGTAGAACTTCTGCTCTGCGTGTGCTACATTGCCCTAGAGCTGAAAGGCACAACGTGCAGGCTTCTTTCCAAAGGGCGAGTTGGGCCCCAAAGCATCTTGCCTCCAGCTCTTTGCTAAGCTAAGAAACAACTCGCTCTGCACAGTGCTCTTACTGCCTACCGGGAACATCTCTTCCAAAGGCCTGTGAAACACAGTTTCTTTGCAGGACTGATCTGTCTGAAGTAGAACTTCTGCTGTGCGTGTGCTACATTACCCTAGAGCTGAAAGGCACAACGTGCAGGCTTCTTTCAAAAGGGCGAGTTGGGCCCGAAAGCATCTTGCTTTCAGCTCTTTGGGAAGCTAAGAAACAACTCGCTCTGCACAGTGCTCTTACAGCCTACCGGGTGCATATCTTACAAAGGCCTGTGAAACGCAGTTTCTTTGCAGGCCTGATCTGGCTGAAGTAGAACTTCTGCTCTGCGTGTGCTACATTGCCCTAGAGCTGACAGGCACAACGTGCAGGCTTCTTTCCAAAGGGCGAGTTGGGCCCCAAAGCATCTTGCTTCCAGGTCTTTGGGAAGCTAAGAAACAACTCGCTCTGCACAGTGCTCTTACTGCCTACCGGGAACATCTCTTACAAAGGCCTCTGAAACGCAGTTTCTTTCCTGGCCTGATCAGGCCAAAGTAGAACTTCTGCTCTGTGCGTGCTACATTGCCCTAGAGCTGAAAGGCACAACGTGCAGGCGTCTTTCCAAAGGGCGTGTTTGGCCCCAAAGCATCTTGCTTCCAGTTCTTTGGGAAGCTAAGAAACAACTCGCTCTGCACAGCGCTCTTACAGCCTACCGGGAACATCTCTTACAAAGGCCTGTGAAACGAAATTTCTTTGCAGGCCTCATCTAGCTGATGTAGAACTTCTGCTTCGGGTGTGCCACATTGCCCTAGAGCTGAAAGGCACAACGTGCAGGCTTCTTTCCAAAGGGCGAGTTGGGCCCCAAAGCATCTTGCTTCCAGCTCTTTGGGAAGCTAAGAAACAAGTCGCTCTGCACTTTTGTTTTACACACTACCGCGAACATGTCTTACAAAGGCCTGTGAAACGCAGTTTCTTTGCAGGCCTGAACTGGCTGAAGTAGAACTTCTGCTGTGTGTGTGATACATTGCCCTAGAGCTGAAAGGCACAACGTGCAGGCTTCTTTCCAAAGGGCGAGTTGGGCCCCAAAGCATCTTGCTTCCACCTCTTTGGGAAGCTAAAAAAAACTCGCTCTGCACAGTGCTCTTACAGCCTACCGGGAACATCTCTTCCAAAGGCCTGTGAAACGCAGTTTCCTTGCAGGCCTGATCTGGCTGAAGTAGAACTTCTGCTCTGGGTGTGCTACATTGCCCTAGAGCTGAAAGGCACAACGTGCAGGCTTCTTTCCAAAGGGCGAGTTGGGCCCCAAAGCATCTTGCTTCCAGCTCTTTGGGAAGCTAAGAAACAACTCGCTCTGCACAGTGCTCTTACAGCCTACCGGGAACATCTCTTACAAAGGCCTGTGACACGCAGTTTCTCTGCAGGCCGTATCTGGCTGAAGTAGAACTCGGCTTGCGTGTGCTACATTGCACTAGATCTAAAAGGCATTACGTGCAGGCGTCTTTCCAAAGGGCGAGTTGGGCCCTAAAGCATCTTGCTTCCAGCTCTTTGGGAAGCTAAGAAACAACTCGCTCTGCACAGTTCTCTTACAGCCTACCGGGAACATCTCTTACAAAGGCCTGTGAAATGAAGTTTGTGTGCAGGCCTGATCTGGCTGAAGTAGAACTTCTGCTCTGGGTGTGCTACATTGCCCTAGAGCTGAAATGCACAACGTGCAGGCGTCTTTCCAAAGGGCGAGTTGGGCCACAAAGCATCTTGCTTCCAGCTCTTTGGGAAGCTAAGAAACAACTCGCTCTGCACAGTGCTCTTACAGCCTACCGGGAACATCTCTTTCAAAGGCCTGTGAAACGCAGTGTCTTTGCAGGCCTGATCTGGGTGAAGTAGAACTTCTGCTCTGGGTGTGCTACATTGCCCTAGAGCTGAAAGGCACAACGTGCAGGCTTCTTTCCAAAGGGCGAGTTGGGCCCCAAAGCATCTTGCTTCCAGCTCTTTGGGAAGCTAAGAAACAACTCGCTCTGCACTTTTGTTTTACACACTACCGCGAACATGTCTTACAAAGACCTGTGAAACGCAGTTTCTTCCCAGGCGTGACCTCACTGAAGTAGAACTTCTGCTCTGCCGTGTCCTACATATGCCTAGAGCTGCAAAGCACAAGGTCCTGCCTCTTCCACAAGAGGAGAGATCTCCCTCAGCGTCCTGGTCCCAGCTCTTTGGGCAGCTAAGAAAAAACTAGCTCTGCATAGGGCTCTTTCAGCCTACCGGGAACATGTCTTACAAAGGCCTGTGAAACGCAGTTTCTTTGCAGGCCTGATCTGGCTGAAGTAGAACTTCTGCCTTGGCTGTGCTACATTGCCCTAGAGCTGAAAGGCACAAAGCGCTGTCTTCTTTCCAAAGGGCGAGTTGGGCCCCAAAGCATCTTGCTTCCAGCTCCCTGGGAAGCTAAGAAACAACTCGCTCTGCACAGTGCTCTTACAGCCTACCGGGAACATCTCTTACAAAGTCCTGTGAAACGCAGTTTCTTTGTAGGCCTGATCTGGCTGAAGTAGAACTTCTGCTCTGCGTGTGCTACATTGCCCTAGAGATGAAAGGCACAACGTGCAGGATTCTTTCCAAAGGGCGAGTTGGGCCCCAAAGCATCTTGCTTCCAGCTCTTTGGGAAGCTAAGAAACAACTCGCTCTGCACAGTGCTCTTACAGCCTACAGGAACATCTCTTACAAAGGCCTGTGAAATGCAGTTTCTTTGCAGGCCAGATCTGGCTGAAGTAGAAATTCTGCTCTGGGTGTGCTACATGGCCCTAGAGCTGAAAGGCACAACGTGCAGGCTTCTTTCCAAAGGGCGAGTTGGGCCCCAAAGCATCTTGCTTCCAGCTCTTTGGGAAGCTAAGAAACAACTCGCTCTGCACAGTGCTCTTACAGCCTACCGGGGACATATCTTACAAAGGCCTGTGAAACGCAGTTTCTTTGCAGGCCTGATCTGGCTGAAGTAGAACTTCTGCTCTGGGTGTGCTACATTGCCCTAGAGCTGAAAGGCACAACGTGCAGGCTTCTTTCCAAAGGGCGAGTTTCGCCCCAAAGCATCTTGCTTCCAGCTCTTTGGGAAGCTAAGAAACAACTCGCTCTGCACAGTGCTTCTACAACCTCCCGGAACATCTCTTACAAAGGCCTGTGAAACGCAGTTTCTTGCAGGCCTGATCTGGCTGAAGTAGAACTTCTGCTCTGGGTGTGCTACATGGCCCTAGAGCTGAAAGGCACAACGTGCAGGCTTCTTTCCAAAGGGCGAGTTGGGCCCCAAAGCATCTTGCTTCCAGCTCTTTGGGAAGCTAAGAAACAACTCGCTCTGCACAGTGCTCTTACAGCCTAACGGGAACATCTCTTCCAAAGTCCTGTGAAACGCAGTTTCTTTGCAGGCCTGAACTGGCTGAAGTAGAACTTCTGCTCTGGGTGTGCTACATTGCCCTAGAGCTGAAAGGCACAACGTGCAGGCTTCTTTCCAAAGGGCGAGTTGGGCCCGAAAGCTTCTTGCTTCCAGCTCTTTGGGAGGCTAAGAAACAACTCGTTCTGCACAGTGCTCCTACAGCCTACCGGGAACATCTCTTACAAAGGCCTGTGAAACGAAATTTCTTTGCGGGCCTCATCTAGCTGATGTAGAACTTCTGCTTTGTGTGTGCCACTTTGCCCTAGAGCTGAAAGGCACAACGTTCAGGCTTCTTTCCAAAGGGCTAGTTGGGCCCCAAAGCCTCTTGCTTCCAGCTCTTTGGGAAGCTAAGAAACAACTCGCTCTGCACTTTTGTTTTACACACTACCGCGAACATGTCTTACAAAGGCCTGTGAAACGCAGTTTCTTCCCAGGCGTGATCTCGCTGAAGTAGAACTTCTGCTCTGCCGTGTCCTACATGGGCCTAGAGCTGCAAGGCACAAGGTCCTGCCTTGTTTCCCCAAGAGGAGAGAACTCCCTCAGCGTCCAGGTCCCAGCTCTTTGGGCAGCTAAGAAAAAACTAGCTCTGCATAGGGCTCTTTCAGCCTACCGGGAACATGTCTTACAAAGGCCTGTGAAACGCAGTTTCTTTGCAGGCCTGATCGGGCTGAAGTAGAACTTCTGCTCTGGGTGTGCTACATTGCCCTAGAGCTGAAAGGCACAAAGTGCTGTCTTCTTTCCAAAGGGCGAGTTGGGCCCCAAAGCATCTTGCTTCCAGCTCTTTGGGAAGCTAAGAAACAACTCGCTCTGCACAGTGCTCTTACAGCCTACCGGGAACATCTCTTTCAAAGGCCTGTGAAACGCAGTGTCTTTGCAGGCCTGATCTGGGTGAAGTAGAACTTCTGCTCTGGGTCTGTTACATTGCCCTAGAGCTGAAAGGCACAACGTGCAGGCTTCTTTCCAAAGGGCGAGTTGGGCCCCAAAGCATCTTGCTTCCAGCTCTTGGGGAAGCTAAGAAACAACTCGCTCTGCACAGTGCTCTTACAGCCTACTGGGAACATCTCTTACAAAGGCCTGTGAAACGCAGTTTCTTTGCAGGCCTGATCAGGCTGAAGTAGAACTTCTGCTCTGGGTGTGCTACATTGCCCCAGAGCTGAAGGCTCAACGTGCAGGCTTCTTTCCAAAAGGCGAGTTGGGCCCCAAAGCATCTTGCTTCCAGCTCTTTGGGAAGCTAAGAAACAACTCGCTCTGCACAGTGCTCTTACAGACTACCGGGAACATCTCTTACAAAGGCCTCTGAAACGCAGTTTCTTTCCTGGCCTGATCAGGCCAAAGTAGAACTTCTGCTCTGTGCGTGCTACATTGCCCTAGAGCTGAAAGGCACAACGTGCAGGCGTCTTTCCAAAGGGCGTGTTTGGCCCCAAAGCATCTTGCTTCCAGTTCTTTGGGAAGCTAAGAAACAACTCGCTCTGCACAGCGCTCTTACAGCCTACCGGGAACATCTCTTACAAAGGCCTGTGAAACGAAATTTCTTTGCAGGCCTCATCTAGCTGATGTAGAACTTCTGCTTCGGGTGTGCCACATTGCCCTAGAGCTGAAAGGCACAACGTGCAGGCTTCTTTCCAAAGGGCGAGTTGGGCCCCAAAGCATCTTGCTTCCAGCTCTTTGGGAAGCTAAGAAACAAGTCGCTCTGCACTTTTGTTTTACACACTACCGCGAACATGTCTTACAAAGGCCTGTGAAACGCAGTTTCTTTGCAGGCCTGAACTGGCTGAAGTAGAACTTCTGCTGTGTGTGTGATACATTGCCCTAGAGCTGAAAGGCACAACGTGCAGGCTTCTTTCCAAAGGGCGAGTTGGGCCCCAAAGCATCTTGCTTCCACCTCTTTGGGAAGCTAAAAAAAACTCGCTCTGCACAGTGCTCTTACAGCCTACCGGGAACATCTCTTCCAAAGGCCTGTGAAACGCAGTTTCCTTGCAGGCCTGATCTGGCTGAAGTAGAACTTCTGCTCTGGGTGTGCTACATTGCCCTAGAGCTGAAAGGCACAACGTGCAGGCTTCTTTCCAAAGGGCGAGTTGGGCCCCAAAGCATCTTGCTTCCAGCTCTTTGGGAAGCTAAGAAACAACTCGCTCTGCACAGTGCTCTTACAGCCTACCGGGAACATGTCTTACAAAGGCCTGTGAAACGCAGTTTCTCTGCAGGCCGTATCTGGCTGAAGTAGAACTCGGCTTGCGTGTGCTACATTGCACTAGATCTAAAAGGCATTACGTGCAGGCGTCTTTCCAAAGGGCGAGTTGGGCCCTAAAGCATCTTGCTTCCAGCTCTTTGGGAAGCTAAGAAACAACTCGCTCTGCACAGTGCTCTTACTGCCTACCGGGAACATCTCTTACAAAGGCCTGTGAAACGCAGTTTCTTTGCAGGCCTGAACTGGCTGAAGTAGAACTTCTTCTCTGGGTGTGCTACATTGCACTAGAGCTGAAAGGCACAACGTGCAGGCTTCTTTCCAAAGGGCGAGTTGGGCCCCAAAGCATCTTGCTTCCAGCTCTTTGGGAAGCTAAGAAACAACTCGCTCTGCACAGTGCTCTTACAGCCTACCGGGAACATATCTTACAAAGGCCTGTGAAACGCAGTTTCTTTCCTGGCCTGATATGGGTGAAGTAGAACTTCTGCTCTGCGTGTGCTGCATTGGCCTAGAGCTGAAAGGCACAACGTGCAGGCTTCTTTCCAAAGTGCGAGTTGGGCCCCAAAGCATCTTGCTTGCAGCTCCTTGGGAAGCTAAGATTCAACTCGCTATGCACAGTGCTCTTACAGCCTACCGGGAACATCTCTTACAAAGGCCTGTGAAACGCAGTTTCTTTGCAGGCCTAATCTGGCTGAAGTAGAACTTCTGCTCTGGGTGTGCTACATTGCCCTAGAGCTGAAAGGCACAACGTGCAGGCTTCTTTCCAAAAGGCGAGTTGGGCCACAAAGCATCTTGCTTCCAGCTCTTTGGGAAGCTAAGAAACAACTCGCTCTGCACAGTGCTCTTACAGCCTACCGGGAACATCTCTTACAAAGGCCTGTGGAACGCAGTTTCTTTGCAGGCCTGATCTGGCTGAAGTAGAACTTCTGCTCTGGGTGTGCTACATTGCCCTAGAGCTGAAAGGCACAACGTGCAGGCTTCTTTCCAAAGGGCGAGTTGGGCCCCAAAGCATCTTGCTTCCAGCTCTTTGGGAAGCTAAGAAACAACTCGCTCTGCACAGTGATCTTACAGCCTACCGGGAACATCTCTTCCAAAGGCCTGTGAAACGCAGTTTCCTGCAGGCCTGATCTGGCTGAAGTAGAACTTCTGCTCTGGGTGTGCTACATTGCCCTAGAGCTGAAAGGCACAACGTGCAGGCTTCTTTCCAAAGGGCGAGTTGGGCCCCAAAGCCTCTTGCTTCCAGCTCTTTGGGAAGCTAAGAAACAACTCGCTCTGCACAGTGCTCTTACAGCCTACCGGGAACATCTCTTTCAAAGGCCTGTGAAACGCAGTGTCTTTGCAGGCCTGATCTGGGTGAAGTAGAACTTCTGCTCTGGGTCTGCTACATTGCCCTAGAGCTGAAAGGCACAACGTGCAGGCTTCTTTCCAAAGGGCGAGTTGGGCCCCAAAGCATCTTGCTTCCAGCTCTTGGGGAAGCTAAGAAACAACTCGCTCTGCACAGTGCTCTTACAGCCTACCGGGAACATCTCTTACAAAGGCCTGTGAAACGCAGTTTCTTTGCAGGCCTGATCAGGCTGAAGTAGAACTTCTGCTCTGGGTGTGCTACATTGCCCCAGAGCTGAAGGCTCAACGTGCAGGCTTCTTTCCAAAAGGCGAGTTGGGCCCCAAAGCATCTTGCTTCCAGCTCTTTGGGAAGCTAAGAAACAACTCGCTCTGCACAGTGCTCTTACAGCCTACCGGGAACATCTCTTACAAAGGCCTGTGAAATGCAGTTTCTTTGAAGGCCTGATCTGGCTGAAGTAGAACTTCTGCTCTGCGTGTGCTACATTGCCCTAGAGCTGAAAGGCACAACGTGCAGGCTTCTTTCCAAAGGGCGAGTTGGGCCCCAAAGCATCTTGCCTCCAGCTCTTGGGGAAGCTAAGAATCAACTCGCTCTGCACAGTGCTCTTACTGCCTACTGGGAACATCTCTTCCAAAGGCCTGTGAAACACAGTTTCTTTGCAGGCCTGATCTGTCTGAAGTAGAACTTCTGCTGTGCGTGTGCTACATTGCCCTAGAGCTGAAAGGCACAACGTGCAGGCTTCTTTCAAAAGGGCGAGTTGGGCCCGAAAGCATCTTGATTTCAGCTCTTTGGGAAGCTAAGAAACAACTCGCTCTGCACAGTGCTCTTACTGCCTACCGGGAACATCTCTTACAAAGGCCTGTGAAACGCAGTTTCTTTCCTGGCCTGATCTGGCCAAAGTAGAACTTCTGCTCTGTGCGTGCTACATTGCCCTAGAGCTGAAAGGCACAACGTCCAGGCTTCTTTCCATGGGCGTGTTGGGACCCAAATCATCTTGGTTCCAGCTCTTTGGGAAGCTAAGAAACAGCTCGCTCTGAAGACCTCTCTTACAGCCAACCGGGAACATCTCTAACAAATGCCTGAGAAATGCAGTTTCCTTGCAGGCCTGATCTGGCTGAAGTAGTAATTCTGCTCTGGGTGTGCTACATTGCCCTAGAGATGAAAGGCACAACGTGCAGGCTTCTTTCCAAAGGGTGAGGTGGCCCCCAAAGCATCTTGCTTCCACCTCTTTGGGAAGCTACGAGACAGCTCGCTCTGCACAGTGCTCTTACACCCTACCGGGAATATCCCGCAGAAAGGTTTGTGACACGCAGTTTCTTTGCAGGCCTGATCTGTCTGAAGTAGAACTTCTGCTCTTGGTGTGCTACATTGCCCTAGAGCTGGAAGGCACAAAGTGCTGTCTTCTTTCCAAAGGGCGAGTTGGGCCCCAAAGCATCTTGCTTCCAGCTCTTTGGGAAGCAAAGAAGCAACTCGGTCTGCACAGTGCTCTTACAGCCTACCGGGAACATCTCTTACAAAGGCCTGTGAAACGCAGTTTCTTTGCAGGCCAGAACTGGCTGAAGTAGAACTTCTTCTCTGGGTGTGCTACATTGCACTAGAGCTGAAAGGCACAACGTGCAGGCTTCTTTCCAAAGGGCGAGTTGGGCCCCAAAGCATCTTGCTTCCAGCTCTTTGGGAAGCTAAGAAACAACTCGCTCTGCACAGTGCTCTTACAGCCTACCGGGAACATATCTTACAAAGGCCTGTGAAACGCAGTTTCTTTCCTGGCCTGATCTGGGTGAAGTAGAACTTCTGCTCTGCGTGTGCTGCATTGGCCTAGAGCTGAAAGGCACAACGTGCAGTCTCCTTTCCAAAGGGAGAGTTGGGCCCCAAAGCATCTTGCTTCCATCTCTTTGGGAAGCTAAGAAACAACTCGCTCTGCACTTTTGTTTTACACACTACCACAAACATGTCGTACAAAGGCCTGTGAAACGCAGTTTCTTCCCAGGCGTGACCTCGCTGAAGTAGAACTTCTGCTCTGCCGTGTCCTACATATGCCAAGAGCTGCAAGGCACAAGGTCCTGCCTCGTTTCCACAAGAGGAGAGAACTCCCTCAGCGTCCTGCTCCCAGCTCTTTCGGCAGCTATGAAAGAACTACCTCTGCATAGGGCTCTTTCAGCCTACCTGGAGCATGTCTTACAAAGGCCTGTTAAACGCAGTTTCTTTGCAGGCCTGACCTGGGTGAAGTAGAACTTCTGCTCTTGGTGTGATACTTTGCCCTAGAGCTGAAATGCACAACGTGCAGTCTCCTTTCCAAAGGGCAAGTTGGGCCCCAAAGCATCTTGCTTCCCGCTCTTTGGGAAGCTAAGAAACAACTCGCTCTGCACAGTGCTCTTACAGCCTACCGGGGACATATCTTACAAAGGCCTGTGAAACGCAGTTTCTTTGCAGGCCTGATCTGGCTGAAGTAGAACTTCTGCTCTGCATGTGCTACATTGCCCTAGAGCTGAAAGGCACAGCGTGCGGGCTTCTTTCCAAAGGGCGAGTTGGGCCCCAAAGCATCTTGCTTCCAGCTCTTTGGGAAGCTAAGAAACAACTCGCTCTGCACAGTGCTTTACAGCCTACCGGGAACATCTCTTCCAAAGGCCTGTGAAACGCAGTTTCTTTGCAGGCCTGATCTGGCTGAAGTAGAACTTCTGCTGTGCTTGTGCTACATTGCCCTAGAGCTGAAAGGCACAACGTCCAGGCTTCTTTCCAAAGGGCGTGTTGGGACCCAAATCATCTTGGTTCCAGCTCTTTGGGAAGCTAAGAAACAGCTCGCTCTGAAGACCTCTCTTACAGCCAACCGGGAACATCTCTAACAAAGGCCTGAGAAATGCAGTTTCCTTGCAGGCCTGATCTGGCTGAAGTAGTAATTCTGCTCTGGGTGTGCTACATTGCCCTAGAGATGAAAGGCACAACGTGCAGGCTTCTTTCCAAAGGGTGAGGTGGCCCCCAAAGCATCTTGCTTCCACCTCTTTGGGAAGCTACGAGACAGCTCGCTCTGCACAGTGCTCTTACACCCTACCGGGAATATCCCGCAGAAAGGTTTGTGACACGCAGTTTCTTTGCAGGCCTGATCTGTCTGAAGTAGAACTTCTGCTCTTGGTGTGCTACATTGCCCTAGAGCTGGAAGGCACAAAGTGCTGTCTTCTTTCCCAAGGGCGAGTTGGGCCCCAAAGCATCTTGCTTCCAGCTCTTTGGGAAGCAAAGAAGCAACTCGGTCTGCACAGTGCTCTTACAGCCTACCGGGAACATCTCTTACAAAGGCCTGTGAAACGCAGTTTCTTTGCAGGCCTGAACTGGCTGAAGTAGAACTTCTTCTCTGGGTGTGCTACATTGCACTAGAGCTGAAAGGCACAACGTGCAGGCTTCTTTCCAAAGGGCGAGTTGGGCCCCAAAGCATCTTGCTTCCAGCTCTTTGGGAAGCTAAGAAACAACTCGCTCTGCACAGTGCTCTTACAGCCTACCGGGAACATATCTTACAAAGGCCTGTGAAACGCAGTTTCTTTCCTGGCCTGATATGGGTGAAGTAGAACTTCTGCTCTGCGTGTGCTGCATTGGCCTAGAGCTGAAAGGCACAACGTGCAGGCTTCTTTCCAAAGTGCGAGTTGGGCCCCAAAGCATCTTGCTTGCAGCTCCTTGGGAAGCTAAGAAACAACTCGCTATGCACAGTGCTCTTACAGCCTACCGGGAACATCTCTTACAAAGGCCTGTGAAACGCAGTTTCTTTGCAGGCCTAATCTGGCTGAAGTAGAACTTCTGCTCTGGGTGTGCTACATTGCCCTAGAGCTGAAAGGCACAACGTGCAGGCTTCTTTCCAAAAGGCGAGTTGGGCCACAAAGCATCTTGCTTCCAGCTCTTTGGGAAGCTAAGAAACAACTCGCTCTGCACAGTGCTCTTACAGCCTACCGGGAACATCTCTTACAAAGGCCTGTGGAACGCAGTTTCTTTGCAGGCCTGATCTGGCTGAAGTAGAACTTCTGCTCTGGGTGTGCTACATTGCCCTAGAGCTGAAAGGCACAACGTGCAGGCTTCTTTCCAAAGGGCGAGTTGGGCCCCAAAGCATCTTGCTTCCAGCTCTTTGGGAAGCTAAGAAACAACTCGCTCTGCACAGTGATCTTACAGCCTACCGGGAACATCTCTTCCAAAGGCCTGTGAAACGCAGTTTCCTGCAGGCCTGATCTGGCTGAAGTAGAACTTCTGCTCTGGGTGTGCTACATTGCCCTAGAGCTGAAAGGCACAACGTGCAGGCTTCTTTCCAAAGGGCGAGTTGGGCCCCAAAGCCTCTTGCTTCCAGCTCTTTGGGAAGCTAAGAAACAACTCGCTCTGCACAGTGCTCTTACAGCCTACCGGGAACAGCTCTTACAAAGGCCTGTGAAACGCAGTTTCTCTGCAGGCCTTATCTGGCTGAAGTAGAACTCGGCTTGCGTGTGCTACATTGCACTAGAGCTAAAAGGCACTACGTGCACGCTTCTTTCCAAAGGGCGAGTTGGGCCCCAAATCATCTTGCTTCCAGCTCTTTGGGAAGCTAAGAAACAACTCGCTCTGCACTTTTGTTTTACACTCTACCGCGAACATGTCTTACAAAAGCCTGTGACACGCAGTTTCTTCCCAGGTGTGGTCTCGCTGAAGTAGAACTTCTGCTCTGCCGTGTCCTACAAGGGCATAGAGCTGCAAGGCACAAGGTCGTGCCTTGTTTCCCCAAGAGGAGAGAACTCCCTCAGCATCCAGGTCCCAGCTCTTTGGGCAGCTAAGAAAAAACTAGCTGTGCATAGGGCTCTTTCAGCCTACCTGGAGCATGTCTTACAAAGGCCTGTGAAACGCAGTTTCTTTGCAGGCCTGACCTGGCTGAAGTAGAACTTCTGATCTGGGTGTGCTACATTGCCCTAGAGCTGAAAGGAACAAAGTGCTGTCTTCTTTCCAAAGGGCGAGTTGGGCCCCAAACCATCTTGCTTCCAGCTCTTTGGGAAGCTAAGAAACAACTCGCTCTGCACAGTGCTCTTACAGCCTACCGGGAACATCTCTTTCAAAGGCCTGTGAAACGCAGTGTCTTTGCAGGCCTGATCTGGGTGAAGTAGAACTTCTGCTCTGGGTGTGCTATATTGCCCTAGAGCTGAAAGGCACAACGTGCAGGCTTCTTTCCAAAGGGCGAGTTGGGCCCCAAAGCATCTTGCTTCCAGCTCTTTGGGAAGCTAAGAAACAACTCGCTCTGCACAGTGCTCTTACAGCCTAACGGGAACATCTCTTCCAAAGTCCTGTGAAACGCAGTTTCTTTGCAGGCCTGAACTGGCTGAAGTACAACTTCTGCTCTGGGTGTGCTACATTGCCCTAGAGCTGAAAGGCACAACGTGCAGGCTTCTTTCCAAAGGGCGAGTTGGGCCCGAAAGCTTCTTGCTTCCAGCTCTTTGGGAGGCTAAGAAACAACTCGTTCTGCACAGTGCTCCTACAGCCTACCGGGAACATCTCTTACAAAGGCCTGTGAAACGAAATTTCTTTGCGGGCCTCATCTAGCTGATGTAGAACTTCTGCTTTGTGTGTGCCACTTTGCCCTGGAGCTGAAAGGCACAACGTTCAGGCTTCTTTCCAAAGGGCGAGTTGGGCCCCAAAGCCTCTTGCTTCCAGCTCTTTGGGAAGCTAAGAAACAACTCGCTCTGCACTTTTGTTTTACACACTACTGCGAACATGTCTTACAAAGGCCTGTGAAACGCAGTTTCTTCCCAGGCGTGATCTCGCTGAAGTAGAACTTCTGCTCTGCCGTGTCCTACATGGGCCTAGAGCTGCAAGGCACAAGGTCCTGCCTTGTTTCCCCAAGAGGAGAGAACTCCCTCAGCGTCCAGGTCCCAGCTCTTTGGGCAGCTAAGAAAAAACTAGCTCTGCATAGGGCTCTTTCAGCCTACCGGGAACATGTCTTACAAAGGCCTGTGAAACGCAGTTTCTTTGCAGGCCTGATCGGGCTGAAGTAGAACTTCTGCTCTGGGTGTGCTACATTGCCCTAGAGCTGAAAGGCACAAAGTGCTGTCTTCTTTCCAAAGGGCGAGTTGGGCCCCAAAGCATCTTGCTTCCAGCTCTTTGGGAAGCTAAGAAACAACTCGCTCTGCACAGTGCTCTTACAGCCTACCGGGAACATCTCTTTCAAAGGCCTGTGAAACGCAGTGTCTTTGCAGGCCTGATCTGGGTGAAGTAGAACTTCTGCTCTGGGTGTGCTACATTGCCCTAGAGCTGAAAGGCACAAAGTGCTGTCTTCTTTCCAAAGGGCGAGTTGGGCCCCAAAGCATCTTGCTTCCAGCTCTTTGGGAAGCTAAGAAACAACTCGCTCTGCCCAGTGCTCTTACAGCCTTCCGGGAACATCTCTTTCAAAGGCCTGTGAAACGCAGTGTCTTTGCAGGCCTGATCTCGGTGAAGTAGAACTTCTGCTCTGGGTGTGCTATATTGCCCTAGAGCTGAAAGGCACAACGTGCAGGCTTCTTTCCAAGGGCGAGTTGGGCCCCAAAGCATCTTGCTTCCAGCTCTTTGGGAAGCTAAGAAACAACTCGCTCTGCACAGTGCTCTTACAGCCTAACGGGAACATCTCTTCCAAAGTCCTGTGAAACGCAGTTTCTTTGCAGGCCTGAACTGGCTGAAGTAGAACTTCTGCTCTGGGTGTGCTACATTGCCCTAGAGCTGAAAGGCACAACGTGCAGGCTTCTTTCCAAAGGGCGAGTTGGGCCCGAAAGCTTCTTGCTTCCAGCTCTTTGGGAGGCTAAGAAACAACTCGTTCTGCACAGTGCTCCTACAGCCTACTGGGAACATCTCTTACAAAGGCCTGTGAAACGAAATTTCTTTGCGGGCCTCATCTAGCTGATGTAGAACTTCTGCTTTGTGTGTGCCACTTTGCCCTAGAGCTGAAAGGCACAACGTTCAGGCTTCTTTCCAAAGGGCGAGTTGGGCCCCAAAGCCTCTTTCTTCCAGCTCTTTGGGAAGCTAAGAAACAACTCGCTCTGCACTTTTGTTTTACACACTACCGCGAACATGTCTTACAAAGGCCTGTGACACGCAGTTTCTTCCCAGGCGTGATCTCGCTGAAGTAGAACGTCTGCTCTGCCGTGTCCTACAAGGGCATAGAGCTGCAAGGCACAATGTCCTGCCTTGTTTCCCCAAGAGGAGAGAACTCCCTCAGCGTCCAGGTCCCAGCTCTTTGGGCAGGTAAGAAAAAACTAGCTCTGCATAGGGCTCTTTCAGCCTACCTGGAGCATGTCTTATAAAGGCCTGTGAAACGCAGTTTCTTTGCAGGCCTGATCTGGCTGAAGCAGAACTTCTGCTCTGGGTGTGCTACATTGCCCTAGAGCTGAAAGGCACAACGTGCAGGCTTCTTTCCAAAGGGCGAGTTTTGCCCCAAAGCATCTTGCTTCCAGCTCTTTGGGAGCTAAGAAGCAACTCGCTCTACACAGTGCTCTTACAGCCTACCGGGAACATCTCTTACAAAGGCCTGTGAAACGCAGTTTCTTTGCAGGCCTGAACTGGCTGAAGTAGAACTTCTGCTCTGGGTGTGCTACATTGCCCTAGAGCTGAAAGCCACAACGTGCAGGCTTCTTTCCAAAGGGCGAGTTGGGCCACTAAGCATCTTGCTTCCAGCTCTTTGGGAGGATAAGAAACAACTCGCTCTGCACAGTGCTCCTACAACCTACCGGGAACATCTCTTACAAAGGCCTGTGAAACGAAATTTCTTTGCAGGTGTCATCTAGCTGATGTAGAACTTCTGCTTTGGGTGTGCCACATTGCCCTAGAGCTGAAAGGCACAACGTGCAGGCTTCTTTCCAAAGGGCGAGTTGGGCCCCAAAGCATCTTGATTCCAGCTCTTTGGGAAGCTAAGAAACAACTCGCTCTGCACTTTTGTTTTACACACTACCGCGAACATGTCTTACAAAGGCCTGTGAAACGCAGTTTCTTCCCAGGCGTGACCTCACTGAAGTAGAACTTCTGCTCTGCTGTGTCCTACATATGCCTAGAGCTGCAAGGCACAAGGTCCTGCCTCTTTTCCACAAGAGGAGAGATCTCCCTCAGCGACTGGTCCCAGCTCTTTGGCAGCTAAGAAAAAACTAGCTCAGCATAGGGCTCTTTCAGCCTACCGGGAAAATGTCTTACAAAGGCCTGTGAAACGCAGTTTCTTTGCAGGCCTGATCTGGCTGAAGTAGAACTTCTGCTCTGGGTGTGCTACATTGCCCTAGAGCTGAAAGGCACAAAGTACTGTCTTCTTTCCATAGGGCGAGTTGGGCCCCAAAGCATCTTGCTTCCAGCTCTTTGGGAAGCTAAGAAACAACTCGCTCTGCACAGTGCTCTTACAGCCTACCGGGAACATCTCTTACAAAGGCCTGTGAAACGCAGTTTCTTTGCAGGCCTGATCTGGCTGAAGTAGAACTTCTGCTCTGGGTGTGCTACATTGCCCTAGAGCTGAAAGGCACAACGTGCAGGCTTCTTTCCAGAGGGCGAGTTGTGCCCCAAAGCATCTTGCTTCCAGCTCTTTGGGAAGCAAAGAAACAACTCGCTCTGCACAGTGCTCTTACAGCTTACCGGGAACATCTCTTTCAAAGGCCTGTGAAACGCAGTTTCTTCCCAGGCGTGACCTCGCTGAAGTAGAACTTCTGCTCTGCCGTGTCCTACATATGCCTAGAGCTGCAAGGCACAAGGTCCAGCCTCTTTTCCGCAAGAGGAGAGATCTCCCTCAGCGTCCTCGTCCCAGCTCTTTGGGCAGCTAAGAAAAAACTAGCTCTGCATAGGGCTCTCTCAGCCTACCGGGAGCATGTCTTACAAAGGCCTGTGAAACGCAGTGTCTTTGCAGGCCTGATCTGGCTGAAGTAGAACTTCTGCTCTGGGTGTGCTACATTGCCCTAGAGCTGAAAGGCACAAAGTGCTGTCTTCTTTCCAAAGGGCGAGTTGGGCCCCAAAGCATCTTGCTTCCAGCTCTTTGGGAAGCTAAGAAACAACTCGCTCTGCACAGTGCTCTTACAGCCTACCGGGAACATCTCTTCCAAAGGCCTGTGAAACGCAGTTTCTTTGCAGGCCTGATCTGGCTGAAGTAGAACTTCTGCTCTGCGTGTGCTACATTGCCCTAGAGCTGAAAGGCACAACGTGCAGGATTCTTTCCAAAGGGCGAGTTGGGCCACAAAGCATCTTGCTTCCAGCTCTTTGGGAAGCTAAGAAACAACTCGCTCTGCACAGTGCTCTTACAGCCTACCGGGAACATCTCTTACAAAGGCCTGTGAAACGCAGTTTCTTTGCAGGCCTGATCTGGCTGAAGTAGAACTTCTGCTCTGGGTGTGCTACATTGCCCTAGAGCTGAAAGGCACAACGTACAGGCTTCTTTCCAAAGTGCGAGTTTCGCCCCAAAGCATCTTGCTTCCAGCTCTTTGGGAAGCTAAGAAACAACTCGCTCTGCACAGTGCTCTTACAGCCTACCGGGAACATCTCTTACAAAGGCCTGTGAAACGCAGTTTCTTTGCAGGCCTGATCTGGCTGAAGTAGAACTTCTGCTCTGGGTGTGCTACATTGCCCAAGAGCTGGAAGGCACAAAGTGCTGTCTTCCTTCATAAGGGCGAGTTGGGCCCAAAGCATCTTGGTTCCAGCTCTTTGGGAAGCTAAGAAACAGCTCGCTCTGCAGACCTCTCTTACAGCCAACCGAAACATCTCTTACAAAGGCCTGAGAAAGGCAGTTTCTTTGCAGGCCTGATCTTGCTGAAGTAGTACTTCTGCTCTGGGTGTGCTACGATGCCCTAGAGTTGAAAGGCACAATGTGCAGGCTTCTTTCCAAAGGGTGAGGTGGCCCCCAAAGCATCTTGCTTCCAGCTAATGGGAAGCTAAGTGACAGCTCGCTCTGCACAGTGCTCTTACACCCTACCGGGAACATCCCGCAGAAAGGCTTGTGACACGCAGTTTCTTTGCAGGCCTGATCTGGCTGAAGTAGAACTTCTGCTATTGGTGTGCTACATCGTCGTAGAGCTGGAAGACACAAAGTGCTGTCTTCTTTCGAAAGGGCGAGTTCGGCCCCAAAGCATCTTGCTTCCAGCTCTTTGGGAAACTAAGAAACAACTCGCTCTGCACTTTTGTTTTACACACTACCGCGAACATGTCTTACAAAGGCCTGTGAAACGCAGTTTCTTACCAGGCGTGACCTCGCTGAAGTAGAACTGCTGCTCTGCCGTGTCCTATATATGCCTAGAGCTGCAAGGCACAAGGTCCTGCCTCGTTTGCACAAGAGGAGAGAACTCCCTCAGCGTCCTGGTCCCAGCTCTTTGGGCAGCTAAGAAAAAACTAGCTCTGCATAGGGCTCTTTCAGCCTACCGGGAACATCTCTTTCAAAGGCCTGTGAAACGCAGTGTCTTTGCAGGCCTGACCTGTGTGAAGTAGAACTTCTGCTCTGGGTGTGCTACATTGCCCTAGAGCTGAAAGGCACAACGTGCAGGCTTCTTTCCAAAGGGCGAGTTGGGCCCCAAAGCATCTTGCTTCCAGCTCTTTGGGAAGCTAAGAAACAACTCGCTCTGCACAGTGCTCTTACAGCCTACCGGGAACATCTCTTACAAAGGCCTGTGAAACGCAGTTTCTTTGCAGGCCTGATCTGGCTGAAGTAGAACTTCTGCTATGGGTGTGCTACATTGCCCTAGAGCTGAAAGGCACAAAGTGCAGGCTTCTTTCCAAAGGGCGAGTTGGGCCCCAAAGCATCTTGCTTCCAGCTCTTTGGGAAGCTAAGAAACAACTCGCTCTGCACTTTTGTTTTACACACTACCGCGAACATGTCTTACAAAGGCCTGTGACACGCAGTTTCTTCCCAGGCGTGATCTCGCTGAAGTAGAACTTCTGCTCTGCCGTGTCCTACAAGGGTATAGAGCTGCAAGGCACAAGGTCCAGCCTTGTTTCCACAAGAGGAGGGAACTCCCTCAGCGTCCTGGTCCCAGCTCTTTGGGCTGCTAAGAAAAAACTAGCTCTGCATAGGGCTCTTTCAGCCTACCGGGAACATGTGTTACAAAGGCCTGTGAAACGCAGTTTCTTTGCAGGCCTGATCTGGCTGAAGTAGAACTTCTGCTCTGGGTGTGCTACATTGCCCTAGAGCTGAAAGGCACAACGTGCAGGGTTCTTTCCACGGGGGAGTTGGGCCCCAAAGCATCTTGCTTCCAGCTCTTTGGGAAGCTAAGAAACAACTCGCTCTGCACAGTGCTTTTACAGCCTACCGGGAACATCTCTTACAAAGGCCTGTGAAACGCAGTGTCTTTGCAGGCCTGATCTGGCTGAAGTAGAACTTCTGCTGTGCTTGTGCTACATTGCCCTAGAGCTGAAAGGCACAACGTCCAGGCTTCTTTCCAAAGGGCGTGTTGGGCCCCAAAGCATCTTGCTTTCAGCTCTTTGGGAAGCTAAGTAACAACTCGCTATGCACAGTGCTCTTACAGCCTACCGGGAACATCTCTTACAATGGCCTGTGAAACGCAGTGTCTTTGCAGGCCTGATCTGGCTGAAGTAGAACTTCTGCTCTGCGTGTGCTACATTGCCCTAGAGCTGAAAGGCACAACGTCCAGGCTTCTTTCCAAAGGGCGTTTTGGGCCCCAAAGCATCTTGGTTCCAGCTCTTTGGGAAGCTAAGAAACAGCTCGCTCTGAAGACCTCTCTTACAACCAACCGGGAACATCTCTAACAAAGGCCTGAGAAATGCAGTTTCCTTGCAGGCCTGATCTGGCTGAAGTAGTACTTCTGCTCTGGGTGTGCTACATTGCCCTAGAGATGAAAGGCACAATGTGCAGGCTTCTTTCCAAAGGGTGAGGTGGCCCCCACAGCATCTTGCTTCCAGCTCTTTGTGAAGTTAAGAGACAACTCGCTCTGCACAGTGCTCTTACACCCTACCGGGCACATCCCGCAGAAAGGCTTGTGACACGCAGTTTCTTTGCAGGCCTCATCTGGCTGAAGTAGAACTTCTGCTCTGGGTGTGCTACATTGCCCTAGAGCTGAAAGGCACAACGTGCAGGCTTCTATCCAAAGGGCGAGTTGGGCCACAAAGCATCTTGCTTCCAGCTCTTTGGGAAGCTAAGAAACAACACGCTCTGCACAGTGCTCTTACACCCTACCGGGAACATCTCTTACAAAGGCCTGTGAAACGCAGTTTCTTTGCAGGCCTGATCTGGCTGAAGTAGAACTTCTGCTCTGGGTGTGCTATATTGCCCTAGAGCTGAAAGGCACAACGTGCATGCTCCTTTCCAAAGGGCGAGTTGGGCCCCAAAGCATCTTGCTTCCAGTTCTTTGGGAAGCTAAGAAACAACTCGCTCTGCACAGTGCTCTTACACCCTACCGGGAACATGTCTTCCAAAGGCCTGTGAAACGCAGTTTCCTTGCAGGCCTGATCTGGCTGAAGTAGAACTTCTGCTCTGGGTGTGCTACATTGCCCTAGAGCTGAAAGGCACAACGTGCAGGCTTCTTTCCAAAGGGCGAGTTGGGCCCCAAAGCCTCTTGCTTCCAGCTCTTTGGGAAGCTAAGAAACAACTCGCTCTGCACAGTGCTCTTACAGCCTACCGGGAACATGTCTTCCAAAGGCCTGTGAAACGCAGTTTCCTTGCAGGCCTGATCTGGCTGAAGTAGAACTTCTGCTCTGGGTGTGCTACATTGCCCTAGAGCTGAAAGGCACAACGTGCAGGCTTCTTTCCAAAGGGCGATTTTCGCCCCAACGCATCTTGGTGCCAGTTCTTTGGGAAGCTAAGAAACAGCTCGCTCTGCAGACCTCTCTAACAGCCTACCGGGAACATCTCTTACAAAAGCCTGAGAAATGCAGTTTCTTTGCAGGCCTGATCTGGCTGAAGTAGTACTTCTGCTCTGGGTGTGCTACATTGCCCTAGAGATGAAAGGCACAATGTGCAGGCTTCTTTCCAAAGGGTGAGGTGGCCCCCAAAGCATCTTGCTTCCAGCTAATGGGAAGCTAAGAGACAGCTCGCTCTGCACAGTGCTCTTACACCCTACCGGGAACATCCCGCAGAAAGGCTTGTGACACGCAGTTTCTTTGGAGGCCTGATCTGGCTGAAGTGGAACTTCTGCTCTAAGTGTGCTACATCGCCCTAGAGCTGGAAGGCACAAAGTGCTGTCTTCTTTCCAAAGGGCGAGTTCGGCCCCAAAGCATCTTGCTTCCAGCTCTTTGGGAAGCAAAGAAACAACTCGCTCTGCACTTTTGTTTTACACACTACCGCGAACATGTCTTACAAAGGCCTGTGAAACGCAGTTTCTTCCCAGGCGTGATCTCGCTGAAGTAGAACTTCTGCTCTGCCGTGTCCTATATATGCCTAGAGCTGCAAGGCACAAGGTCCTGCCTCGTTTCCACAAGAGGAGAGAACTCACTCAGCGTCCAGGTCCCAGCTATTTGGGCAGCTAAGAAAAAACTAGCTCTGCAAAGGGCTCTTTCAGCCTACCGGGAGCATGTCTTACAAAGGCCTGTGAAACGCAGTTTCTTTGCAGGCCTGATCTGGATGAAGTAGAACTTCTGCTCTGGGTGTGCTACATTGCCCTAGAGCTGAAAGGCACAACGTGCAGGCTTCTTTCCAAAGGGCGAGTTGGGCCCCAAATCATCTTGCTTCCAGCTCTTTGGGAAGCTAAGAAGCAACTCGCTCTGCACAGTGCTCTTACAGCCTACCGGGAACATCTCTTACAAAGGCCTGTGAAACGCAGTTTCTTTGCTGGCCTCATCTGGCTGAAGTAGAACTTCTGCTCTGGGTGTGCTACATTGCCCTAGAGCTGAAAGGCACAACGTGCAGGCTTCTTTCCAAAGGGCGAGATGGGCCCCAAAGCATCTTGCTTCCAGCTCTTTGGGAAGCTAAGAAACAAATCGCTCTGCACAGTGCTCTTATAGCCTACCGGGAAAATCTCTTACAAAGGCCTGTGAAACGCAGTTTCTCTGCAGGCCTGACCTGGCTGATGTAGAACTTCTGCTCTGGGTGTGCCACATTGCCCCAGAGCTGAAAGGCAGAACGTGCAGGCTTCTTAACATAGGGCGAGTTGGGCCGCAAAGCCTCTTGCTTCCAGCTCTTTGGCAAGCCAAGAAACAACTCGCTCTGCACAGTGCTCTTACAGCCTACCAGGAACATCTCTTACAAAGGCCTGTGTAACGCAGTTTCTTTGCAGGCCTGATCTGGCTGAAGTAGAACTTCTGCTCTTGTTATGCTACATTGCCCTAGAGCTGGAAGGCACAAAGTGAGGTCTTCTTTCCAAAGGGCGAGTTGGGCTCCAAAGTATCTTGCTTCCAGCTCTTTGGGAAGCTGAGAAACAACTCGCTCTGCACTGTGCTCTTACAGCCTACCGGGAACATCTCTTACAAATGCCTGTGAAACGCAGTTTGTTTGCAGGCCTGATCTGGCTGAAGGAGAACTTCTGCTCCGGCTGTGCTACATAGCCCTGGAGCCGCAAGGCACAACGTGCGGTCTCCTTTCCAAAGGGCGAGTGGGACCCCAAAGCATCTTGCTTCCAGCTCTTTGGGAAGCTAAGAAACAACTCGCTCTGCACTTTTGTTTTACACACTACCGCAAACATGTCGTACAAAGGCCTGTGAAACGCAGTTTCTTCCCAGGCGTGACCTCGCTGAAATAGAACTTATGCTCTGCCGTGTCCTACCTATGCCAAGAGCTGCAAGGCACAAGGTCCTGCCTCGTTTCCACAAGAGGAGAGAACTCCCTCAGCGTCCTGGTCCCAGCTCTTTGGGCAGCTAAGAAAGAACTACCTCTGCATAGGGCTCTTTCAGCCTACCTGGAGCATGTCTTACAAAGGCCTGTTAAACGCAGTTTCTTTGCAGGCCTGATCTGGGTGACGTAGAACTTCTGCTCTGGGTGTGATACTTTGCCCTAGAGCTGAAATGCACAACGTGCAGTCTCCTTTCCAAAGGGCAAGTTGGGCCCCAAAGCATCTTGCTTCCAGCTCTTTGGGAAGCTAAGAAACAACTCGCTCTGCACAGTGCTCTTACAGCCTACCGGGAACATATCTTACAAAGGCCTGTGAAACGCAGTTTCTTTGCAGGCCTGATCTGGCTGAAGTAGAACTTATCCTCTGCGTGTGCTACATTGCCCTAGAGCTGAAAGGCACAACGTCCATGCTTCTTTCCAAAGGGCGTGTTGGGCCCCAAAGCATCTTGGTTCCAGCTCTTTGGGAAGCTAAGAAACAGCTCGCTCTGAAGACCTCTCTTACAGCCAACCGGGAACATCTCTAACAAAGGCCTGAAAAATGCAGTTTCCTTGCAGGCCTGATCTGGCTGAAGTAGTACTTCTGCTCTGGGTGTGCTACATTGCCCTAGAGATGAAAGGCACAATGTGCAGGCTTCTTTCCAAAGGGTGAGGTGGCCCCCAAAGCATCTTGCTTCCAGCTCTTTGGGAAGCTACGAGACAGCTCGCTCTGCACAGTGCTCTTACACCCTACCGGGAACATCCCGCAGAAAGGCTTGTGACACGCAGTTTCTTTGCAGGCCTGATCTGGCTGAAGTAGAACTTCTGCTCTGCGTGTGCTACATTGCCCTAGAGCTGAAAGGCACAACACGCAGGCTTCTTTCCAAAGGGCGAGTTGGGCCAAAAGCATCTTGCTTCCAGCTCTTTGGGAAGCTAAGAAACAACTCGCTCTGCACAGTGCTCTTACAGCCTACCGGGGACATCTCTTACAAAGGCCTGTGAAACGCAGTGTCTTTGCAGGCCTGATCTGGGTGAAGTAGAACTTCTGCTCTGCATGTGCTGCATTGGCCTAGAGCTGAAAGGCACAACACGCAGGCTTCTTTCCAAAGGGCGAGTTGGGCCCCAAAGCATCTTGCTTCCAGTTCTTTGGGAAGCTAAGAAACAACTCTCTCTGCACAGTGCTCTTACAGCCTACCGGGAACATCTCTTTCAAAGGCCTGTGAAACGCAGTGTCTTTGCAAGCCTGATCTGGCTGAAGTAGAACTTCTGCTCTGGGTGTGATACATTGCCCTAGAGCTGAAAGGCACAACGTGCCGGCTTCTTTCCAAAGGGCGAGTTGGGCCCCAAAGCATCTTGCTTCCAGCTCTTTGGGAAGCTAAGAAACAACTCGCTCTGCACTTTTGTCTTACACACTACCACGAACATGTCTTACCAAGGCCTGTGAAACGCAGTTTCTTCCCAGGCATGATCTCGCCGAAGTAGAACTTCTGCTCTGCCGTGTCCTACATGGGCCTAGAGCTGCAAGGCACAAGGTCCTGCCTTGTTTCCCCAAGAGGAGAGAACTCCCTCAGCGTCCAGGTGCCAGCTCTTTGGGCAGCTAAGAAAAAAGTAGCTCTGCATAGGGCTCTTTCAGCCTACCGGGAACATGTCTTACAAAAAACTGTGAAACGCAGTTTCTTTGCAGGCGTGATCTGGCTGAAGTAGAACTTCTGCTCTGGGGGTGCTGCATTGCCCTAGAGCTACAAGGCACAATGTGCTGTCTTCTTTCCAAAGGGCGAGTTGGGCCCCAAAGCATCTTGCTTCCAGCTCTTTGGGAAGCTAAGAAACAACTCGCTCTGCAGACTTCTCTTACAGCCTTCCGGGATCATCTCTAACAAAGGCCTGTGAAACGCAGTTTCTTTGTAGGCCTGATCTGGCTGAAGTAGAACTTCTGCTCTGGGTGTGCTACATTGCCCTAGAGCTGAAAGGCACAACGTGCAGGCTTCTTACCAAAGGGCGATTTGGGCCCCAAAGCATCTTGCTTCCAGCTCTTTGGGAAGCTAAGAGACAACTCGCACTGCACAGTGCTCTTACACTCTACCCGGAACATCCCGCAGAAAGGACTGTGACACGCAGTTTCTTTGCAGGACCTGATCTGGCTGAAGTAGAACTTCTGCTCTGGGTGTGCTACACCGCCCTAGAGCTGAAAGGGACAACGTGCAGGCTTCTTTCCAAAGGGCGAGTTGGGCCCCAAAGCATCTTGCTTCCAGCTCTTTGGGACGCTGAGACACAAATCGGTCTGCACAGTGCTCTTACAGCCTACCGGGAACATCTCTTACAAAGGCCTGTGAAACGCAGTTTCTTTGCAGGCCTGACCTGGCTGATGTAGAACTTCTGCTCTGGGTGTGCCACATTGCCCCAGAGCTGAAAGGCACAACGTGCAGGCTTCTTAACAAAGGGCGAGTTGGGCCGCAAAGCCTCTTACTTCCAGCTCTTTGTGAAGCCAAGAAACAACTCGCTCTGCACAGTGCTCTTACAGCCTACCGGGAACATCTCTTACAAAGGCCTGTGAAACGCCGTTTCTTTGCAGCCCTGATCTGGCAGAAGTAGAACTTCTGCTCTGGGTGTGCTACATTGCCCTAGAGCTGGAAGTCACAAAGTGCTGTCTTCCTTCCTAAGGCCGGGTTGGGCCCCAAAGCATCTTGCTTCCAGCTCTTTGGGAAGCTAAGAAACCACCTGCTCTGCAGACCTCTCTTACAGACTACCGGGAAAATCTCTTACAAATGTTTGTGAAATGCAGTTTCTTTGCAGGCCTGATCTGGCTGAAGGAGCACTTCCGCTCTGGTGTGCTACATTGCCCTAGAGCTGAAAGGCACAACGTGCAGGCTTCTTTCCAAAGGGCGACATTACCCCCAAAGCATCTTGCTTCCAGCTCTATGGGAAGCTGAGAAACAACTCGCTCTGCACAGTGCTCTTACAGCCTACCGGGAACATCTCTTACAAATGCCTGTGAAACGCAGTTTCTTTGTAGGCTTGATCTGGCTGAAGTAGAACCTATGCTCTGGGTGTGCTACATTACCCTAGAGCAGCAAGGCACAACTTGCAGTCTCCTTTCCAAAGGGCGAGTGGGGCCCCAAAGCATCTTGCTTCTAGCTCTGTGGGAAGCTAAGAGACAACTCTCACTGCACAGTCCTCTTACACCCTACCGGGAACATCCTGCAGAAAGGCTTGTGACACGCAGTTTCTTTGCAGGCCTGATCTGGCTGAAGTAGAACTTCTGCTCTGGGGGTGCTGCATTGCCCTAGAGCTACAAGGCACAATGTGCTGTCTTCTTTCCAAAGGGCGAGTTGGGCCCCAAAGCATCTTGCTTCCAGCTCTTTGGGAAGCTAAGAAACAACTCGCTCTGCAGACTTCTCTTACAGCCTTCCGGGAACATCTCTAACAAAGGCCTGTGAAACGCAGTTTCTTTGTAGGCCTGATCTGGCTGAAGTAGAACTTCTGCTCTGGGTGTGCTACATTGCCCTAGAGCTGAAAGGCACAACGTGCAGGCTTCTTACCAAAGGGCGATTTGGGCCCCAAAGCATCTTGCTTCCAGCTCTTTGGGAAGCTAAGAGACAACTCGCACTGCACAGTGCTCTTACACTCTACCCGGAACATCCCGCAGAAAGGACTGTGACACGCAGTTTCTTTGCAGGACCTGATCTGGCTGAAGTAGAACTTCTGCTCTGGGTGTGCTACACCGCCCTAGAGCTGAAAGGGACAACGTGCAGGCTTCTTTCCAAAGGGCGAGTTGGGCCCCAAAGCATCTTGCTTCCAGCTCTTTGGGACGCTGAGACACAAATCGGTCTGCACAGTGCTCTTACAGCCTACCGGGAACATCTCTTACAAAGGCCTGTGAAACGCAGTTTCTTTGCAGGCCTGACCTGGCTGATGTAGAACTTATGCTCTGAGTGTGCCACATTGCCCCAGAGCTGAAAGGCACAACGTGCAGGCTTCTTAACAAAGGGCGAGTTGGGCCGCAAAGCCTCTTACTTCCAGCTCTTTGTGAAGCCAAGAAACAACTCGCTCTGCACAGTGCTCTTACAGCCTACCGGGAACATCTCTTACAAAGGCCTGTGAAACGCCGTTTCTTTGCAGCCCTGATCTGGCAGAAGTAGAACTTCTGCTCTGGGTGTGCTACATTGCCCTAGAGCTGGAAGTCACAAAGTGCTGTCTTCCTTCCTAAGGCCGGGTTGGGCCCCAAAGCATCTTGCTTCCAGCTCTTTGGGAAGCTAAGAAACCACCTGCTCTGCAGACCTCTCTTACAGACTACCGGGAAAATCTCTTACAAATGTTTGTGAAATGCAGTTTCTTTGCAGGCCTGATCTGGCTGAAATAGAAATTCTGCTCTTGGTGTGCTACACTGCCCTAGAGCTGAAAGCTACAGCGTGCAGTCTCCTTTCCAAAGGGCGAGTTGGGACTCAGAGCATCTTGCTCCCAGCTCTTTGGGAAGCTAAGAAACAACTGGCTCTGCACAGTGCTCTTACAGCCTACTGGGAACACCTCTCACAAAGGCCTGTGAAACGCAGTTTCTTTGCAGGCCTGATCTGGATGAAGTAGAACTTCTGCTCTGCGTGTGCTACATTGCCCTAGAGCTGAAAGGCACAACGTGCAGTCTGCTTTGCAAAGGGTGAGTTGCGCCCCAAATCATCTTGCTTCCAGCTCTTTGGGAAGCTAAGAAACAACTCGCTCTGCACAGTGCTCTTACAGCCTACCGGGAACATCTCTTACAAAGGCCTGTGAAACGCAGTTTCTTTGCAGGCCTGATCTGGCTGAAGTAGAACTTCTGCTCTGGGTGTGCTACATTGCCCTAAAGCTGGAAGGCACAAAGTGCTGTCTTCCTTCCAAAGGGCGAGTTGTGCCCCAAAGCATCTTGCTTGCAGCTCTTGGGAAGCTAAGAAACAACTCGCTCTGCAGACCTCTCTTACAGCCTAACGGGAAAATCTCTTACAAAGGTTTGTGAAATGCAGTTTCTTTGCAGGCCTGATCTGGCTGAAATAGAACTTCTACTCTTTGTGTGCTGCATTGCCCTAGAGCTGCAAGGGACAAAGTCCTGTCTTCTTTCCAAAGGGCGAGTTGGGCCCCAAAGCATCTTGCTTACAACTCTTTGGGAACCTAAGGAACAACTCGCTCTGCAGACCTCTCTTACAGCAAACCCAGGACATCTCTTACAAAAGCCTGTGAAAAGCAGTTTCTTTGAAGTCCTGATCTGGCTGAATTAGAACTTCTGCTCTGGCTGTGCTACATTGCCCTAGAGCCGCAAGGCACAACGTGCAGTCTTCTTTCCAAAGGGCGAGTCGGGCCCCAATGCATCTTGCTTCCAGCTCTTTGGGAACCTCAGAAACAACTCGCTCTACACACTGCTCTTACAGTGTACCGGGAACATCTCTTACAAAGGCCTGTGAAACGCAGTTTCTTTGCAGTCCTGATCTGGCTGATGTAGAACTTCTGCCCTGGGTGTGCTACATTGCCCTAGAGCTGCAAGGCACAATGTGCAGTCTTCTTTCCAAAGGGCAAGTTGGGCCCCAAAGTATCGTGCCTCCAGATCTTTGGGAAGCTAAGAAACAGCTCACTCTGCACAGTGCTCTTGCAGCCTACCGGGAACATCTCGTAGAAAGGCTTGTGACACGCAGTTTCTTTGCAGGCCTGATCTGGCTGAAGTAGAACTTCTGCTCTGGGTGTGCTGCATTGCCCTAGAGGTGCAAGGCACAAAGTGCTGTCTTGTTTCCAAAGGGCGAGTGGGGCCCCAAAGCATCTTGCTTGCAGGCTCTTTGGGAAGCTAAGAAACAACTCGTTCTGCACACCTCTCTTACAGCCAACCGGGCACATCTATTACAAAGGCCTGTGAAAAGCAGTTTCTATGCAGGCATGATCTGACTGAATTAGCACATCTGCTCTGTGTGTGCTACATTACCCTAGAGCTGGAAGGCACAAAGTGCTGTCTTCTTTCAAAGGGCGAGTTGGGCCCCAAAGCATCTTGCTTCCAGCTCTTTGGGAAGATAAGAGACAACTGGCACTGCACAGTGCTCTTAAACCCAAATGGGAACATCCCGCAGAAAGTCTTGTGACACACAGTTTCTTTGCAGGCCTGATCTGGCTGAAGTAGAACTTCTGCTCTTGTTGTGCTACATTACCTTAGAGCTGGAAGGCACAAACTGCTGTCTTCTTTCCAAAGGGTGAGTTGGGCCCAAAAGCATCTTGCTTACAGCTCTTTGGGAAGATAAGAAACATCTCGCTCTGCACACCTCTCTTACAGCCAACCGGGAACATCTCTAAAAAAGTCCTGTGAAATGCAGTTTCTTTGCAGGCCTGATCTGACTGAAGTAGAACTTCTGCTTGGGTGTGCTACATTGCCATAGAGATGAAAGGCACAACGTGCAGTCTCCTTTCCAAAGGGCGAGTGGGGCCCCAAAGCATCTTGCTTCCAGCTCTTTGGGAAGCTAAGAAACAACTCACTCTGCACAGTGCTCTTACAGCCTACCGGGAACATCTCTTACAAAGGCCTGGGAAACGCAGTTTCTTTGCAGGCCTGATCAGGCTGAAGTAGAACTTCTGCTCTGGGTGTGCTACATTGCCCTAGAGCTGAAATGCACAACGTGCAGTCTCCTTTCCAAAGGGCAAGTTGGGCCCCAAAGCATCTTGCTCCCGCTCTTTGGGAAGCTAAGAAACAACTCGCTCTGCACAGTGCTCTTACAGCCTACCGGGAACATCTCTTACAAAGACGTGTGAAACGCAGTTTCTTTGCAGGCCTGATCTGGCTGAAGTAGAACTTCTGCTCTGGGTGTGCTACATTGCCCTAGAGCTGGAAGGCACAAAGTGCTGTCTTCTTTCAAAAGGGTGAGTTTGGCCCCAAAGCATCTTGCTTCCAGCTCTTTGGGAAGCTAAGAAACAAGTCGCTCTGCACACCTCTCTTACAGCCTACCTGGAATATCTCTTACAATGTCCTGAGAAACGCAGTTTCTTTGCAGGCCTGATCTGGCTGAAGTAGAACTTCTGCTCTGGGTGTGCTACATTGCCCTAGAGCTGAAAGGCACAACGTGCAGTCTCCTTTACAAAGCGCGAGTTGGGCCCCAAAGCATCTTTCTTCCAGCTCTTTGGGAAGCTGAGAAACAACTCGCTCTGACAGTGCTCTTACAGCCTACCGTGAACGTGTCTTACAAATGCCTGTGAAACGCAGTTTCTTTGCAGGCCTGATCTGGCTGAAGTAGAACTTCTGCTCTGATAGTGTTACATTGCCCTATAGCTGAAAGGCACAACGTGCAGTCTTCTTTCGAAAGGGTGAGTTGGGCCCAAAAGCATCTTGCTTCCAGCTCTTAGGGAAGCTAAGAAACAACTCGAACAGCACAGTGCTCTAACAGCCTACCGGGAACATCCTGCAGAAAGGCTTGTGACATGCAGTTTCTTTGCAGGCCTGATCTGCCTGAAGTAGAACTTCTGCTCTTGGTGTGCTACATTGCCCTAGAGCTGTAAGGCACAAAGTGCTGTCTTCTTTCCAAAGGGCGAGTTGGGCCCCAAAGCATCTTGCTTCCAGCTCTTTGGGAAGCTAAGAAACAACCCGCTCTGCACAGTGCTCTTACAGCCTACCGGGAACATCTCTTATAAAGGACCGTGAAACGCAATTTCTTTGCAGGCCTGATCTGGCTGAAGTAGAACTTCTGCTCTGGGTGTGCTACATTGCCCTAGAGCTGAAAGGCACAACGTGCAGGCTTCTTTCCAAAGGGCGAGTTCGGCCCAAAAGCATCATGCTTCCAGCTCTTTGGGAAGCTAAGACACAACTCGCTCTGCACAGTGCTCTTACAGCCTACTGGGAACATCTCTTACAAAGCCCTGTGAAATGCAGTTTCTTTGCAGGCCTTTTCTGGCTGAAGTAGAACTTCTCCTCTGCGTGTGCTACATTGCCCTAGAGCTAAAAGGCACCACGTGCAGGCTTCTTTCCAAAGGGCGAATTCGACCCCACAGCATTTGGTTCCAGCTCTTTGGGAAGCTAAGAAACAGCTCGCTCTGCAGACCTCTCTTACAGCCAACCGGGAACATCTCTTGCAAAGGCCTGAGAAATGCAGTTTCTTTGCATGCCTCATTTGGCTGAAGTACTACTTCTGCTCTGGTTGTGCTACATTGCCTTAGAGCTGAAAGGCACAAAGTGCTGTCTTCTTTCCAAAGAGCGAGTTGGGCTCCAAAGCGTCTTGCTTCCAGCTCTTTGGGAAGGTAAGAAACAACTCGCACTGCACAGTGCTCTTAAACCCTACCGGGTACATCCCGCAGAAAGGCTTGTGACTCGCAGTTTCTTTGCAGGCCTGATCTGGCTGAAGTAGAACTTCTGCTCTGGCTGTGCTGCATTGCCCTAGAGCCGCAAGTCACAAGGTGTGGTCTCCTTTCCAAAGGGCGAGTTGGGCCCCAAAGCATCTTGCTTCCAGCTCTTTGGGAAGTAAGAAACAACTCACTCTGCACAGTGATCTTACATCCTATCGGGAACATCTCTTACAAAGGCCTGTGAAATGCAGTTTCTTTGCAGGCCTGATCTGGCTGAAGTAGAACTTCTGCTCTGGGTGGGCTACATTGCCCTAGAGCAGCAAGGCACAACTTGCAGTCTCCTTTCCAAAGGGCGAGCGGGGCCCCAAAGCATCTTGCTTCTAGCTCTGTGGGAAGCTAAGAGACAACTCTCCCTGCACAGTGCTCTTACACCCTACCGGGAACATCCTGCAGAAAGGCTTGTGACACGCAGTTTCTTTGCAGGCCTGATCTGGCTGAAGTAGAACTTCTGCTCTGGGGGTGCTGCATTGCCCTAGAGCTACAAGGCACAATGTGCTGTCTTCTTTCCAAAGGGCGAGTGGGGCCCCAAAGCATCTTTCTTCCAGCTCTTTGGGAAGCTAAGAAACAACTCGTTCTGCACACCTCTCTTACAGCCAACCTGGCACATCTATTACAAAGACCTGTGAAACGCAATTTCTTTGCAGGCCTGATCTGGCTGAAGTAGAACTTCTGCTCTGGTTGTGCTACATTGCCCTAGAGCTAAAATGCGCAACGTGCAGTCTTCTTTCCAAAGTGCGAGTTGGGCCCCAAACCATCTTGCTTCCCGCTCTTTGGGAAGCTAAGAAACAACTCGCTCTGCACAGTGCTCTTACAGCCTACCGGGAACATCTCTTACAAAGCTCTGTGAAATGCAGTTTCTTTGCAGGCCTGATCTGGCTGAAGTAGAACTTCTGCCCTGGGTGTGCTACATTGCCCTAGAGCTGGAAGGCACAAAGTGCTGTTTTCTTTCCAAAGGGCGAGTTGGGCCCCAAAGCATCTTGCTTACAACTCTTTGGGAACCTAAGGAACAACTCGCTCTGCACACCTCTCTTACAGCAAACCGAGGACTTCTCTTACAGAGGCCTGTGAAAAGCAGTTTCTTTGCACTCCTGATCTGCCTGAATTAGAACTTCTGCTCTGGCTGTGCTACATTGCCCCAGAGCCGCAAGGCACAACGTGCTGTCTTCTTTGCCAAGGGCGAGTGGGGCCCCAATGCATCTTGCCTTCAGCTCTTTGGGAAGCTCAGAAACACCTCGCTCTACACACTGCACTTACAGAATACCGGGAACATCTCTTACAAAGGCCTGTGAAACGCAGTTTCTTTGCAGGCCTGATCTGGCTGAAGTAGCACTTCTGCTGTGGGTGTGCTACATTGCCCTGGAGCCGCAAGGCACAACGTGCAGTCTTCTTTCCAAAGGGCAAGTTGGGCCCCAAAGCATCTTGCTTCCAGCTCTTTGGGAAGCTAAGAAACAACTCGCTCTGCACAGTGCTCTTACAGCCTACTGGGAACATCTCTTACAAAGGCGTCTGAAACACAGTTTATTTACAGGCCTGATCTGGCTGAAGTAGAACTTCTGCTCAGGGAGTGCTACATTGTCCTAGAGGTGAAAGCTACAACGTGCAGGCTCCTTTCCAAAGGGCGAGTTGGGCCATAGAGCATCTTGCTTCCAGCTCTTTGGGAAGCTAAGAAACAACTCGATCTGCACAATCCTCTTTCAGCTTACCGGGAACATCTCTCACAAAGGCCTGAGAAACGCAATTTCTTTGCAGGCCTGATCTGCATGAAGTAGAACTTCTGCTCTGGGTGTGCTGCATTGCCCTAGAGCTGCAAGGCACAAAGTGCTGTCTTCTTTCCAAAGGGCGAGTGGGGCCCCAAAGCATCTTGCTTGCAGCTCTTTGGGAAGCTAAGAAACAACTCGTTCTGCACACCTCTCTTACAGCCAACCGGGCACATCTATTACAAAGGCCTGTGAAAAGCAGTTTCTATGCAGGCCTGATCTGGCTGAAGTAGCACTTCTGCTCTGGGTGTGCTACCTTACCCGAGAGCTGGAAGGCACAAAGTGCTGTCTTCTTTCCAAAGGGCGAGTTGGGTCCCAAAGCATCTTGCTTCAAGCTATTTGGGAAGCTAAGAGACAACTCGTACTGCACAGTGCTCTTACACCCAAATGGGTACATCCCGCAGAAAGTCTTGTGAAACGCAGTTTCTTTGAAGGCCTGATCTGGCTGAAGTAGAACTTCTGCTCTTGGTGTGCTACATTACCCTAGAGCTGGAAGGCACAAACTGCTGTCTTCTTTCCAAAGGGTGAGGTGGGCCCAAAAGCATCTTGCTTCCAGCTCTTTGGGAAGCTAAGAAACATCTCGCTCTGCACACCTCTCTAACAGCCAACCGGGAACATCTCTTAAAAAGTCCTGTGAAACGCAGTTTCTTTGCAGGCCTGATCTGGCTGAAGTAGAACTTCCGCTCTGGGTGTGCTACATTGCCCTAGAGATGAAAGGCACAACGTGCAGGCTTCTTTCCAAAGGCCGAGTTGTGCCCCAAAGCATCTTGCTTCCAGCTCTTTTGAAAGCCAAGACACAACTCGCACTGCTTAGTGCTCTTACACCCTACCGGGAACGTCCCGCAGAAAGGCTTGTGACACGCAGTTTCTTTGCAGGCATGATCTGGCAGAAGTAGAACTTCCGCTCTGGGTGTGCTACATTGCCCTAGAGATGAAAGGCACAACGTGCAGGCTTCTTTCCAAAGGGCGAGTTGGGCCCCAAAACATCTTGCTTCCAGTTCTTTGGGAAGCTGAGAAACAACTCGCTCTGCACAGTGCTCTTACAGCCTACCGGGAACATCTCTTACAAATGCCTGTGAAACGCAGTTTCTTTGCAGGCCTGATCTGGCTGAAGTAGAACTTCTGCTCTGGCTGTGCTACATTGCCCTAGAGCCGCAAGGCACAACGTGCAGGATTCTTTCCAAAGGGCGAGTTGGGCCCCAAAGCATCTTGCTTCCAGCTCTTTGGGAAGCTCAGAAACAACTCGCTCTGCACAGTGCTCTTACACCCTACCGGGGACATCTCTTACAAAGTCCTGTGTAACGCAGTTTCTTTGCAGGCCTGATGTGGCTGAAGTAGTATTTCTGCTGTGGGTGTGCTACATTGTCATAGAGCTGCAAGGCACAAAGTGCTGTCTTCTTTCCAAATGGCGAGTTGGGCCCCAAAGCATCTTGCTTCCAGCTCTTTGGGAAGCTAAGAAACAACTCGCTCTGCAGACCTCTCTTACAGCCTTCCGGGAACATCATTTGCAAAGTCCTGTGAAACGCAGTTTCTTTGCAGGCCTGATCTGGCTGAAGTAGAACTTCTGCTCTGGGTATGCTACATTGCCCTAGAGATGAAAGGCACAACGTGCAGGCTTCTTTCCAAAGGCCTAGTTGGGCCCCAAAGCATCTTGCTTCCAGCTCTTTGGGAAGCGAATAGACAACTCGCACTCCACAGTGCTCCTACACCCTACCAGGAACATCCCGCAGAAAGGCTTGTGACACGCAGTTTCTTTGCAGGCGTGATCTGGCTGAAGTAGAACTTCTGCTCTGGTGTGCTACATTGCCCTAGAGCTGGAAGTCACAAAGTGCTGTCTTCTTTCCAAGGGGTGAGTTCGGCCCCAAAGCATCTTGCTTCCAGCTCTTTGGGAAGCTAAGAAACAAGTCGCTCTGCACACCTCTCTTACAGCCAACCGGGAACATCTCTTACAAAGTCCAGTGAAGCGCAGTTTCATGCAGGCCTGATCTGGCTGAAGTAGAACTTCTGCTCTGGGTGTGCTACATTGCCCTAGAGCTAAAAGGCACAACGTGTAGTCTTCTTTCCAAAGTGCGAGTTGGGCCCCAAACCATCTTGCTTCCAGCTCTTCGGGAAGCTAAGAAACAACTCGCTCTACAGACCTCTCTTACAGCCAACCGGGAACATCTCTTACAAAGGCCTGAGAAATGCAATTTCTTTGCAGGCCTGATCTGGCTGAAGTAGAACTTCTGCTCTGGGTGTGCTACATTGCCCTAGAGCTGAAAAGCGCAACATGCAGTCTCCTTTCCAAAGCGCGAGTTGGGCCCCAAAGCATCTTGCTTACAGCTCTTTGGGAAGCTGAGAAACAACTCGCTCTGCACAGTGCTCTTACACCCTACCGGGAACATCTCTTACAAAGTCCTGTGAAACGCAGTTTCTTTGCAGGCCTGATTTGGCTGAAGTAGAATTTCTGCTGTGGGTGTGCTATATTGTCCTAGAGCTGCAAGGCACAGAGTGCTGTCTTCTTTCCAAATGGCGAGTTGGGCACCAAAGCATCTTGCTTCCAACTCTTTGGGAAGCTAAGAAACAACTCGCTCTGCAGACCTCTCTTACAGCCTTCCGGGAACATCTTTTACAAAGTCCTGTGAAACGCAGTTTCTTTGCAGGCCTGATCTGGCTGAAGTAGAACTTCTGCTCTGGGTACGCTACATTGCCCTAGAGATGAAAGGCACAACGTGCAGGCTTCTTTCCAAAGGCCTAGTTGGGCCCCAAAGCATCTTGCTTCCAGGTCTTTGGGAAGCTAAGAAACAAGTCGCTCTGCACACCTCTCTTACAGCCAACCGGGAACATTTCTTACAAAGTCCAGTGAAACGCAGTTTCTTTGCAGGCCTGATCTGGCTGAAGTAGAACTTCTGCTCTGGGTGTGCTACATTGCCCTAGAGCTAAAAGGCACAACGTGCAGTCTTCTTTCCAAAGTGCGAGTTGGGCCCCAAACCATCTTGCTTCCAGCTCTTCGGGTAGCTAAGAAACAACTCGCTGTACAGAGCTCTCTTACAGCCTACCGGGAACATCTCTTATAAATGCCTGTGAAACGCAGTTTCTTTTCAGGCCTGATCTGCCTGAAGTAGAACTTCTGCTCTGGGTGTGCTACATTGCCCTAGAGCTGAAAGGCACAGCGTGCAGGCTTCTTTCCAAAGGACAAGTTGGGCCCAAAAGCATCTTGCTCCCAGCTCTTTGGGAAGCTAAGAAACAACTCGCCCTGCAGACCTCTCTTACAGCCTACCGGGAAAATCTCATACAAAGGTTTGTGAAACGCAGTTTCTTTGCAGGCCTGATCTGGCTGAAGTAGAACTTCTGCTCTGGGTGTGCTACATTGCCCTAGAGCTGAAAAGCGCAACATGCAGTCTCCTTTCCAAAGCGCGAGTTGGGCCCCAAAGCATCTTGCTTCCAGCTCTTTGGGAAGCTGAGAAACAACTCGCTCTGCACAGTGCTCTTACAGCCTACCGGGAGCATCTCGTAGAAAGGCTTGTGACACGCAGTTTCTTTGCTGGCCTCATCTGGCTGAAGTAGAACTTCTGCTCTGGGTGTTCTACATTGCCCTAGAGCTGGAAGGCACAAACTGCTGTCTTCTTTCCAAAGGGCGAGTGGGGTCCCAAAGTATCTTGCTTCCAGCTCTTTGCGAAGCTAAGAAACAACACGTTCTGCACACCTCTCTTACAGCCAACTGGGCACATGTATTACAAAGGCCTGTGAAACGCAGTTTCTTTGCAGGCCTGATCTGGCTGAAGTAGAACTTCTGCTCTTATTGTGCTACATTGCCCTAGAGCTGGAAGGCACAAAGTGCTGTCTTCTTTCCAAAGCGCGAGTTGGGCCCCAAAGCATCTTGCTTCCAGCTCTTTGGGAAGATAAGAAACATCTCGCTCTGCACTTTTGTTTTACACACTACCGCGAACATCTCTTACAAAGGCCTGTAAAACGCAGTTTCTTCCCAGGCCTGACCTCGCTGAAGTAGAACATCTGCTGTGTCGTGTCCTGCATATGCCTAGAGCTGCAAGGCACAAGGTCCTGCCTCGTTTCCACAAGAGGAGAGAACTCCCTCAGCGTCCAGGTCCCAGCTCTTTGGGCAGCTAAGAAAAGACTAGCTCTGCATAGGGCTCTTTCATCCTACCGGGAACATGTCTTACAAAGGCCTGTGAAACGCAGATTCTTTGCAGGCCTGATCTGGCTGAAGTAGATCTTCTGCTCTGGGTGTGCTACATTGCCCTAGAGCTGAAAGGCACAAAGTGCTGTCTTCTTTCCAAAGGCAGAGTTGGGCCCCAAAGCATCTTGCTCCCAGCTCTTTGGGAAGCTAAGAAACAACTCGCTCTGCAGACCTCTGTTACAGCCTTCCGGGAAAATCTCTTACAAAGGTTTGTGAAATGCAGTTTCTTTGCAGGCCTGATCTGGCTGAAATAGAACTTCTACTCTTTGTGTGCTGCATTGCCCTAGAGCTGCAAGGGACAAAGTGCTTTCTTCTTTCCAAAGGGCGAGTTGGGCCCCAAAGCATCTTGCTTCCAGCTCTTTGGGAAGCTAAGAAACAACTCGCTCTGCACAGTGCTCTTACAGCCTACCGGGAACGTTTGTTACGAAGGCCTGTGAATCGCAGTTTCTTTGCAGGCCTGATTTGGCTGAAGTAGAACTTCTGCTCTGGGTGTGCTACATTGCCATAGAGCTGAAGGGCACAACGTGCAGGCTTCTTTCCACAGGGCGAGTTGGGCCACAAAGCATCTTGCTTCCAGCTCTTTGGGAAGTTAAGAGACAACTCGCACTGCACAGTGCTCTTACACCCTACCGGGTACATCCCGCAGAAAGGCTTGTGACACGCAGTTTCTTTGCAGGCCTGATCTGGCTGAAGTAGAACTTCTGCTCTGGCTGTGTTGCATTGCCCTAGAGCTGAAAGGCACAGCGTGCAGGCTTCTTTCCAAAGGACAAGTTGGGCCCAAAAGCATCTTGCTCCCAGCTCTTTGGGAAGCTAAGAAACAACTCGCTCTGCACAGTGATCTTACAGCCTACCGGGAACATCTCTTACAAAGGCCCGTGAAATGCAGTTTCTTTGCAGGCCTGAACTGGCTGAAGGAGCACTTCCGCTCTGGTGTGCTACATTTCCGTAAAGCTGAAAGGCGCAACGTGCAGGCTTCTTTCCAAAGGGCGACTTTACCCCCAAAGCATCTTGCTTCCAGCTCTATGGGAAGCTGAGAAACAACTCACTCTGCACAGTGCTCTTACAGCCTACCGGGAACATATCTTACAAATGCCTGTGAAACGCAGTTTCTTTGTAGGCCTGATCTGGCTGAAGTAGAACTTCTGCTCTGGGTGTGCTGCATTGCCATTAAGGTGCAAGGCACAAAGTGCTGTCTTCTTTTAAAGGGCGAGTGGGGACACAAAGCATCTTGCTTTCAGCTCTTTGTGAAGGTGAGAAACAACTCGTTCTGCACACCTCTCTTACAGCCAACAGGGCAGATCTATTACAAAGGCCAGTGAAAAGCAGTTTCTATGCAGGCCTGATCTGGCTGAAGTAGAACTTCCGCCTTGGCTGTGCTACATTGCCCTAGAGCTGGAAGGCCAAAGTGCTGTCTTCTTTCCAAAGGGCGAGTTGGGCACCAAAGCATCTTGCTTACAGCTCTTTGGGAAGCTGAGAGACAACTCGCACTGCACAGTGCTCTTACACCCAAATGGGTACATCCCGCAGAAAGTCTTGTGACACGCAGTTTCTTTGCAGGCCTGATCTGGCTGAGGTAGAACTTCTGCTCTTGGTGTGCTACATTACCCTAGAGCTGGAAGGCACAAACTGCTGTCTTCTTTCAAAAGGGTGAGTTGGGCCCAAAAGCATCTTGCTTCCAGCTCTTTGGGAAGCTAAGAAACATCTCGCTCTGCACACCTCTCTTACAGCCAACCGGGAACATCTCTTAAAAAGTCCTGTGAAACGCAGTTTCTTTGCAGTCCTGAACTGGCTGAAGTAGAACTTCTGCTCTGGGTGTGCTACATTGCCCTAGAGATGAAAGGCACAACGTGCAGGCTTCTTTCCAAAGGGCGAGTTGGGCCCAAAAGCATCTTGCTTCCAGCTCTTTGGGAAGCCAAGAAACAACTCGCTCTGCAGACCTCTCTTACAGCCTACCGGGAAAATCTCATACAAAGGTTTGTGAAACGCAGTTTCTTTGCAGGCCTGATCTGGCTGAAGTAGAACTTCTGCTCTGGGTGTGCTACATTGCCCTAGAGCTGAAAAGCGCAACATGCAGTCTCCTTTCCAAGCGCGAGTTGGGCCCCAAGCATCTTGCTTCCAGCTCTTTGGGAAGCTGAGAAACAAATCGCTCTGCACAGTGCTCTTACAGCCTACCGGGAACATCTCGTAGAAAGGCTTGTGACACGCAGTTTCTTTGCAGGCCTGATCTGGCTGAAGTACAACTTCTGCTCTGGGTGTGCTGCATTGCCCTCGAGCTGCAAGGCACAATGTGCTGTCTTCTTTCCAAAGGGCGAGTGGGGTCCCAAAGCATCTTGCTTCCAGCTGTTTGGGAAGCTAAGAAACAACTCGTTCTGCACACCTCTCTTACATCCAACCGTGCACATCTATTACAAAGGCCTGTGAAACGACGTTTCTTTGCAGGCCTGATCTGGCTGAAGTAGAACTTCTGCTCTGGGTGAGCTACATTGCCCTAGAGATGAAAGGCACAACGTGCAGGCTTCTTTCCAAAGGCCGAGTTGGGCCCCAAAGCATCCTGCTTTAGCTCTTTGGAAAGCTAAGACACAACTCGCACTGCACAGTGCTCTTACACCCTACCGCGAACATCCCGCAGAAAGGCTTGTGACACGCAGTTTCTTTGCAGGCATGATCTGGCTGAAGTAGAACTTCCGCTCTGGGTGTGCTACATTGCCCTAGAGATGAAAGGCACAACGTGCAGGCTTCTTTCCAAAGGGCGAGTTGGGCCCCAAAGCATCTTTTTTCCAGCTCTTTGGGAAGCTAAGAGACAACTCGCACTGCACAGTGCTCTTACACCCTACCGGGAACATCCCGCTGAAAGGCTTGTGACACGCAGTTTCTTTGCAGGCCTGATCTGGCTGATGTAGAACTTCTGCTCTGGGTGTGCTACATTGTCCTAGAGCTGAAAGGCACAACGTGCAGTCTTCTATCCAAAGGGCGAGTTGGGCCCCAAAGCATCTTGCTTCCAGCTATTTGGGAAGCTAAGAAACAACTCGTCCTGCAGACCTCTCTTACAGCCAATCGGGAGCATCTCTTACAAAGGCCTGTGAAACGCAGTTTCTTTGCAGGGCTGATCTGGCTGAAGTAGAACTTCTGCTCTGGGTGTGCTATGTTGCCCTAGAGCTGAAAAGCGCAACATGCAGTCTCCTTTCCAAAGCGCGAGTTGGGCCCCAAAGCATCTTGCTTCCAGCTCTTTGGGAAGCTGAGAAACAACTCGCTCTGCACAGTGCTCTTACAGCCTACCGGGAACATCTCGTAGAAAGGCTTGTGACACGCAGTTTCTTTGCTGGCCTCATCTGGCTGAAGTAGAACTTCTGCTCTGGGTGTGCTACATTGCCCTAGAGCTGGAAGGCACAAACTGCTGTCTTCTTTCCAAAGGGCGAGTGGGGTCCCAAAGTATCTTGCTTCCAGCTCTTTGCTAAGCTAAGAAACAACACGTTCTGCACACCTCTCTTACAGCCAACTTGGCACATGTATTACAAAGGCCTGTGAAACGCAGTTTCTTTGCAGGCCTGATCTGGCTGAAGTAGAACTTCTGCTCTTATTGTGCTACATTGCCCTAGAGCTGGAAGGCACAAAGTGCTGTCTTCTTTCCAAAGGGCGAGTTTGGCCCCAAAGCATCTTGTTTACAACTCTTTGGGAACCTAAGGAACAACTCGCTCTGCACAACTCTCTTACAGAAAACCGAGGACATCTCTTACAAAGGCCTGTGAAACTCAGTTTCTTTGCAGCCCTGATCTGGCTGAAGTACAACTTCTGCTCTGGGTGTGCTACATTGCCCTAGAGCCGCAAGGCACAACGTGCAGTCTTCCTTCCAAAGGGCGAGTTAGGCCCCAAAGCATCTTGCTTCCAGCTCTTTGGGAAGCTAAGTAACAACTCGCACAGCACAGTACTCTTACAGCCTACCGGGAACATCCCGCAGAAAGGCTTGTGAAACGCAGTTTCTTTGCAGGCCTGATCTGGCTGAAGAAGAACTTCTGCTCTTGGTGTGCTACATTGCCCTAGAGCTGGAAGGCAAAACGTGCAGTCTTCTTTCCAAAGGGCGAGTTGGGCCCCAAAGCATCTTGCTTCCAACTCTTTGTGAAGCTAAGAAACAACTCGCTCTGCAGACCTCTCTTACAGCCAACAGGGAACAGCTCTTACAAAGGCCTGTGAAACGCAGTTTCTTTGCAGGCCTGATCTGGCTGAAGTAGAACTTCTGCTCTGATTGGGTTACATTGCCCTAGAGCTGAAAGGCACAACGTGCAGTCTTCTTTCCAAAGGGCGAGTTGGGCCTCAAAGCATCTTGCTTCCAGCTCTTAGGGAAGCTAAGAGACAACTCGCACTGCACAGTGCTCTTACACTCTACACGGAACATCCCGCAGAAAGGCTTGTGACACGCAGTTTCTTTGAAGGCCTGATCTGGCTGAAGTAGAACTTCCGCTCTGGGTGTGCTACATTGCCCTAGAGATGAAAGGCACAACGTGCAGGCTTCTTTCCAAAGGGCGAGTTGGGCCCCAAAGCATCTTGCTTACAGCTATTTGGGAAGCTAAGAAACAACTCGTCCTGCAGACCTCTCTTACAGCCAATCGGGTGCATCTCTTACAAAGGCCTGTGAAACGCAGTTTCTTTGCAGGCCTGATCTGGCTGAAGTAGAACTTCTGCTCTGGGTGTGCTACGTTGCCCTAGAGCTGAAAAGCACAACGTGCAGTCTCCTTTCCAAAGTGCGAGTTGGGCCCCAAAGCATATTGCTTCCGGCTCTTTGGGAATCTGAGAAACAACTCGCTCTGCACAGTGCTCTTACAGCCTACCGGGAACATCTCTTACAAATGCCTGTGAAACGCAGCTTCTTTGCAGGCCTTATCTGGCTGAAGTAGAGCTTCTGCTCTGATTGTGTTACATTGCCCTAGAGCTGCAAGGCACAAAGTGCTGTCTTCTTTCAAAAGGGCGAGTGGGGCCCCAAAGCATCTTGCTTCCTGCTCTTTGGGAAGCTAAGAAACAACTCGCACAGCACAGTGCTCTTACAGCCTACCGGGAACATCTCCTAGAAAGGCTTGTGACACGCAGTTTCTTTGCAGGCCTGATCTGGCTGAAGTAGAACTTCTGCTCTGGGTGTGCTACACTGCCCTAGAGATGAAAGGCGCAACGTGCAGTCTTCTTTCCAAAGGGCGAATTGGGAACAAAAGCATCTTGCTCCCAGCTCTTTGCGAAGCTAAGAAACAACTCGCCCTGCAGACCTCTCTTACAGCCTACCGGGAAAATCTCATAAAAAGGTTTGTGAAACGCAGTTTCTTTGCAGGCCTGATCTGGCTGAAGTAGAACTTCTGCTCTGGGTGTGCTACATTGCCCTAGAGCTGGAAGGCACAAAGTGCTGTCTTCTTTCCAAAGGGCGGGTTGGGCCCCAAAGCATCTTGCTTCCAGCTCTTTGGGAAGCTAAGAAACAACTCGCTCTGCAAAGTGCTCTTACAGCCTAACGGGAACATCTCTTACAAAGCTCTGTGAAACGCAGTTTCTTTGCAGGCCTGATCTGGCTGAAGTAGAACTTCTGCCTTGGGTGTGATATATTGCCCTAGAGCTGGAAGGCGCAAAGTGATGTCTTCTTTCCAAAGGGCGAGTTGGGCCCCAAAGCATCTTGCTTACAACTCTTCGGGAACGTAAGGAACAACTCGCTCTGCACACCTCTCTTACAGCAAACCGAGGACATCTCTTAAAAGGGGCTGTGAAAAGCAGTTTCTTTGAAGGCCTGATCTGGCTGAATTAGAACTTCTGCTCTGGCTGTGCTACATTGCCCCAGAGCCGCAAGGCACAACGTGCAGTCTTATTTGCAAAGGGCGAGTGGGGCCCCAATGCATCTTGCTTTCAGCTCTTTGGGAAGCTCAGAAACAACTCGCTCTACACACTGCTCTTAAAGCCTACTGGGAACATCTCTTACAAAGGCGTGTGAAACACAGTTTCTTTACAGGCCTGATCTGGCTGAAGTAGAACTTCCGCTCTGGGTGTGCTACATTGCCCTAGAGATGAAAGGCACAACGTGGAGGCTTCTTTCCAAAGGCCGAGTTGGGCCCCAGAGCATCTTGCTTCCAGCTCTTTGGAAAGCTAAGACACAACTCGCACTGCACAGTGCTCTTACACCCTACCGGGAACATCCCGCAGAAAGGCTTGTGACACGCAGTTTCTTTGCAGGCATGATCTGGCAGAAGTTGAACTTCCGCTCTGCGTGTGCTACATTGCCCTAGAGATGAAAGGCACAACGTGCAGGCTTCTTTACAAAGGGCGAGTTGGGCCCCAAAGCATCTTGCTTCCAGCTCTTTGGGAAGCTAAGAAACAACTCGCTCTGCACAGTGCTCTTACAGGCTACCGGGAACATCTCTTACAAAGGCCTGTGAAACACAGTTTCTTTGCAGGCCTGATCTGGCTGAATTAGAACTTCTGCTCTGGGTGTGCTACATTGCCCTAGAGATGAAAAGCGCAACATGCAGGCTTCTTTCCAAAGGGCGAGTTGGGCCCCAAAGCATCTTGCTTCTTGCTCTTTGGGAAGCTAAGAAACAACTCGCTCTGCACAGTGCTCTTACAGGCTACCGGGAACATCTCTTACAAAGGCCTGTGAAACACAGTTTCTTTGCAGGCCTGATCTGGCTGAATTAGAACTTCTGCTCTGGGTGTGCTACATTGCCCTAGAGATGAAAAGCGCAACATGCAGGCTTCTTTCCAAAGGGCGAGTTGGGCCCCAAAGCATCTTGCTTCTTGCTCTTTGGGAAGCTGAGAAACAACTCGCTCTGCACAGTGCTCTCAGAGCCTACCGGGAAAATCTCGTAGAAAGGCTTGTGACACGCAGTTTCTTTGCAGGCCTGATCTGGCTGAAGTAGAACTTCTGCTCTGGGTGTGCTGCATTGCCCTAGAGCTGCAAGGGACAATGTGCTGTCTTCTTTCCAAAGGGCGAGTGGGGTCCCAAAGAATCTTGCTTCCAGCTGTTTGGGAAGCTAAGAAACAACTCGTTCTGCACACCTCTCTTACAGCCAACCGGGCACATCTATTACAAAGGCCTGTGAAATGCAGTTTCTTTGCAGGCCTGATCTGGCTGAAGTAGAACTTCTGCTCTGGCTGTGCTACATTGCCCTAGAGTCGCAAGGCACAACGTGCAGTCCTCTTTACAAAGGGCGAGTGGGACTCCAAAGCACCTTGCTCCAGCTCTTTGGGAAGCTCAGAAACAACTCGCTCTGCACAGTGCTCTTACACCCTACCTCGAACATCTCTTACAAAGTCCTGTGAAACGTAGTTTCTTTGCAGGCCTGGTGTGGCTGAAGTAGAATTTCTGCTGTGGGTGTGCTACATTGTCCTAGAGCTGCAAGGCACAAAGTGCTGTATTATTTCCAAATGGCGAGTTGGGCCCCAAAGCATCTTGCTTCCAGCTCTTTGGGAAGCTAACAAACAACTCGCTCTGCAGACCTCTCTTACAGCCTTCCGGGAACAACTCTAACAAAGGCCTGTGAAACGCAGTTTCTTTGCAGGCCTGATCTGGCTGAAGTAGAACTTCCGCTCTGGGTGTGCTACATTGCTCTAGAGATGAAAGTCACAACGTGCAGGCTTCTTACCAAAGGGCGATTTGGGCCCCAAAGCATCTTGCTTCCAGCTCTTAGGGAAGCCAAGAGACATTGCGCACTGCACAGTGCTCTTACACTCTACATGGAACATACCACAGAAAGGCTTGTGACACGCAGTTTCTTTGCAGGCCTGATCTTGCTGAAGTAGAACTTCCGCTCTGGGTGTGCTACATTGCCCTAGAGATGAAAGGCACAACGTGCAGGCTCCTTTCCAAAGGCCGAGTTGGGCCCCAAAGCATCTTGCTTCCTGCTCTTTGGAAAGCTAAGACACAAAACGCACTGCACAGTGCTCTTACACCCTACCGCGAACATCCCGCAGAAAGGTTGTGACACGCAGTTTCTTTGCAGGCATGATCTGGCAGAAGTAGAACTTCCGCTCTGGGTGTGCTACATTGCTCAAGAGATGAAAGTCACAACGTGCAGGCTTCTTTACAAAGGGCGAGTTGGGCCCCAAAGGATCTTGCTTCCAGCTCTTCGGGTAGCTAAGAAACAACTCGCTCTACAGACGTCTCTTACAGCCTTCCGGGAACATCTCTAACAAAGGCCTGTGAAACGAAGTTTCTTTGCAGGCCTGATCTGGCTGAAGTAGAACTACTTCTCAGCGTGTGCTACATTGCCCTAGAGCTGAAAGGCACAATGTGCAGTCTCCTTTTCAAAGCGCGAGTTGGGCCCCAAAACATCTTGCTTCCAGCTCTTTGGGAAGCTGAGAAACAACTCTCTCTGCACAGTGCTCTTAAAGCCTACCGTAAACATCGCTTACAAATGCGTGTGAAACGCAGTTTCTTTCATGCGTGATCTGCCTGAAGTAGAACTTCTGCTCTGATTGTGTTACATTGCCCTAGAGCTGAAAGGCACAACGTGCAGTCTTCCTTCCAAAGGGCGAGTTGGGCCCCTAACCATCTTGCTTCCAGCTCTTTGGGAAGCTAAGAAACAACTCGCTCTGCACAGTGCTTTTACAGCCTACCGGGAACATCTCCTAGAAAGGCTTGTGACACGCAGTTTCTTTGCAGGCCTGATCTGGCTGAAGTAGAACTTCTGGTCTGGGTGTGCTGCATTGCCCCAGAGCTGCAAGGCACAAACTCCTGTCTTCTTCCCAAAGGGCGAGCGGGGCCCCTAAGCATCTTGCTTCCAGCTCTTTGGGAAGCTAACAAACAACTCGCTCTGCACAGTGCTCTTACAGCCTACCGGCAACATCTCTTACAAAGTCCTGTGAAACGCAGTTTCTTTGCAGGCCTGATCTGTCTGAAGTAGAACTTCTGCTGTGGGTGTGCTACATTGTCCTAGAGCTGCAAGGCACAAAGTGATGTCTTCTTTCCAAAGGGCGAGTTGGGCCCCAAAGCATCTTGCTTCCAGCTCTTTGGGAAGCTAAGAAACAACTCGCTCTGCAGACCTCTCTTACAGCCTTCCGGGAACATCTCTAACAAAGGCCTGTGAAACGAAGTTTCTTTGCAGGCCTGATCTGGCTGAAGTAGAACTACTTCTCAGCGTGTGCTACATTGCCCTAGAGATGAAAGGCACAACTTGCAGGCTTCTTACCAAAGGGCGATTTGGGCCCCAAAGAATCTTGCTTCCAGCTCTTTGGGAAGCTAAGAGACAACTCGCACTGCACAGTGCTCTTACACCCTACCGGGAACATCCCGCAGAAAGGCTTGTGACACGCAGTTTCTTTGCAGGCCTGATCTGGCTGAAGTAGAACTTCCGCTCTGGGTGTGCTACATTGCCCTAGAGATGAAAGGCACAACGTGCACTCTTCTTTCCAAAGGGCGAGTTGGCCCCCAAAGCATCTTGCTTCCAGCTCTTTGGGAAGCTAAGAAACAACTCGCTCTGCAGACCTCTCTTACAGCCAACCGGGAACATCTCTTACAAAGGCCTGTGAAACGCAGTTTCTTTGCAGGCCTGATCTGGCTGAAGCAGAACTTCCGCTCTGGGTGTGCTACATTGCCCTAGAGATGAAAGGCACAACGTGCACTCTCCTTTCCAAAGCGCGAGTTGGGCCCCAAAGCATCTTGCTTCTAGGTCTTTGGGAAGCTGAGAAACAACTCTCTCTGCACAGTGCTCTTACAGCCTACCGGGAACATATCTTACAAATGCCTGTGAAACGCAGTTTCTTTGCAGGCCTGATCTTGCTGAAGTAGAACTTCTGCTCTGGGTGTGATACATTGCCCTAGAGCTGAAAGGCACAACGTGCAGGCTTCTTTCCAAAGGGCGAGTTGGGCCCCAAAGCATCTTGCTTCCAGCTCTATGGGAAGCTAAGTAACAACTCGCACAGCTCAGTGCTCTTACAGCCTACCGGGAACATCTCGTAGAAAGGCTTGTGACACGCAGTTTCTTTGCAGGCCTGTTCTGGCTGAAGTAGAACTTCTGGTCTGGGTGTGCTGCATTGCCATAGAGCTGCAAGGCACAAAGTGCTGTCTGCTTTCCAAAGTGCGAATGGGGCCCCAAATCATCTTTCTTCCAGCTCTTTGTGAAGCTAAGAAACAACTCGTTCTGCACACCTCTCTTACAGCCAACCGGGCACATCTATTACAAAGGCCTGTGTAAAGCAGTTTCTATGCAGGCCTTATCTGGCTGAAGTAGAACATCTGCTCGGGGTGTGCTACATTGCCCTAGAGCCGCGAGGCACAACGTGCAGTCTCCTTTCCAAAGGGCGAGTTGGGCCCCAAAGCATCTTGCTTCCAGCTCTTTGTGAAGCTAAGAAACAACTCGCTCTGCACAGTGCTCTTACAGCCTACCGGGAACATCTCTTACAAAGGCCTGTGAAACGCAGTTTCTTTGCAGGCCTGATCTGGCTGAAGTAGAACTTCTGCTCTGGGTGTGATACATTGCCCTAGAGCTGAAATGCACAACGTGCAGGCTTCTTTCCAAAGGGCGAGTTGGGCCCCAAAGCATCTTGCTTCCAGCTCTTTGGGAAGCTAAGAGACAACTCGCACTGCACAGTGCTCTTACACCCTACCGGGAACATCCCGCAGAAAGGCTTGTGACACGCAGTTTCTTTGCAGGCCTGATCTGGCTGAAGTAGAACTTCTGCTCTGCGTGTGCTACATTGCCCTAGAGCTGGAAGGCACAACGTGCACTCTTCTTTCCAAAGGGCGAGTTGGGCCCCAAAGCATCTTGCTTCCAGCTCTTTGGGAAGCTAAGAAACAACTCGCTCTGCAGACCTCTCTTACAGCCAACAGGGAACATCTCTTACAAAGGCCTGTGAAACGCAGTTTCTTTGCAGGCCTGATCTGGCTGAAGTAGAACTTCTGCTCTGATTGTGTTACATTGCCCTAGAGCTGAAAGGCACAACGCGCAGGCTTCTTTCCAAAGGGCGAGTTGGGTCCCAAAGCCTCTTGCTTGCAGCTCTTTTGGAAGCTAAGAAACAACTCGCTCTGCACAGTCCTCTTACAGCCTACCGGGGACATATCTTACAGAGGCCTGTGAAACGCAGTTTCTTTTCAGGCCTGATCTGCCTGAAGTAGAACTTCTGCTCTGCGTGTGCTACATTGCCCGAGAGCTGAAAGGCACAACGTGCAGGCTTCTTTCCAAAGGGCGAGTTGGGCCCCAAAGCATCTTGCTTCCAGCTCTTTGGGAAGCTAAGAAACAACTCGCACAGCTCAGTGCTCTTACAGCCTACCGGGAACATCTCGTAGAAAGGCTTGTGACACGCCGTTTCTTTGCAGGCCTGATCGGACTGAAGTAGAACTTCTGGTCTGGGTGTGCTGCATTGCCCTGGAGCTGCAAGGCACAAAGTGCTGTTTTCTTTCCAAAGGGCGAGTGGGGCCCCAAAGCATCTTGCTTCCAGCTCTCTGTGAAGCCAAGAAACAACTCGTTCTGCACACCTCTTTTACAGCCAACCGGGCACATATTACAAAGACCTCTGAAAAGCAGTTTCTATGCAGGCCTTATCTGGCTGAAGTAGAACTTCTGCTCTGGGTGTGCTACATTGCCCTAGAGCCGCAAGGCACAACGTGCAGTCTCCTTTCCAAAGGGCGAGTGGGGCCGCAAAGCATCTTGCTTCCTGCTCTTTGGGAAGCTGTGAAACACCTCGCTCTGCACTGTGCTCTTACAGCCTACCGGGAACATCTCTTACAAAGGCCTGTGAAATGCAGTTTCTTTGCAGGCCTGATCTGGCTGAAGTAGAACTTCTGCTCTGGGTGTGCCTCATTGCCCTAGAGCTGAAAGGCACAACGTGCAGGCTTCTTTCCAAAGGGCGAGTTGGGCCCCAAAGCATCTTGCTTCCAGCTCTTTGGGAAGCTAAGAAACAACTCGCTCTGCACTTTTGTTTTACACACTACCGCGAACATGTCTTCCAAACGCCTGTGAAACGCAGTTTCTTCCCAGGCATGATTTCGCTGAAGTAGAACTTCTGCTCTGCCGTGTCCTACATGGGCATAGAGCTGCAAGGCACAAGGTCCTGCCTTGTTTCCCCAAGAGGAGAGAACTCCCTCAGCGTCCAGGTCCCAGCTGTTTGGCTAGCTAAGAAAAAACTAGCTCTGCATAGGGCTCTTTCAGCCTACCGGGAACATGTCTTACAAAAGACTGTGAAACGCAGTTTCTTTGCAGGCCTGATCTGGCTGAAGTAGAACTTCTGCTCTGCGTGGGGTACATTGCCCTACAGCTGAAAGGCACAACGTGCAGGCTTCTTTAGAAAGGGCGAGATGGGCCCCAAAGCATCTTGCTTCCAGCTCTTTGGGAAGCTAAGAAACAACTCGCTCTGCGCAGTGCTCTTACAGCCTACCGGGAACATCTCTTACAAAGGCCTGTGAAACGCAGTTCCTTTGCAGGCCAGATCTGGCTGAAGTAGAACTTCTGCTCTGGGTGTGCTCCATTGCCCTAGAGCTGAAAGGCACAACGTGCAGGCTTCTTTCCACAGGGCGAGTTGGGCCCCAAAGCATCTTGCTTCCAGCTCTTTGGGAAGCTAAGAAACAACTCGCTCTGCACAGTGCTCTTACAGCCTACCGGGAACATCTCTTACAAAGGCCTGTGAAACGCAGTTTCTTTGCAGGCCTGATCTGGCTGAAGTAGAACTTCCGCTCTGGGTGTGCAACATTGCCCTAGAGATGAAAGGCACAACGTGCAGGCTTCTTTCCAAAGGGCGAGTTGGGCATCAAATCATCTTGCTTCCAGCTCTTTGGGAAGCTAAGAGACAACTCGCACTGCACAGTGCTCCTACACCCTACCGGGAACATCCCGCTGAAAGGCTTGTGACACGCAGTTCCTTTGCAGTCCTGATCTGGCTGAAGTAGAACTTGTGCTCTTGGTGTGCTACATTGCCCTAGAGCTGGAAGGCACAAAGTGCTGTCTTATTTCCAAAGGGCGAGTTGATCCCCAAAGCATCTTGCTTCCAGCTCTTTGGGAAGCTGAGAAACAACTCGCTCTGCACAGTGCTCTTACAGCCTACCGGGAACATCTCTTACAAAGGCGTGTGAAAGGCAGTTTCTTTGCAGGCCTGATCTGGCTGAAGTAGAACTTCTGCTCTGGCTGTGCTGCATTGCCCTAGAGCCGCAAGGCACAACGTGCGGTCTCCTTTCCAAAGGGCGAGTGGGGCCCCAAAGCATGTTGCTTCCAGCTCTTTGGGAAGCTAAGAAACAATTCGCTCTGCAGACCTCTCTTACAGCCTTCCGGGAACATATCTAACAAAGGCCTGTGAAACGCAGTTTCTTTGCAGGCCTGACCTGGCTGAAGTAGAACTTCTGCTCAGGGTGTGCTACATTGCCCTAGAGATGAAAGGCACAACGTGCAGGCTTCTTTCCAAAGGGCGATTTGGGCCCCAAAGCATCTTGCTTCCAGCTCTTTGGGAAGCTAAGACACAACTCGCACTGCACAGTGCTCTTACACTCTACACGGAACATCCAGCAGAAAGGCTTGTGACACGCAGTTTCTTTGCAGGCCTGATCTGGCTGAAGTAGAACTTCCGCTCTGGGTGCGCTACATTGCCCTAGAGATGAAAGGCACAACGTGCAGTCTTCTTTCCAAAGGGCGAGTTGGGCCCCAAAGAATCTTCCGTCCCGCTCTTTGGGAAGCTAAGAAACAACTCGCTCTGCAGACCTCTCTTACAGCCTACCGGGAACATCTCGTAGAAAGGCTTGTGACACGCAGTTTCTTTGCAGGCCTGATCTGGCTGAAGTAGAACTTCTGGTCTGGGTGTGCTGCATTGCCCTACAGCTGAAAGGCAAAAAGTGCTGTCTTCTTTCCAAAGTGCGATAAGGGCCCCAAAGCATCTTGCTTCCAGCTCTTTGTGAAGTTAAGAAACAACTCGTTCTGCACATCTCTCTTACAGCCAAGCGGGCACATCTATTACAAAGACCTGTGAAAAGCAGTTTCTATGCAGGCCTGATCTGGCTGAAGTAGAACTTCTGCTCTGGGTGTGCTGCATTGCCCTAGAGCCGCAAGGCACCACTTGCAGTCTCCTTTCCAAAGGGCGAGTTGGACCCCAAAGCATCTTGCTTCCAGCTCTTTGGGAAGCTAAGAAACAACTCGCTCCGCACAGTGCTTTTACAGCCTAACGGGAACATCTCCTACAAAGGCCTGTGAAACGCAGTTTCTTGTCAGGCCTGATCTGGCTGAAGTAGAACTTCTGCTCTGGGTGTGATACATTGCCCTAGAGTTGGAAGGCACAAAGTGCAGTCTTCTTTCCAAAGGGCGAGTTGGGCCCCAAAGCATCTTGCTTCCAGCTCTTTGGGAAGCTGAAACAACTCGCTCTGCACAGTGCTCTTACAGCCTACCGGGAACATCTCTTACAAAGGCCTGTGAAACGCAGTTTCTTTCCAGGCCTCATCTGGCTGAAGTAGAACTTCTGCTCTGGTTGTGCTACATTGCCCTAGAGCTCAAAGGCACAACGTGAGGTCTTCTTACCAAAGGGCGAGTTGGGCCCCAAAGCATCTTGCTTCCAGCTCTTTCGGAAGTTAAGAAACAACTCGCTCTGCAGACCTCTCTTTCAGCCAACCGGGAACATCTCTTACAAAGGCCTGTGAAACGCAGTGTCTTTGCAGGCCTTTTCTGGCCAAAGTAGAACTTCTGCTGTGCTTGTGCTACATTGCCCTAGAGCTGAAAGGCAGAACGTGCAAGCTTCTTTCCAAAGGGCGAGTTGGGCCCCAAAGCATCTTGCTTCGAGCTCTTTGGGAAGCTAAGAAACAACTCGCTCTGCACAGTGCTCTTACACCCTACCGGGGACATCTCTTACAAAGGCCTGTGAAACGCACTTTCTTTCCAGGCCTGATCTGGCTGAAGTAGAACTTCTGCTCTGCGTGTGCTACATTGCCCTAGAGATGAAAGGCACAACGTGCAGGCTTCTTTCCAAAGGGCGAGTTGGGCCCCAAAGCATCTTGCTTCCAGCTCTTTGAGAAGCTAAGAAAAAACTCGTTCTGCACACCTCTCTTACAGCCAACCGGGCAGATCTATTACAAAGGCCAGTGAAAAGCAGTTTCTATGCAGGCCTGATCTGGCTGAAGTAGAACTTCTGCCTTGGCTGTGCTACATTGCCCTAGAGCTGGAAGGCCAAAGTGCTGTCTTCTTTCCAAAGGGCGAGTTGGGCACCAAAGCATCTTGCTTACAGCTCTTTGGGAAGCTGAGAGACAACTCGCACTGCACAGTGCTCTTACACCCAAATGGGTACATCCCGCAGAAAGTCTTGTGACACGCAGTTTCTTTGCAGGCCTGATCTGGCTGAGGTAGAACTTCTGCTCTTGGTGTGCTACATTACCCTAGAGCTGGAAGGCACAAACTGCTGTATTCTTTCCAAAGGGTGAGTTGGGCCCAAAAGCATCTTGCTTCCAGCTCTTTGGGAAGCTAAGAAACATCTCGCTCTGCACACCTCTTACAGCCAACCGGGAACATCTCTTAAAAAGTCCTGAGAAACACAGTTTCTTTGCAGTCCTGATCTGGCTGAAGTAGAACTTCTGCTCTGGTTGTGCTACATTGCCCTAGAGATGAAAGGCACAACGTGCAGGCTTCTTTCCAAAGGGCGAGTTGGGCCCAAAAGCATCTTGCTTCCAGCTCTTTGGGAAGCTAAGAAACAACTCGCTCTGCAGACCTCTCTTACAGCCTACCGGGAAAATCTCATACAAAGGTTTGTGAAACGCAGTTTCTTTGCAGGCCTGATCTGGCTGAAGTAGAACTTCTGCTCTGGGTGTGCTACATTGCCCTAGAGCTGAAAAGCGCAACATGCAGTCTCCTTTCCAAAGCGCGAGTTGGGCCCCAAGGATCTTGCTTCCAGCTCTTTGGGAAGCTGAGAAACAAATCGCTCTGCACAGTGCTCTTACAGCCTACCGGGAACATCTCGTAGAAAGGCTTGTGACACGCAGTTTCTTTGCAGGCCTGATCTGACTGAAGTAGAACTTCTGCTCTGGGTGTGCTACATTGCCCTAGAGCTGCAAGGCACAAAGTGCTGTCTTCTTTCCAAAGGGCGAGTGGGGCCCCAAAGCATCTTGCTTCCAGCTCTTTGGGAAGCTAAGAAACAACTCGTTCTGCACCCCTCTCTTACAGCCAACCGGGCACATCTATTACAAAGGCCCGTGTAAAGCAGTTTCTATGCAGGCCTTATCTGGCTGAAGTAGAACATCTGCTCTGGGTGTGCTACATTGGCCTAGAGCCGCAAGGCTCAACGTGCAGTCTCCTTTCCAAAGGGCGAGTTGGGCCCCAAAGCATCTTGCTTCCAGCTCTTTGGGAAGCTAAGAAACAACTCGGTCTGCACAGTGCTCTTACAGCCTACCGGGAACACCTCTTACAAAGGCCTGTGAAACGCAGTTTCTTTGCAGGCCTGATCTGGCTGAAGTAGAACTTCCGCTCTGGGTGTGCTACATTGCCCTACAGATGAAAGGCACAACGTGCAGGCTTCTTTCAAAAGGGCGAGTTGGGCCCCAAAGCATCTTGCTTCCAGCTCTTTGGGAAGCTAAGAGACAACTCGCACTGCACAGTGCTCTTACACCCTACCGGGAACATCCCGCAGAAAGGCTTGTGACACGCAGTTTCTTTGCAGGCCTGATATGGCTGAAGTAGAACTTCTGCCTTGGCTGTGCTACATTGCCCTGGAGCTGGAAGGCACAAAGTGCTGTCTTCTTTCCAAAGGGCGAGTTGGGCCCCAAAGCATCTTGTTTACAACTCTTTGGGAATCTAAGGAACAACTCGCTTTGCACACCTCTCTTACAGAAAACCGAGGACATCTCTTACAAAGGCCTGTGAAACGCAGTTTCTTTGCAGGCCTGATCTGGCTGAAGTGCAACTTCTGCTCTGGGTGTGCTACATTGCCCTAGAGCCGCAAGGCACAACGTGCAGTCTTCTTTCCAAAGGGCAAGTTCGACCCCAAAGCATCTTGCTTCCAGCTCTTTGGGAAGCTAAGAAACAACTCGCTCTGCACAGTGCTCTTACAGCCTACCGGGAACATCTCTTACAAAGTCCTGTGAAACGCAGTTTCTTTGCAGGCATGATGTGTCTGAAGTAGAATTTCTGCTGTGGGTGTGCTACATTGTCCTAGAGCTGCAAGGCACAAAGTGCTGTCTTCTTTCCAAAGGGCGAGTTGGGCCCCAAAGCATCTTGCTTCCAGCTCTTTGGGAAGCTAAGAAACAACTCGCTCTGCAGACCTCTCTTACTGCCTTCCGGGAACATCATTTACAAAGTCCTGTGAAACGCAGTTTCTTTGCAGGCCTGATCTGGCTGAAGTAGAACTTCTGCTCTGGGTGTGCTACATTGTCCTAGAGATGAAAGGCACAACGTGCAGGCTTCTTACCAAAGGGCGAGTTGGGCCCCAAAGCATCTTGCTTCCAGCTCTTTGGGAAGCTAAAAGACAACTCGCACTGCACAGTGCTCCTACACCCTACCGTTAACATCCCGCAGAAAGGCTTGTGACACGCAGTTTCTTTGCAGGCCTGATCTGGATGAAGTAGAACTTCTGCTCTTTGTGTGCTACATTGCCCTAGAGGTGGAAGGCACAAAGTGCTGTCTTCTTTCCAAAGGGCGAGTTGGGCCCCTAAGCATCTTGCTTCCAGCTCTTTGGGAAGCTAACAAACAACTCGCTCTGCACAGTGCTCTTACAGCCTACCGGGAACAACTCTTACAAACGCCTGTGAAACTCAGTATCTTTGCAGGCCTGATCTGGCTGAAGTAGAACTTCTGCTCTGGGTGTGCTACATTGCCCTAGAGCTGGAAGGCACAAAGTGCTGTCTTCTTTCCAAAGGGCGAGTTGGGCCCCAAAGCATCTTGCTTCCAGCTCTTTGGGAAGCTAAGAAACAACTCGCTCTGCACAGTGCTCTTACAGCCTACCGGGAACATCTCTTACAAAGCTCTATGAAACGCAGTTTCTTTGCAGGCCTGATCTGGATGAAGTAGAACTTCTGCCTTGGCTGTGCTACATTGCCCTGGAGCTGGAAGGCACAAAGTGCTGTCTTCTTTCCAAAGGGCGAGTTGGGCCCCAAAGCATCTTCTTTACAACTCTTTGGGAACCTAAGGAACAACTCGCTCTGCACACCTCTCTTACAGCAAACCGAGGACATCTCTTACAAAGGCCTGTGAAACGCAGTTTCTTTGCAGGCCTGATCTGGCTGAAGTACAACTTCTGCTCTGGGTGTGCTACATTGCCCTAGAGCCGCAAGGCACAACGTGCAGTCTTCTTTCCAAAGTGCAAGTTGGACCCCAAAGCATCTTGCTTCCAGCTCTTTGAGAAGCTAAGAAACAACTCGCACTCACAGTGCTCTTACAGCCTACTGGGAACATCTTGTAGAAAGGCTTGTGACACGCAGTTTCTTTGCAGGCCTGATCTGGCTGAAGTACAACTTCTGCTCTGGGTGTGCTGCATTGCCCTAGAGCTGCAAGGCACAATGTGCTGTGTTCTTTCCAAAGGGCGAGTGGGGTCCCAAAGCATCTTGCTTCCAGCTCTTTGGGAAGCTAAGAAACAACTCGTTCTGCACACCTCTCTTACAGCCAACCGGGCACATCTATTACAAAGGCCTGTGAAACGCAGTTTCTTTGCAGGCCTGATCTGGCTGAAGTAGAACTTCTGCTCTGGGTGTGCTACATTGCCCTAGAGCTGAAAGGCACAACGTGCAGTCTCCTTTCCAAATGGCGAGTGGGGCCCCAAAGCACCTTGCTTCGAGATCTTTGGGAAGCTCAGAAATAACTCGCTCTGCACAGTGCTCTTACACCCTTCCGGGAAGATCTCTTACATAGTCCTGTGAAACGCAGTTTCTTTGCAGGCCTGATGTGGCTTAAGTAGAATTTCTGCTGTGGGTGTGCTACATTGTCCTAGAGCTGCAAGGCACAAAGTGCTGTCTTCTTTCCAAATGGCGAGTTGGGCCCCAAAGCATCTTGCTTCCAGCTCTTTGGGAAGCTAAGAAACAACTCTCTCTGCAGACCTCTCTTACAGCCTTCCGGGAACATCTTTTACAAAGTCCTGTGAAACGCAGTTTCTTTGCAGGCCTGATCTGGCTGAAGTAGAACTTCTGCTCTGGGTGTGCTACATTGCCCTAGAGATGAAAGGCACAACGTGCAGGCTTCTTTCCAAAGGGCGAGTTGGGCCCCAAAGCATCTTGCTTCCAGCTCTTTGGGAAGCTAAGAGACAACTCGCACTGCACAGTGCTCCTACACCCTACCGGGAACATCCCGCAGAAAGGCTTGTGACACGCAGTTTCTTTGCATGCGTGATCTGGCTGAAGTAGAACTTCTGCTCTGGGTGTGCTACATTGCCCTAGAGCTGGAAGTCACAAAGTGCTGTCTTCTTTCCAAAGGGTGAGTTCGACCCCAAAGAATCTTGCTTCCAGGTCTTTGGGAAGCTAAGAAACAAGTCGCTCTGCACACCTCTCTTACAGCCAACCGGGAACATCTCTTACAAAGTCCAGTGAAACGCAGTTTCTTTGCAGGCCTGATCTGGCTGAAGTAGAACATCTGCTCTGGGTGTGCTAAATTGCCCTAGAGCTAAAAGGCACAACGTGCAGTCTTCTTTCCAAAGTGCTAGTTGGGCCCCAAACCATCTTCCTTCCAGCTCTTCGGGTAGCTAAGAAACAACTCGCTCTACAGACCTCTCTTACCTCCAACCGGGAACATCTCTTACAAAGGCCTGTGAAAGGCAATTTCTTTGCAGGCCTGATCTGGCTGAAGTAGAACTTCTGCTCTGGGAGTGCTACATTGCCTTAGAGCTGAAAGGCACAACGTCCAGTCTCCTCTTCAAAGCGCGAGTTGTGCACCAAAGCATCTTGCTTCCAGCTCTTTGGGAAGCTGATAAACAACCCTCTCTGCACAGTGCTCTTACAGCCTACCGTGAACATCTCTTACAAATGCGTGTGAAATGCAGTTTCTTTCAGGCCTGATCTGGCTGAAGTAGAACTTCTGCTCTGATTGTTTTACATAGCCATAGAGCTGAAAGGCACAACGTGCAGTCTTCCTTCCAAAGGGCGAGTTGGGCCCAAAAGCATCTTGCTTCCATCTCTTTGGGAAGCTAAGAAACAACTCGCACATCACAGTGCTCTTACAGTCTACCGGGAACAACTCTTCCAAAGGCCTGTGAAATTCAGTTTCTTTGCAGGCCTGATCTGGCTGAAGTAGAACTTCTGCTCTGGGTGTGCTACATTGCCCTGGAGCTGGAAGGCACAAAGTGCTGTCTTCTTTCCAAAGGGCGAGTTGGGCCCCAAAGCATCTTGCCTCCAGCTCTTTGGGAAGCTAAGAAACAACTCGCTCTGCACAGTGCTCTTACAGCCTACCGGGAACATCTCTTACAAAGCTCTGTGAAACGCAGTTTCCTTGCAGGCCTGATCTGGCTGAAGTAGAACTTCTGCCTTGGCTGTGCTACATTGCCCTAGAGCTGGAAGGCACAAAGTGCTGTCTTCTTTCCAAAGGGCGAGTTGGGCCCCAAAGCATCTTGTTTACAACTCTTTTGGAACCTAAGGAACCACTCGCTCTGCACACCTCTCTTACAGCAAACCGAGGACATCTCTTACAAAGGCCTGTGAAACGCAGTTTCTTTGCAGGCCTGATCTGGATGAAGTAGAACTTCTGCTCTGGGTGTGCTACATTGCCCTAGAGGTGAAAGGCACAACGTGCAGTCTCCTTTCCAAAGGGCGAGTTGGGCCCCAAATCATCTTGCTTCCAGCTCTTTGGGTAGCTAAGAAACAACTCGCTCTGCACAGTGCTCTTACAGCCTACCGGGAACATCTCGTAGAAAGGCTTGTGACACGCAGTTTCTTTGCAGGCCTGATCTGGCTGAAGTACAACTTCTGCTCTGGGTGTGCTGCATTGCCCTAGAGCTGCAAGGCACAAAGTGCTGTCTTCTTTCCAAAGGGCGAGTGGGGCCACAAAGCATCTTGCTTCCAGGTCTTTGGGAACTAAGAAACAACTCGTTCTGCACACCTCTCTTACAGCCAACCGGGCACATCTATTACAAAAGCCTGTGAAAACCAGTTTCTTTGCAGGCCTGATCTGGCTGAAGTAGCACTTCTGCTCTGGGTGTGCTACCTTACCCGAGAGCTGGAAGGAACAAAGTGCTGTCTTCTTTCCAAAGGGCGAGTTGGGCCCCAAAGCATCTTGCTTCCAGCTCTTTGGGAAGCTAAGAAACAACTCGCACTGCACAGTGCTCTTACACCCAAAGGGGTACATCCCACAGAAAGTCTTCTGACACGCAGTTTCTTTGCAGGCCTGATCTGGCCGAAGTAGAACTTCTGCTCTTGGTGTGCTACATTACCCTAGAGCTGGAAGGCACAAACTGCTGTCTTCTTTCCAAAGGGTGAGTTGGACCCAAAATCATCTTGCTTCCAGCTCTTTGGGAAGCTAAGAAACATCTCACTCTGCACACCTCTCTTACAGCCAACCGGGAACATCTCTTAAAAAGTCCTGTGAAACGCAGTTTCTTTGCAGGCCTCATCTGGCTGAAGTAGAACTTCTGCTCTGGGTGTGCTACATTGCCCTAGAGATGAAAGGCACAACGTGCAGGCTTCTTTCCAAAGGGCGAGTTGGGCCCAAAAGCATCTTGCTTCCAGCTCTTTGGGAAGCTAAGAAACAACTCGCTTTGCAGACCTCTCTTACAGCCTACCCGGAAAATCTCATACAAATGTTTGTGAAACGCAGTTTCTTTGCAGGCCTGATCTGGCTGAAGTAGAACTACTTCTCTGGGTGTGCTACATTGCCCTAAAGCTGAAAAGCGCAACATGCAGTCTCCTTTCAAAAGCGCGAGTTGGGCCCCAAAGCATCTTGCTTCCAGATCTTTGGTAAGCTGAGAAACAACTCGCTCTGCACAGTGCTCTTACAGCCTACCGGGAACATCTCGTAGAAAGGCTTGTGACACGCAGTTTCTTTGCAGGCCTGATCTGGCTGAAGTAGAACTTCTGCTCTGGGTGTGCTGCATTGCCCTAGAGCTGCAAGGCACAATGTGCTGTCTTCTTTCCAAAGGGCGAGTGGGGTCCCAAAGCATCTTGCTTCCAGCTGTTTGGGAAGCTAAGAAGCAACTCGTTCTGCACACCTCTCTTACAGCCAATCGGGCACATCTATTACAAAGGCCTGTGAAACACAGTTTCTTTGCAGGCCTGATCTGGCTGAAGTAGAACTTCCGCTCTGGGTGTGCTACACTGCCCTAGAGATGAAAGGCACAACGTGCAGGCTTCTTTCCAAAGGGCGAGTTGGGCCCCAAAGCATCTTGCTTCCAGCTCTTTGGGAAGCTAAGAAACAACTCGCTCTGCACAGTGCTCTTACAGCCTACCGGGAACATCTCTTACAAAGTCCTGTGAAACGCAGTTTCTTTGCAGGCATGATGTGTCTGAAGTAGAATTTCTGCTGTGGGTGTGCTACATTGTCCTAGAGCTGCAAGGCACAAAGTGCTGTCTTCTTTCCAAAGGGCGAGTTGGGCCCCAAAGCATCTTGCTTCCAGCTCTTTGGGAAGCTAAGAAACAACTCGCTCTGCAGACCTCTCTTACTGCCTTCCGGGAACATCATTTACAAAGTCCTGTGAAACGCAGTTTCTTTGCAGGCCTGATCTGGCTGAAGTAGAACTTCTGCTCTGGGTGTGCTACATTGCCCTAGAGATGAAAGGCACAACGTGCAGGCTTCTTTCCAAAGGGCGAGTTGGGCCCCAAAGCATCTTGCTTCCAGCTCTTTGGGAAGCTAAAAGACAACTCGCACTGCACAGTGCTCCTACACCCTACCGTTAACATCCCGCAGAAAGGCTTGTGACACGCAGTTTCTTTGCAGGCCTGATCTGGATGAAGTAGAACTTCTGCTCTGGGTGTGCTACGTTGCCCTAGAGGTGGAAGGCACAAAGTGCAGTCTTCTTTCCAAAGGGCGAGTTGGGCCCCTAAGCATCTTGCTTCCAGCTCTTTGGGAAGCTAACAAACAACTCGCTCTGCACAGTGCTCTTACAGCCTACCGGGAACAACTCTTACAATCGCCTGTGAAACTCAGTATCTTTGCAGGCCTGATCTGGCTGAAGTAGAACTTCTGCTCTGGGTGTGCTACATTGCCCTAGAGCTGGAAGGCACAAAGTGCTGTCTTCTTTCCAAAGGGCGAGTTGGGCCCCAAAGCATCTTGCTTCCAGCTATTTGGGAAGCTAAGAAACAACTCGCTCTGCACAGTGCTCTTACAGCCTACCGGGAACATCTCTTACAAAGCTCTATGAAACGCAGTTTCTTTGCAGGCCTGATCTGGATGAAGTAGAACTTCTGCCTTGGCTGTGCTACATTGCCCTGGAGCTGGAAGGCACAAAGTGCTGTCTTCTTTCCAAAGGGCGAGTTGGGCCCCAAAGCATCTTCTTTACAACTCTTTGGGAACCTAAGGAACAACTCGCTCTGCACACCTCTCTTACAGCAAACCGAGGACATCTCTTACAAAGGCCTGTGAAACGCAGTTTCTTTGCAGGCCTGATCTGGCTGAAGTACAACTTCTGCTCTGGGTGTGCTACATTGCCCTAGAGCCGCAAGGCACAACGTGCAGTCTTCTTTCCAAAGGGCGAGTTGGGCCCCAAAGCATCTTGCTTCCTGCTCTTTGGGAAGCTGTGAAACAACTCGCTCTGCACTGTGCTCTTACAGCCTACCGGGAACATCTCTTACAGAGGCCTGTGAAACGCAGTTTCTTTGCAGGCCTGATCTGGCTGAAGTAGAACTTCTGCTCTGGGTGTGCCTCATTGCCCTAGAGCTGAAAGGCACAACGTGCAGGCTTCTTTCCAAAGGGCGAGTTGGGCCCCAAAGCATCTTGCTTCCAGCTCTTTGGGAAGCTAAGAAACAACTCGCTCTGCACTTTTGTTTTACACACTACCGCGAACATGTCTTCCAAACGCCTGTGAAACGCAGTTTCTTCCCAGGCATGATTTCGCTGAAGTAGAACTTCTGCTCTGCCGTGTCCTACATGGGCATAGAGCTGCAAGGCACAAGGTCCTGCCTTGTTTCCCCAAGAGGAGAGAACTCCCTCAGCGTCCAGGTCCCAGCTGTTTGGCTAGCTAAGAAAAAACTAGCTCTGCATAGGGCTCTTTCAGCCTACCGGGAACATGTCTTACAAAAGACTGTGAAACGCAGTTTCTTTGCAGGCCTGATCTGGCTGAAGTAGAACTTCTGCTCTGCGTGGGGTACATTGCCCTACAGCTGAAAGGCACAACGTGCAGGCTTCTTTAGAAAGGGCGAGATGGGCCCCAAAGCATCTTGCTTCCAGCTCTTTGGGAAGCTAAGAAACAACTCGCTCTGCGCAGTGCTCTTACAGCCTACCGGGAACATCTCTTACAAAGGCCTGTGAAACGCAGTTCCTTTGCAGGCCAGATCTGGCTGAAGTAGAACTTCTGCTCTGGGTGTGCTCCATTGCCCTAGAGCTGAAAGGCACAACGTGCAGGCTTCTTTCCACAGGGCGAGTTGGGCCCCAAAGCATCTTGCTTCCAGCTCTTTGGGAAGCTAAGACACAACTCGCACTGCACAGTGCTCTTACACTCTACACGGAACATCCAGCAGAAAGGCTTGTGACACGCAGTTTCTTTGCAGGCCTGATCTGGCTGAAGTAGAACTTCTGCTCTGGGTGTGCTGCATTGCCCTAGAGCCGCAAGGCACCACTTGCAGTCTCCTTTCCAAAGGGCGAGTTGGATCCCAAAGCATCTTGCTTCCAGCTCTTTGGGAAGCTAAGAAACAACTCGCTCCGCACAGTGCTTTTACAGCCTAACGGGAACATCTCCTACAAAGGCCTGTGAAACGCAGTTTCTTGTCAGGCCTGATCTGGCTGAAGTAGAACTTCTGCTCTGGGTGTGATACATTGCCCTAGAGTTGGAAGGCACAAAGTGCAGTCTTCTTTCCAAAGGGCGAGTTGGGCCCCAAAGCATCTTGCTTCCAGCTCTTTGGGAAGCTGAAACAACTCGCTCTGCACAGTGCTCTTACAGCCTACCGGGAACATCTCTTACAAAGGCCTGTGAAACGCAGTTTCTTTGCAGGCCTCATCTGGCTGAAGTAGAACTTCTGCTCTGGTTGTGCTACATTGCCCTAGAGCTCAAAGGCACAACGTGAGGTCTTCTTACCAAAGGGCGAGTTGGGCCCCAAAGCATCTTGCTTCCAGCTCTTTCGGAAGTTAAGAAACAACTCGCTCTGCAGACCTCTCTTTCAGCCAACCGGGAACATCTCTTACAAAGGCCTGTGAAACGCAGTGTCTTTGCAGGCCTTTTCTGGCCAAAGTAGAACTTCTGCTGTGCTTGTGCTACATTGCCCTAGAGCTGAAAGGCAGAACGTGCAAGCTTCTTTCCAAAGGGCGAGTTGGGCCCCAAAGCATCTTGCTTCGAGCTCTTTGGGAAGCTAAGAAACAACTCGCTCTGCACAGTGCTCTTACAGCCTACCGGGGACATCTCTTACAAAGGCCTGTGAAACGCACTTTCTTTCCAGGCCTGATCTGGCTGAAGTAGAACTTCTGCTCTGCGTGTGCTACATTGCCCTAGAGATGAAAGGCACAACGTGCAGGCTTCTTTCCAAAGGGCGAGTTGGGCCCCAAAGCATCTTGCTTCCAGCTCTTTGGGAAGCTAAGAAAAAACTCGTTCTGCACACCTCTCTTACAGCCAACCGGGCAGATCTATTACAAAGGCCAGTGAAAAGCAGTTTCTATGCAGGCCTGATCTGGCTGAAGTAGAACTTCTGCCTTGGCTGTGCTACATTGCCCTAGAGCTGGAAGGCCAAAGTGCTGTCTTCTTTCCAAAGGGCGAGTTGGGCACCAAAGCATCTTGCTTACAGCTCTTTGGGAAGCTGAGAGACAACTCGCACTGCACAGTGCTCTTACACCCAAATGGGTACATCCCGCAGAAAGTCTTGTGACACGCAGTTTCTTTGCAGGCCTGATCTGGCTGAGGTAGAACTTCTGCTCTTGGTGTGCTACATTACCCTAGAGCTGGAAGGCACAAACTGCTGTATTCTTTCCAAAGGGTGAGTTGGGCCCAAAAGCATCTTGCTTCCAGCTCTTTGGGAAGCTAAGAAACATCTCGCTCTGCACACCTCTTACAGCCAACCGGGAACATCTCTTAAAAAGTCCTGAGAAACGCAGTTTCTTTGCAGTCCTGATCTGGCTGAAGTAGAACTTCTGCTCTGGTTGTGCTACATTGCCCTAGAGATGAAAGGCACAACGTGCAGGCTTCTTTCCAAAGGGCGAGTTGGGCCCAAAAGCATCTTGCTTCCAGCTCTTTGGGAAGCTAAGAAACAACTCGCTCTGCAGACCTCTCTTACAGCCTACCGGGAAAATCTCATACAAAGGTTTGTGAAACGCAGTTTCTTTGCAGGCCTGATCTGGCTGAAGTAGAACTTCTGCTCTGGGTGTGCTACATTGCCCTAGAGCTGAAAAGCGCAACATGCAGTCTCCTTTCCAAAGCGCGAGTTGGGCCCCAAGGATCTTGCTTCCAGCTCTTTGGGAAGCTGAGAAACAAATCGCTCTGCACAGTGCTCTTACAGCCTACCGGGAATATCTCGTAGAAAGGCTTGTGACACGCAGTTTCTTTGCAGGCCTGATCTGACTGAAGTAGAACTTCTGCTCTGGGTGTGCTACATTGCCCTAGAGCTGCAAGGCACAAAGTGCTGTCTTCTTTCCAAAGGGCGAGTGGGGCCCCAAAGCATCTTGCTTCCAGCTCTTTGGGAAGCTAAGAAACAACTCGTTCTGCACCCCTCTCTTACAGCCAACCGGGCACATCTATTACAAAGGCCCGTGTAAAGCAGTTTCTATGCAGGCCTTATCTGGCTGAAGTAGAACATCTGCTCTGGGTGTGCTACATTGGCCTAGAGCCGCAAGGCTCAACGTGCAGTCTCCTTTCCAAAGGGCGAGTTGGGCCCCAAAGCATCTTGCTTCCAGCTCTTTGGGAAGCTAAGAAACAACTCGCTCTGCAGACCTCTCTTACTGCCTTCCGGGAACATCATTTACAAAGTCCTGTGAAACGCAGTTTCTTTGCAGGCCTGATCTGGCTGAAGTAGAACTTCTGCTCTGGGTGTGCTACATTGCCCTAGAGATGAAAGGCACAACGTGCAGGCTTCTTTCCAAAGGGCGAGTTGGGCCCCAAAGCATCTTGCTTCCAGCTCTTTGGGAAGCTAAAAGACAACTCGCACTGCACAGTGCTCCTACACCCTACCGTTAACATCCCGCAGAAAGGCTTGTGACACGCAGTTTCTTTGCAGGCCTGATCTGGATGAAGTAGAACTTCTGCTCTGGGTGTGCTACGTTGCCCTAGAGGTGGAAGGCACAAAGTGCAGTCTTCTTTCCAAAGGGCGAGTTGGGCCCCTAAGCATCTTGCTTCCAGCTCTTTGGGAAGCTAACAAACAACTCGCTCTGCACAGTGCTCTTACAGCCTACCGGGAACAACTCTTACAAACGCCTGTGAAACTCAGTATCTTTGCAGGCCTGATCTGGCTGAAGTAGAACTTCTGCTCTGGGTGTGCTACATTGCCCTAGAGCTGGAAGGCACAAAGTGCTGTCTTCTTTCCAAAGGGCGAGTTGGGCCCCAAAGCATCTTGCTTCCAGCTATTTGGGAAGCTAAGAAACAACTCGCTCTGCACAGTGCTCTTACAGCCTACCGGGAACATCTCTTACAAAGCTCTATGAAACGCAGTTTCTTTGCAGGCCTGATCTGGATGAAGTAGAACTTCTGCCTTGGCTGTGCTACATTGCCCTGGAGCTGGAAGGCACAAAGTGCTGTCTTCTTTCCAAAGGGCGAGTTGGGCCCCAAAGCATCTTCTTTACAACTCTTTGGGAACCTAAGGAACAACTCGCTCTGCACACCTCTCTTACAGCAAACCGAGGACATCTCTTACAAAGGCCTGTGAAACGCAGTTTCTTTGCAGGCCTGATCTGGCTGAAGTACAACTTCTGCTCTGGGTGTGCTACATTGCCCTAGAGCCGCAAGGCACAACGTGCAGTCTTCTTTCCAAAGTGCAAGTTGGACCCCAAAGCATCTTGCTTCCAGCTCTTTGAGAAGCTAAGAAACAACTCGCACTCACAGTGCTCTTACAGCCTACTGGGAACATCTTGTAGAAAGGCTTGTGACACGCAGTTTCTTTGCAGGCCTGATCTGGCTGAAGTACAACTTCTGCTCTGGGTGTGCTGCATTGCCCTAGAGCTGCAAGGCACAATGTGCTGTGTTCTTTCCAAAGGGCGAGTGGGGTCCCAAAGCATCTTGCTTCCAGCTCTTTGGGAAGCTAAGAAACAACTCGTTCTGCACACCTCTCTTACAGCCAACCGGGCACATCTATTACAAAGGCCTGTGAAACGCAGTTTCTTTGCAGGCCTGATCTGGCTGAAGTAGAACTTCTGCTCTGGGTGTGCTACATTGCCCTAGAGCTGAAAGGCACAACGTGCAGTCTCCTTTCCAAATGGCGAGTGGGGCCCCAAAGCACCTTGCTTCGAGATCTTTGGGAAGCTCAGAAATAACTCGCTCTGCACAGTGCTCTTACACCCTTCCGGGAAGATCTCTTACATAGTCCTGTGAAACGCAGTTTCTTTGCAGGCCTGATGTGGCTTAAGTAGAATTTCTGCTGTGGGTGTGCTACATTGTCCTAGAGCTGCAAGGCACAAAGTGCTGTCTTCTTTCCAAATGGCGAGTTGGGCCCCAAAGCATCTTGCTTCCAGCTCTTTGGGAAGCTAAGAAACAACTCTCTCTGCAGACCTCTCTTACAGCCTTCCGGGAACATCTTTTACAAAGTCCTGTGAAACGCAGTTTCTTTGCAGGCCTGATCTGGCTGAAGTAGAACTTCTGCTCTGGGTGTGCTACATTGCCCTAGAGATGAAAGGCACAACGTGCAGGCTTCTTTCCAAAGGGCGAGTTGGGCCCCAAAGCATCTTGCTTCCAGCTCTTTGGGAAGCTAAGAGACAACTCGCACTGCACAGTGCTCCTACACCCTACCGGGAACATCCCGCAGAAAGGCTTGTGACACGCAGTTTCTTTGCATGCGTGATCTGGCTGAAGTAGAACTTCTGCTCTGGGTGTGCTACATTGCCCTAGAGCTGGAAGTCACAAAGTGCTGTCTTCTTTCCAAAGGGTGAGTTCGACCCCAAAGAATCTTGCTTCCAGGTCTTTGGGAAGCTAAGAAACAAGTCGCTCTGCACACCTCTCTTACAGCCAACCGGGAACATCTCTTACAAAGTCCAGTGAAACGCAGTTTCTTTGCAGGCCTGATCTGGCTGAAGTAGAACATCTGCTCTGGGTGTGCTAAATTGCCCTAGAGCTAAAAGGCACAACGTGCAGTCTTCTTTCCAAAGTGCTAGTTGGGCCCCAAACCATCTTCCTTCCAGCTCTTCGGGTAGCTAAGAAACAACTCGCTCTACAGACCTCTCTTACCTCCAACCGGGAACATCTCTTACAAAGGCCTGTGAAAGGCAATTTCTTTGCAGGCCTGATCTGGCTGAAGTAGAACTTCTGCTCTGGGAGTGCTACATTGCCTTAGAGCTGAAAGGCACAACGTCCAGTCTCCTCTTCAAAGCGCGAGTTGTGCACCAAAGCATCTTGCTTCCAGCTCTTTGGGAAGCTGATAAACAACCCTCTCTGCACAGTGCTCTTACAGCCTACCGTGAACATCTCTTACAAATGCGTGTGAAATGCAGTTTCTTTCAGGCCTGATCTGGCTGAAGTAGAACTTCTGCTCTGATTGTTTTACATAGCCATAGAGCTGAAAGGCACAACGTGCAGTCTTCCTTCCAAAGGGCGAGTTGGGCCCAAAAGCATCTTGCTTCCATCTCTTTGGGAAGCTAAGAAACAACTCGCACATCACAGTGCTCTTACAGTCTACCGGGAACAACTCTTCCAAAGGCCTGTGAAACTCAGTTTCTTTGCAGGCCTGATCTGGCTGAAGTAGAACTTCTGCTCTGGGTGTGCTACATTGCCCTGGAGCTGGAAGGCACAAAGTGCTGTCTTCTTTCCAAAGGGCGAGTTGGGCCCCAAAGCATCTTGCCTCCAGCTCTTTGGGAAGCTAAGAAACAACTCGCTCTGCACAGTGCTCTTACAGCCTACCGGGAACATCTCTTACAAAGCTCTGTGAAACGCAGTTTCCTTGCAGGCCTGATCTGGCTGAAGTAGAACTTCTGCCTTGGCTGTGCTACATTGCCCTAGAGCTGGAAGGCACAAAGTGCTGTCTTCTTTCCAAAGGGCGAGTTGGGCCCCAAAGCATCTTGTTTACAACTCTTTTGGAACCTAAGGAACCACTCGCTCTGCACACCTCTCTTACAGCAAACCGAGGACATCTCTTACAAAGGCCTGTGAAACGCAGTTTCTTTGCAGGCCTGATCTGGATGAAGTAGAACTTCTGCTCTGGGTGTGCTACATTGCCCTAGAGGTGAAAGGCACAACGTGCAGTCTCCTTTCCAAAGGGCGAGTTGGGCCCCAAATCATCTTGCTTCCACCTCTTTGGGTAGCTAAGAAACAACTCGCTCTGCACAGTGCTCTTACAGCCTACCGGGAACATCTCGTAGAAAGGCTTGTGACACGCAGTTTCTTTGCAGGCCTGATCTGGCTGAAGTACAACTTCTGCTCTGGGTGTGCTGCATTGCCCTAGAGCTGCAAGGCACAAAGTGCTGTCTTCTTTCCAAAGGGCGAGTGGGGCCACAAAGCATCTTGCTTCCAGGTCTTTGGGAACTAAGAAACAACTCGTTCTGCACACCTCTCTTACAGCCAACCGGGCACATCTATTACAAAAGCCTGTGAAAACCAGTTTCTTTGCAGGCCTGATCTGGCCGAAGTAGAACTTCTGCTCTTGGTGTGCTACATTACCCTAGAGCTGGAAGGCACAAACTGCTGTCTTCTTTCCAAAGGGTGAGTTGGACCCAAAATCATCTTGCTTCCAGCTCTTTGGGAAGCTAAGAAACATCTCACTCTGCACACCTCTCTTACAGCCACCCTGGAACATCTCTTAAAAAGTCCTGTGAAACGCAGTTTCTTTGCAGGCCTCATCTGGCTGAAGTAGAACTTCTGCTCTGGGTGTGCTACATTGCCCTAGAGATGAAAGGCACAACGTGCAGGCTTCTTTCCAAAGGGCGAGTTGGGCCCAAAAGCATCTTGCTTCCAGCTCTTTGGGAAGCTAAGAAACAACTCGCTTTGCAGACCTCTCTTACAGCCTAACGGGAAAATCTCATACAAATGTTTGTGAAACGCATTTTCTTTGCAGGCCTGATCTGGCTGAAGTAGAACTACTTCTCTGGGTGTGCTACATTGCCCTAAAGCTGAAAAGCGCAACATGCAGTCTCCTTTCAAAAGCGCGAGTTGGGCCCCAAAGCATCTTGCTTCCAGATCTTTGGTAAGCTGAGAAACAACTCGCTCTGCACAGTGCTCTTACAGCCTACCGGGAACATCTCGTAGAAAGGCTTGTGACACGCAGTTTCTTTGCAGGCCTGATCTGGCTGAAGTAGAACTTCTGCTCTGGGTGTGCTGCATTGCCCTAGAGCTGCAAGGCACAATGTGCTGTCTTCTTTCCAAAGGGCGAGTGGGGTCCCAAAGCATCTTGCTTCCAGCTGTTTGGGAAGCTAAGAAGCAACTCGTTCTGCACACCTCTCTTACAGCCAATCGGGCACATCTATTACAAAGGCCTGTGAAACACAGTTTCTTTGCAGGCCTGATCTGGCTGAAGTAGAACTTCCGCTCTGGGTGTGCTACACTGCCCTAGAGATGAAAGGCACAACGTGCAGGCTTCTTTCCATAGGGCGAGTTGGGCCCCAAAGCATCTTGCTTCCAGCTCTTTGGGAAGCTAAGAAACAACTCGCTCTGCACAGTGCTCTTACAGCCTACCGGGAACATCTCTTACAAAGTCCTGTGAAACGCAGTTTCTTTGCAGGCATGATGTGTCTGAAGTAGAATTTCTGCTGTGGGTGTGCTACATTGTCCTAGAGCTGCAAGGCACAAAGTGCTGTCTTCTTTCCAAATTTCGAGTTGGGCCCCAAAGCATCTTGCTTCCAGCTCTTTGGGAAGCTAAGAAACAACTCGCTCTGCAGACCTCTCTTACTGCCTTCCGGGAACATCATTTACAAAGTCCTGTGAAACGCAGTTTCTTTGCAGGCCTGATCTGGCTGAAGTAGAACTTCTGCTCTGGGTGTGCTACATTGCCCTAGAGATGAAAGGCACAACGTGCAGGCTTCTTTCCAAAGGGCGAGTTGGGCCCCAAAGCATCTTGCTTCCAGCTCTTTGGGAAGCTAAAAGACAACTCGCACTGCACAGTGCTCCTACACCCTACCGTTAACATCCCGCAGAAAGGCTTGTGACACGCAGTTTCTTTGCAGGCCTGATCTGGATGAAGTAGAACTTCTGCTCTGGGTGTGCTACGTTGCCCTAGAGGTGGAAGGCACAAAGTGCAGTCTTCTTTCCAAAGGGCGAGTTGGGCCCCTAAGCATCTTGCTTCCAGCTCTTTGGGAAGCTAACAAACAACTCGCTCTGCACAGTGCTCTTACAGCCTACCGGGAACAACTCTTACAAACGCCTGTGAAACTCAGTATCTTTGCAGGCCTGATCTGGCTGAAGTAGAACTTCTGCTCTGGGTGTGCTACATTGCCCTAGAGCTGGAAGGCACAAAGTGCTGTCTTCTTTCCAAAGGGCGAGTTGGGCCCCAAAGCATCTTGCTTCCAGCTATTTGGGAAGCTAAGAAACAACTCGCTCTGCACAGTGCTCTTACAGCCTACCGGGAACATCTCTTACAAAGCTCTATGAAACGCAGTTTCTTTGCAGGCCTGATCTGGATGAAGTAGAACTTCTGCCTTGGCTGTGCTACATTGCCCTGGAGCTGGAAGGCACAAAGTGCTGTCTTCTTTCCAAAGGGCGAGTTGGGCCCCAAAGCATCTTCTTTACAACTCTTTGGGAACCTAAGGAACAACTCGCTCTGCACACCTCTCTTACAGCAAACCGAGGACATCTCTTACAAAGGCCTGTGAAACGCAGTTTCTTTGCAGGCCTGATCTGGCTGAAGTACAACTTCTGCTCTGGGTGTGCTACATTGCCCTAGAGCCGCAAGGCACAACGTGCAGTCTTCTTTCCAAAGTGCAAGTTGGACCCCAAAGCATCTTGCTTCCAGCTCTTTGAGAAGCTAAGAAACAACTCGCACTCACAGTGCTCTTACAGCCTACTGGGAACATCTTGTAGAAAGGCTTGTGACACGCAGTTTCTTTGCAGGCCTGATCTGGCTGAAGTACAACTTCTGCTCTGGGTGTGCTGCATTGCCCTAGAGCTGCAAGGCACAATGTGCTGTGTTCTTTCCAAAGGGCGAGTGGGGTCCCAAAGCATCTTGCTTCCAGCTCTTTGGGAAGCTAAGAAACAACTCGTTCTGCACACCTCTCTTACAGCCAACCGGGCACATCTATTACAAAGGCCTGTGAAACGCAGTTTCTTTGCAGGCCTGATCTGGCTGAAGTAGAACTTCTGCTCTGGGTGTGCTACATTGCCCTAGAGCTGAAAGGCACAACGTGCAGTCTCCTTTCCAAATGGCGAGTGGGGCCCCAAAGCACCTTGCTTCGAGATCTTTGGGAAGCTCAGAAATAACTCGCTCTGCACAGTGCTCTTACACCCTTCCGGGAAGATCTCTTACATAGTCCTGTGAAACGCAGTTTCTTTGCAGGCCTGATGTGGCTTAAGTAGAATTTCTGCTGTGGGTGTGCTACATTGTCCTAGAGCTGCAAGGCACAAAGTGCTGTCTTCTTTCCAAATGGCGAGTTGGGCCCCAAAGCATCTTGCTTCCAGCTCTTTGGGAAGCTAAGAAACAACTCTCTCTGCAGACCTCTCTTACAGCCTTCCGGGAACATCTTTTACAAAGTCCTGTGAAACGCAGTTTCTTTGCAGGCCTGATCTGGCTGAAGTAGAACTTCTGCTCTGGGTGTGCTACATTGCCCTAGAGATGAAAGGCACAACGTGCAGGCTTCTTTCCAAAGGGCGAGTTGGGCCCCAAAGCATCTTGCTTCCAGCTCTTTGGGAAGCTAAGAGACAACTCGCACTGCACAGTGCTCCTACACCCTACCGGGAACATCCCGCAGAAAGGCTTGTGACACGCAGTTTCTTTGCATGCGTGATCTGGCTGAAGTAGAACTTCTGCTCTGGGTGTGCTACATTGCCCTAGAGCTGGAAGTCACAAAGTGCTGTCTTCTTTCCAAAGGGTGAGTTCGACCCCAAAGAATCTTGCTTCCAGGTCTTTGGGAAGCTAAGAAACAAGTCGCTCTGCACACCTCTCTTACAGCCAACCGGGAACATCTCTTACAAAGTCCAGTGAAACGCAGTTTCTTTGCAGGCCTGATCTGGCTGAAGTAGAACATCTGCTCTGGGTGTGCTAAATTGCCCTAGAGCTAAAAGGCACAACGTGCAGTCTTCTTTCCAAAGTGCTAGTTGGGCCCCAAACCATCTTCCTTCCAGCTCTTCGGGTAGCTAAGAAACAACTCGCTCTACAGACCTCTCTTACCTCCAACCGGGAACATCTCTTACAAAGGCCTGTGAAAGGCAATTTCTTTGCAGGCCTGATCTGGCTGAAGTAGAACTTCTGCTCTGGGAGTGCTACATTGCCTTAGAGCTGAAAGGCACAACGTCCAGTCTCCTCTTCAAAGCGCGAGTTGTGCACCAAAGCATCTTGCTTCCAGCTCTTTGGGAAGCTGATAAACAACCCTCTCTGCACAGTGCTCTTACAGCCTACCGTGAACATCTCTTACAAATGCGTGTGAAATGCAGTTTCTTTCAGGCCTGATCTGGCTGAAGTAGAACTTCTGCTCTGATTGTTTTACATAGCCATAGAGCTGAAAGGCACAACGTGCAGTCTTCCTTCCAAAGGGCGAGTTGGGCCCAAAAGCATCTTGCTTCCATCTCTTTGGGAAGCTAAGAAACAACTCGCACATCACAGTGCTCTTACAGTCTACCGGGAACAACTCTTCCAAAGGCCTATGAAACTCAGTTTCTTTGCAGGCCTGATCTGGCTGAAGTAGAACTTCTGCTCTGGGTGTGCTACATTGCCCTGGAGCTGGAAGGCACAAAGTGCTGTCTTCTTTCCAAAGGGCGAGTTGGGCCCCAAAGCATCTTGCTTCCAGCTCTTTGGGAAGCTATGAAACAACTCGCTCTGCACAGTGCTCTTACACCCTACCGGGGACATCTCTTACAAAGGCCAGTGAAACGCAATGTCTTTGCAGGCCTGATCTGGGTGAAGTAGGACTTCTGCTCTGGGTGTGCTACATTGCCCTATACCTGAAAGGCACAACGTGCAGGCTTCTCTCCAAATGGCGAGTTTGGCCCCAAAGCATCTTGCTTAAAGCTCTTTGGGAAGCTAATAAACAACTCGCTCTGCACAGTGCTCTTACAGCCTACCGGGAACATCTCTTACAAAGCTCTGTGAAACGCAGTTTCTTTGCAGGCCTGATCTGGCTGAAGTAGAACTTCTGCCTTGGCTGTGCTACATTGCCCTAGAGCTGGAAGGCACAAAGTGCTGTCTTCTTTCCAAAGGGCGAGTTGGGCCCCAAAGCGTCTTGTTTACAACTCATTGGGAACCTAAGGAACAGCTCGCTCTGCACACCTCTCTTACAGCAAACCGAGGACATCTCTTACAAAGGCCTGTGAAAAGCAGTTTCTTTGAAGGCCTGATCTGGCTGAAGTAGAACTTCTGCTCTGGCAGTGCTACATTGCCCTAGAGCCGCACGGCACAACGTGCAGTCTCCTGTCCAAAGGGCGAGTGGGGCCCCAAAGCATCTTGCTTCTAGCTCTTTGGGAAGCTCAGAAACAACTCGCTCTGCACAGAGCTCTTACAGCCTACCGGGAACATCTCTTACAAAGTCCTGTGAAACGCAGTTTCTTTGCAGGCCTGATGTGTCTGAAGTAGAACTTCTGCTGTGGGTGTGCTACATTGTCCTAGAGCTGCAAGACACAAAGTGCTGTCTTCTTTCCAAAGGGCGAGTTGGGCCCCAAAGCATCTTGCTTCCAGCTCTTTGGGAAGCTAAGAAACAACTCGCTCTGCAGACCTCTCTTACAGCCAACAGGGAACATCTCTTACAAAGGCCTGTGAAACGCAGTTTCTTTGCAGGCCTGATCTGGCTGAAGTAGAACTTCTGCTCTGATTGTGTTACATTGCCCTAGAGCTGAAAGGCACAACGTGCAGTCTTCCTTCCACAGGGCAAGTTGGGCCCCAAAGCATCTTGCTTGCAGGTCTTTGGGAAGCTAAGAAACAACTCGCACAGCTCAGTGCTCTTACAGCCTACCTGGAACATCTCGTAGAAAGGCTTGTGACACGCAGTTTCTTTGCAGGCCTTATCTGGCTGAAGTAGAACTTCTGGTCTGCGTGTGCTGCATTGCCCTGGAGCCGCAAGGCACAACGTGCAGTCTCCTTTCCAAAGGGCGAGTGGAGCCGCAAAGCATCTGGCTTCCAGCTCTTTGGGAAGCTAAGAAACAACTCGCTGTGCACAGTGCTTTACCAGCCTATCGGGAACATATCTTACAAAGGCCTGTGAAACTCAGTTTCTTTGCAGGCCTGATCTGGCTGAAGTAGAACTTCGGCTCTGGGTGTGCTACATTGCCCTAGACCTGAAAGGCACAACGTGCAGTCTTCTTTCCAAAGGGCGAGCTGGGCCCCAAAGCATCTTTCTTCCAGCTCTTTGGGAAGCTAAGAAACAACTCCCTCTGCAGACCTCTCTTACAGCCAACAGGGAACATCTCTTACAAAGGCCTGTGAAACGCAGTTTCTTCCCAGGCGTGATTTCGCTGAAGTAGAACTTCTGCTCTGCCGTGTCCTATGTGGGCCTAGAGCTGCAAGGCACAAGGTCATGCCTTGTTTCCCCAAGAGGAGAGAACTCCCTCAGCGTCCAGGTCCCAGCTCTTTGGGCAGCTAAGAAACAACTCGCTCTGCACAGTGCTCTTACAGCCTACGGGGAACATCACTTACAAAATCCTGTGAAACGCAGTGTCTTTGCAGGCCTGATCTGGCTGATGTAGAACTTCTGCTCTGGGTGTGCTACATTGTCCTAGAGCTGAAAGGCACAACGTGCAGGCTTCTTTCCAAAGGGCGAGTGGGGCCCCAAAGCATCTTGATTCCAGCTCTCTCTGAAGCCAAGAAACAACTCGTTCTGCACACCTCTCTTACAGCCAACCGGGCACATCTATTACAAAGACCTGTGAAAAGCAGTTTCTATGCAGGCCTTATCTGGCTGAAGTAGAACTTCTGCTTTGGGTGTGCTACATTGCCCGAGCGCCGCAAGGCACAACGTGCAGTCTCCTTTCCAAAGGGCGAGTGGGGCCCCAAAGCATCATGCTTCCAGCTCTTTGGGAAGCTAAGAAACAACTCGCTGTGCACAGTGCTTTTGCAGCCTAACGGGAATATCTCTTACAAAGGCCTGTGAAACGCAGTTTCTTTGCAGGCCTGATCTGGCTGAAGTAGAACTTCTGCTCTTGGTGTGCTACATTGCCCTAGAGGTGGAAGGCACAAAGTGCAGTCTTCTTTCGAAAGGGAGAGTTGGGCCCCAAAGCATCTTGCTTCCAGCTCTTTGGGAAGCTGAGAAACAACTCGCTTTGCACAGTGCTCTTACAGCCTACCAGGAACATCTCTTACAAAGGCCTGTGAAACGCAGTTTCTTTGCAGGCCTGATCTGGCTGTAGTAGAACTTCTGCCTTGGCTGTGCTACATTGCCCTAGAGCTGGAAGCTACAAAGTGCTGTCTTCTTTCCAAAGGGCGAGTTGGGCCCCAAAGCGTCTTGTTTACAACTCTTTGGGAATCTAAGGAACAACTCGCTCTGCACACCTCTCTTACAGCAAACCGAGGACATCTCTTACAAAGGCCTGTGAAAAGCAGTTTCTTTGAAGGCCTGATCTGGCTGAAGTACAACTTCTGGTCTGGGTGTGCTGCATTGCCCTGGAGCTGCAAGGCACAAAGTGCTGTTTTCTTTCCAAAGGGCGAGTGGGGCCCCAAAGGATCTTGCTTCCAGCTCTCTGTGAAGCCAAGAAACAATTCGTTCTGCACACCTCTCTTACAGCCAACCGGGCACATATTACAAAGACCTGTGAAAAGCAGTTTCTATGCAGGCCTTATCTGGCTGAAGTACAACTTCTGCTCTGGGTGTGCTACATTGCCTTAGAGCCGCAAGGCACAACGTTCAGTGTCCTTTCCAAAGGGCTAGTGGGGCCCCAAAGCACCTTGCTTCCAGCTCTTTGGGAAGCTGAGAAACAACTCGCTCCACACAGTGCTCTTACAGCCTACCGGGAACATCTCTTACAAATGCTTGTGAAACGCAATTTCTTTGCAGGCCTGATATGGCTTAAGTAGAAGTTCTGCTCTGATTGTGTTACATTGCCCTAGAGCTGCAAGGCACAAAGTGCTGTCTTCTTCCAAATGGCGAGTGGGGCCCCAAAGCATCTTGCTTCCAGTTCTTTGTGAAGCTAAGAAACAACTCGTTCTGCACACCTCTCTTGCAGCCAACCGGGCACACCTATTACAAAGGCCAGGGTAAAGCAGTTTCTATGCAGGCCTTATCTGGCTGAAGTAGAACATCTTCTCTGGGTGTGCTACATTGCCCTAGAGCCGCAAGGCACAACGTGCAGTCTCCTTTCCAAAGAGCGAGTTGGGCCCCAAAGCATCTTGCTTCCATCTCTTTGGGAAGCTAAGAAACAACTCGCTCTGCACAGTGCTCTTACAGCAAACCGAGGACATCTCTTACAAAGGCCTGTGAAACGCAGTTTCTTTGCAGGCCTGATCTGGCTGAAGTAGAACTTCTGCTCTGGGTGTGCTACATTGCCCTAGAGCCGCAAGGCACAACGTGCAGTCTTCTTTCCAAAGGGCAAGTTCGACCGCAAAGCATCTTGCTTCCAGCTCTTTGGGAAGCTAAGAAACAACTCGCTCTGAACAGTGCTCTTACAGCCTACCGGGAACATCCCATAGAAAGGCTTGTGACACGCAGTTTCTTTGCAGGCCTGATCTGGCTGAAGTACAACTTCTGCTCTGGGTGTGCTGCATTGCCCTACAGCTGCAAGGCACAATGTGCTGTCTTCTTTCCAAATGGCGAGTGGGGTCCCAAAGCATCTTGCTTCCAGCTCTTTGGGAAGCTAAGAAACAACTCGTTCTGCACACCTCTCTTACAGCCAACCGGGCACATCTATTACAAAGGCCTGTGAAATGCAGTTTCTTTGCAGGCCTATTCTAGCTGAAGTAGAACTTCCGCTCTGGGTGTGCTACATTGCCCTAGAGCCGCAAGGCACAACATGCAGTCTCCTTTACAAAGGGCGAGTGGGACCCCAAAGCACCTTGCTTCCAGCTCTTTGGGAAGCTGAGGAACAGCTCGCTCTGCAAAGTGCTCTTACAGCCTACCGGGAACATCTCTTACAAATGCCTGTGAAACGCAGTTTCTTTACAGGCCTGACTGGCTGAAGTAGAACTTCTGCTCTTGCTGTGCTGCATTGCCCTAGAGCCGCAAGGCACAACATGCAGTCTCCTTTACAAAGGGCGAGTGGGACCCCAAAGCACCTTGCTTCCAGCTCTTTGGGAAGCTCAGAAACAACTCGCTCTGCACAGTGCTTTTACACCCTACCGGGAACATCTCTTACAAAGTCCTGTGAAACGCAGTTTCTTTGCAGGCATGATGTGGCTGAAGTAGAATTTCTGCTGTGGGTGTGCTACATTGTCCTAGAGCTGAAAGGCACAAAGTGCTGTCTTCTTTCCAAATGGCGAGTTGGGCCCCAAAGCATCTTGTTTCCAGCACTTTGGGAAGCTAAGAAACAACTCGCACAGCACAGTGCTCTTACAGCCTACCGGGAACATCTCCTAGAAAGGCTTTTGACACGCAGTTTCTTTGCAGGCCTGAGATGGCTGAAGTAGAAGTTCTGCTCTGGGTGTGCTACATTGCCCTAGAGCTGAAAAGCACAACGTGCAGTCTCCTTTCCAAGCGCGAGTAGGGCCCCAAAGCATATTGCTTCCAGCTCTTTTGGAAGCTGAGAAACAACTCTCTCTGCACAGTGCTCTTACAGCCTACCGGGAACATCTCTTACAAATGCCTGTGAAACGCAATTTCTTTGCAAGCCTGATCTGGCTTAAGTAGAAGTTCTGCTCTGATTGTGTTACATTGCCCTAGAGCTGCAAGGCACAAAGTGCTGTCTTCTTCCAAAGGGCGAGTGGGGCCCCAAAGCATCTTGCTTCCAGTTCTTTGTGAAGCTAAGAAACAACTCGCTCTGCAGACCTGTCTTTCAGCCAACCGGGAACATCTCTTACAAAGGCCTGTGAAACGCAGTGTCTTTGCAGGCCTTTTCTGGCCAAAGTAGAACTTCTGCTGTGCTTGTGCTACATTGCCCTAGAGCTGAAAGGCAGAACGTGCAAGCTTCTTTCCAAAGGGCGAGTTGGGCCCCAAAGCATCTTGCTTCGAGCTCTTTGGGAAGCTAAGAAACAACTCGCTCTGCACAGTGCTCTTACAGCCTACCGGGGACATCTCTTACAAAGGCCTGTGAAACGCACTTTCTTTCCAGGCCTGATCTGGCTGAAGTAGAACTTCTGCTCTGCGTGTGCTACATTGCCCTAGAGATGAAAGGCACAACGTGCAGGCTTCTTTCCAAAGGGCGAGTTGGGCCCCAAAGCATCTTGCTTCCAGCTCTTTGGGAAGCTAAGAAAAAACTCGTTCTGCACACCTCTCTTACAGCCAACCGGGCAGATCTATTACAAAGGCCAGTGAAAAGCAGTTTCTATGCAGGCCTGATCTCGCTGAAGTAGAACTTCTGCTCTGGGTGTGCTACATTGCCCTAGAGCTGGAAGGCCAAAGTGCTGTCTTCTTTCCAAAGGGCGAGTTGGGCACCAAAGCATCTTGCTTACAGCTCTTTGGGAAGCTGAGAGACAACTCGCACTGCACAGTGCTCTTACACCCAAATGGGTACATCCCGCAGAAAGTCTTGTGACACGCAGTTTCTTTGCAGGCCTGATCTGGCTGAGGTAGAACTTCTGCTCTTGGTGTGCTACATTACCCTAGAGCTGGAAGGCACAAACTGCTGTATTCTTTCCAAAGGGTGAGTTGGGCCCAAAAGCATCTTGCTTCCAGCTCTTTGGGAAGCTAAGAAACATCTCGCTCTGCACACCTCTTACAGCCAACCGGGAACATCTCTTAAAAAGTCCTGAGAAACGCAGTTTCTTTGCAGTCCTGATCTGGCTGAAGTAGAACTTCTGCTCTGGTTGTGCTACATTGCCCTAGAGATGAAAGGCACAACGTGCAGGCTTCTTTCCAAAGGGCGAGTTGGGCCCAAAAGCATCTTGCTTCCAGCTCTTTGGGAAGCTAAGAAACAACTCGCTCTGCAGACCTCTCTTACAGCCTACCGGGAAAATCTCATACAAAGGTTTGTGAAACGCAGTTTCTTTGCAGGCCTGATCTGGCTGAAGTAGAACTTCTGCTCTGGGTGTGTTACATTGCCCTAGAGCTGAAAGGCACAACGCGCAGGCTTCTTTCCAAAGCGCGAGTTGGGTCCCAAAGCCTCTTGCTTGCAGCTCTTTTGGAAGCTAAGAAACAACTCGCTCTGCACAGTCCTCTTACAGCCTACCGGGGACATATCTTACAGAGGCCTGTGAAACGCAGTTTCTTTTCAGGCCTGATCTGCCTGAAGTAGAACTTCTGCTCTGCGTGTGCTACATTGCCCGAGAGCTGAAAGGCACAACGTGCAGGCTTCTTTCCAAAGGGCGAGTTGGGCCTCAAAGCATCTTGCTTCCAGCTCTTTGGGAAGCTAAGAAACAACTCGCACAGCTCAGTGCTCTTACAGCCTACCGGGAACATCTCGTAGAAAGGCTTGTGACACGCCGTTTCTTTGCAGGCCTGATCGGACTGAAGTAGAACTTCTGGTCTGGGTGTGCTGCATTGCCCTGGAGCTGCAAGGCACAAAGTGCTGTTTTCTTTCCAAAGGGCGAGTGGGGCCCCAAAGCATCTTGCTTCCAGCTCTCTGTGAAGCCAAGAAACAACTCGTTCTGCACACCTCTTTTACAGCCAACCGGGCACATATTACAAAGACCTCTGAAAAGCAGTTTCTATGCAGGCCTGATCTGGCTGAAGTAGAACTTCTGCTCTTGGTGTGCTACATTGCCCTAGAGGTGGAAGGCACAAAGTGCAGTCTTCTTTCCAAAGGGCGAGTTGGGCCCCAAAGCATCTTGCTTCCTGCTCTTTGGGAAGCTGTGAAACAACTCGCTCTGCACTGTGCTCTTACAGCCTACCGGGAACATCTCTTACAGAGGCCTGTGAAACGCAGTTTCTTTGCAGGCCTGATCTGGCTGAAGTAGAACTTCTGCTCTGGGTGTGCCTCATTGCCCTAGAGCTGAAAGGCACAACGTGCAGGCTTCTTTCCAAAGGGCGAGTTGGGCCCCAAAGCATCTTGCTTCCAGCTCTTTGGGAAGCTAAGAAACAACTCGCTCTGCACTTTTGTTTTACACACTACCGCGAACATGTCTTCCAAACGCCTGTGAAACGCAGTTTCTTCCCAGGCATGATTTCGCTGAAGTAGAACTTCTGCTCTGCCGTGTCCTACATGGGCATAGAGCTGCAAGGCACAAGGTCCTGCCTTGTTTCCCCAAGAGGAGAGAACTCCCTCAGCGTCCAGGTCCCAGCTGTTTGGCTAGCTAAGAAAAAACTAGCTCTGCATAGGGCTCTTTCAGCCTACCGGGAACATGTCTTACAAAAGACTGTGAAACGCAGTTTCTTTGCAGGCCTGATCTGGCTGAAGTAGAACTTCTGCTCTGCGTGGGGTACATTGCCCTACAGCTGAAAGGCACAACGTGCAGGCTTCTTTAGAAAGGGCGAGATGTGCCCCAAAGCATCTTGCTTCCAGCTCTTTGGGAAGCTAAGAAACAACTCGCTCTGCGCAGTGCTCTTACAGCCTACCGGGAACATCTCTTACAAAGGCCTGTGAAACGCAGTTCCTTTGCAGGCCAGATCTGGCTGAAGTAGAACTTCTGCTCTGGGTGTGCTCCATTGCCCTAGAGCTGAAAGGCACAACGTGCAGGCTTCTTTCCACAGGGCGAGTTGGGCCCCAAAGCATCTTGCTTCCAGCTCTTTGGGAAGCTAAGAAACAACTCGCTCTGCACAGTGCTCTTACAGCCTACCGGGAACATCTCTTACAAAGGCCTGTGAAACGCAGTTTCTTTGCAGGCCTGATCTGGCTGAAGTAGAACTTCCGCTCTGGGTGTGCAACATTGCCCTAGAGATGAAAGGCACAACGTGCAGGCTTCTTTCCAAAGGGCGAGTTGGGCATCAAATCATCTTGCTTCCAGCTCTTTGGGAAGCTAAGAGACAACTCGCACTGCACAGTGCTCATACACCCTACCGGGAACATCCCGCTGAAAGGCTTGTGACACGCAGTTCCTTTGCAGTCCTGATCTGGCTGAAGTAGACTTGTGCTCTTGGTGTGCTACATTGCCCTAGAGCTGGAAGGCACAAAGTGCTGTCTTATTTCCAAAGGGCGAGTTGATCCCCAAAGCATCTTGCTTCCAGCTCTTTGGGAAGCTGAGAAACAACTCGCTCTGCACAGTGCTCTTACAGCCTACCGGGATAATCTCTTACAAAGGCGTGTGAAAGGCAGTTTCTTTGCAGGCCTGATCTGGCTGAAGTAGAACTTCTGCTCTGGCTGTGCTGCATTGCCCTAGAGCCGCAAGGCCCAACGTGCGGTCTCCTTTCCAAAGGGCGAGTGGGGCCCCAAAGCATGTTGCTTCCAGCTCTTTGGGAAGCTAAGAAACAATTCGCTCTGCAGACCTCTCTTACAGCCTTCCGGGAACATATCTAACAAAGGCCTGTGAAACGCAGTTTCTTTGCAGGCCTGACCTGGCTGAAGTAGAACTTCTGCTCAGGGTGTGCTACATTGCCCTAGAGATGAAAGGCACAACGTGCAGGCTTCTTTCCAAAGGGCGATTTGGGCCCCAAAGCATCTTGCTTCCAGCTCTTTGGGAAGCTAAGACACAAATCGCACTGCACAGTGCTCTTACACTCTACACGGAACATCCAGCAGAAAGGCTTGTGACACGCAGTTTCTTTGCAGGCCTGATCTGGCTGAAGTAGAACTTCCGCTCTGGGTGCGCTACATTGCCCTAGAGATGAAAGGCACAACGTGCAGTCTTCTTTCCAAAGTGCGAGTTGGGCCCCAAAGAATCTTGCGTCCCGCTCTTTGGGAAGCTAAGAAACAACTCGCTCTGCAGACCTCTCTTACAGCCAACCGGGAACATCTTTTAAAAAGGCCTGTGAAACGCAGTTTCTTTGCAGGCCTGATCTGGCTGAAGGAGAACTTCTGCTCTGGGTGTGCTACATTGCACTAGAGCTGAAAAGCACAACTTGCAGTCTCCTTTCCAAAGCGCGAGTTGGGCCCCAAAGCGTATTGCTTCCAGCTCTTTGGGAAGCTGAGAAACAACTCTCTCTGCACAGTGCTCTTACAACCTACCGGGAATATCTCTTTCAAATGCCTGTGAAACGCAGTTTCTTTGCAGGCCTGATCTGGCTGAAGTAGAACTTCTGCTCTGATTGTGTTACATTGCCCTAGAGCTGAATGGCAAAACGTGCAGTCTTCTTTCCAAAGGGTGAGTTGGGCCCAAAAGCATCTTGCTTCCAGCTCTATGGGAAGCTAAGAAACAACTCGCACAGCTCAGTGCTCTTACAGCCTACCGGGAACATCTCGTAGAAAGGCTTGTGACACGCAGTTTCTTTGCAGGCCTGATCTGGCTGAAGTAGAACTTCTGGTCTGGGTGTGCTGCATTGCCCTACAGCTGAAAGGCAAAAAGTGCTGTCTTCTTTCCAAAGTGCGATAAGGGCCCCAAAGCATCTTGCTTCCAGCTCTTTGGGAAGCTAAGAAACAACTCGCTCTGCACACCTCTCTCACAGCCAACTGGGCACATCTATTACGAAGGCCTGTGAAACGCAGTTTCTTTGCAGGCCTGATCTGGCTGAAGTAGAACTTCTGCTCTGGGTGTGCTACATTGCCCTAGAGCTGCAAGGCACAACGTGCAGTCTCCTTTCCAAATGGCGAGTGGGGCCCCAAAGCACCTTGCTTCGAGATCTTTGGGAAGCTCAGAAATAACTCGCTCTGCACAGTGCTCTTACACCCTTCCGGGAAGATCTCTTACATAGTCCTGTGAAACGCAGTTTCTTTGCAGGCCTGATGTGGCTTAAGTAGAATTTCTGCTGTGGGTGTGCTACATTGTCCTAGAGCTGCAAGGCACAAAGTGCTGTCTTCTTTCCAAATGGCGAGTTGGGCCCCAAAGCATCTTGCTTCCAGCTCTTTGGGAAGCTAAGAAACAACTCTCTCTGCAGACCTCTCTTACAGCCTTCCGGGAACATCTTTTACAAAGTCCTGTGAAACGCAGTTTCTTTGCAGGCCTGATCTGGCTGAAGTAGAACTTCTGCTCTGGGTGTGCTACATTGCCCTAGAGCTGAAAGGCACAACGTGCAGTCTTCTTTCCAAAGGGCGAGTTGGGCCCCAAAGCATCTTGCTTCCAGCTCTTTGGGAAGCTAAGAGACAACTCGCACTGCACAGTGCTCCTACACCCTACCGGGAACATCCCGCAGAAAGGCTTGTGACACGCAGTTTCTTTGCATGCGTGATCTGGCTGAAGTAGAACTTCTGCTCTGGGTGTGCTACATTGCCCTAGAGCTGGAAGTCACAAAGTGCTGTCTTCTTTCCAAAGGGTGAGTTCGACCCCAAAGAATCTTGCTTCCAGGTCTTTGGGAAGCTAAGAAACAAGTCGCTCTGCACACCTCTCTTACAGCCAACCGGGAACATCTCTTACAAAGTCCAGTGAAACGCAGTTTCTTTGCAGGCCTGATCTGGCTGAAGTAGAACATCTGCTCTGGGTGTGCTAAATTGCCCTAGAGCTAAAAGGCACAACGTGCAGTCTTCTTTCCAAAGTGCTAGTTGGGCCCCAAACCATCTTCCTTCCAGCTCTTCGGGTAGCTAAGAAACAACTCGCTCTACAGACCTCTCTTACCTCCAACCGGGAACATCTCTTACAAAGGCCTGTGAAAGGCAATTTCTTTGCAGGCCTGATCTGGCTGAAGTAGAACTTCTGCTCTGGGAGTGCTACATTGCCTTAGAGCTGAAAGGCACAACGTCCAGTCTCCTCTTCAAAGCGCGAGTTGTGCACCAAAGCATCTTGCTTCCAGCTCTTTGGGAAGCTGATAAACAACCCTCTCTGCACAGTGCTCTTACAGCCTACCGTGAACATCTCTTACAAATGCGTGTGAAATGCAGTTTCTTTCAGGCCTGATCTGGCTGAAGTAGAACTTCTGCTCTGATTGTTTTACATAGCCATAGAGCTGAAAGGCACAACGTGCAGTCTTCCTTCCAAAGGGCGAGTTGGGCCCAAAAGCATCTTGCTTCCATCTCTTTGGGAAGCTAAGAAACAACTCGCACATCACAGTGCTCTTACAGTCTACCGGGAACAACTCTTCCAAAGGCCTGTGAAACTCAGTTTCTTTGCAGGCCTGATCTGGCTGAAGTAGAACTTCTGCTCTGGGTGTGCTACATTGCCCTGGAGCTGGAAGGCACAAAGTGCTGTCTTCTTTCCAAAGGGCGAGTTGGGCCCCAAAGCATCTTGCTTCCAGCTATTTGGGAAGCTAAGAAACAACTCGCTCTGCACAGTGCTCTTACAGCCTACCGGGAACATCTCTTACAAAGCTCTGTGAAACGCAGTTTCCTTGCAGGCCTGATCTGGCTGAAGTAGAACTTCTGCCTTGGCTGTGCTACATTGCCCTAGAGCTGGAAGGCACAAAGTGCTGTCTTCTTTCCAAAGGGCGAGTTGGGCCCCAAAGCATCTTGTTTACAACTCTTTTGGAACCTAAGGAACAACTCGCTCTGCACACCTCTCTTACAGCAAACCGAGGACATCTCTTACAAAGGCCTGTGATACGCAGTTTCTTTGCAGGCCTGATCTGGATGAAGTAGAACTTCTGCTCTGGGTGTGCTACATTGCCCTAGAGGTGAAAGGCACAACGTGCAGTCTCCTTTCCAAAGGGCGAGTTGGGCCCCAAATCATCTTGCTTCCAGCTCTTTGGGTAGCTAAGAAACAACTCGCTCTGCACAGTGCTCTTACAGCCTACCGGGAACATCTCGTAGAAAGGCTTGTGACACGCAGTTTCTTTGCAGGCCTGATCTGGCTGAAGTACAACTTCTGCTCTGGGTGTGCTGCATTGCCCTAGAGCTGCAAGGCACAAAGTGCTGTCTTCTTTCCAAAGGGCGAGTGGGGCCACAAAGCATCTTGCTTCCAGGTCTTTGGGAACTAAGAAACAACTCGTTCTGCACACCTCTCTTACAGCCAACCGGGCACATCTATTACAAAAGCCTGTGAAAACCAGTTTCTTTGCAGGCCTGATCTGGCTGAAGTAGCACTTCTGCTCTGGGTGTGCTACCTTACCCGAGAGCTGGAAGGCACAAAGTGCTGTCTTCTTTCCAAAGGGCGAGTTGGGCCCCAAAGCATCTTGCTTCCAGCTCTTTGGGAAGCTAAGAAACAACTCGCACTGCACAGTGCTCTTACACCCAAAGGGGTACATCCCGCAGAAAGTCTTCTGACACGCAGTTTCTTTGCAGGCCTGATCTGGCCGAAGTAGAACTTCTGCTCTTGGTGTGCTACATTACCCTAGAGCTGGAAGGCACAAACTGCTGTCTTCTTTCCAAAGGGTGAGTTGGACCCAAAATCATCTTGCTTCCAGCTCTTTGGGAAGCTAAGAAACATCTCACTCTGCACACCTCTCTTACAGCCAACCGGGAACATCTCTTAAAAAGTCCTGTGAAACGCAGTTTCTTTGCAGGCCTCATCTGGCTGAAGTAGAACTTCTGCTCTGGGTGTGCTACATTGCCCTAGAGATGAAAGGCACAACGTTCAGGCTTCTTTCCAAAGGGCGAGTTGGGCCCAAAAGCATCTTGCTTCCAGCTCTTTGGGAAGCTAAGAAACAACTCGCTTTGCAGACCTCTCTTACAGCCTACCGGGAAAATCTCATACAAATGTTTGTGAAACGCAGTTTCTTTGCAGGCCTGATCTGGCTGAAGTAGAACTACTTCTCTGGGTGTGCTACATTGCCCTAAAGCTGAAAAGCGCAACATGCAGTCTCCTTTCCAAAGCACGAGTTGGGCCCCAAAGCATCTTGCTTCCAGATCTTTGGTAAGCTGAGAAACAACTCGCTCTGCACAGTGCTCTTACAGCCTACCGGGAACATCTCGTAGAAAGGCTTGTGACACGCAGTTTCTTTGCAGGCCTGATCTGGCTGAAGTAGAACTTCTGCTCTGGGTGTGCTGCATTGCCCTAGAGCTGCAAGGCACAATGTGCTGTCTTCTTTCCAAAGGGCGAGTGGGGTCCCAAAGCATCTTGCTTCCAGCTGTTTGGGAAGCTAAGAAGCAACTCGTTCTGCACACCTCTCTTACAGCCAATCGGGCACATCTATTACAAAGGCCTGTGAAACACAGTTTCTTTGCAGGCCTGATCTGGCTGAAGTAGAACTTCCGCTCTGGGTGTGCTACACTGCCCTAGAGATGAAAGGCACAACGTGCAGGCTTCTTTCCAAAGGGCGAGTTGGGCCCCAAAGCATCTTGCTTCCAGCTCTTTGGGAAGCTCAGAAACAACTCGCTCTGCACAGTGCTCTTACAGCCTACCGGGAACATCTCTTACAAAGTCCTGTGAAATGCAGTTTCTTTGCAGGCATGATGTGTCTGAAGTAGAATTTCTGCTGTGGGTGTGCTACATTGTCCTAGAGCTGCAAGGCACAAAGTGCTGTCTTCTTTCCAAATGGCGAGTTGGGCCCCAAAGCATCTTGCTTCCAGCTCTTTGGGAAGCTAAGAAACAACTCGCTCTGCAGACCTCTCTTACTGCCTTCCGGGAACATCATTTACAAAGTCCTGTGAAACGCAGTTTCTTTGCAGGCCTGATCTGCCTGAAGTAGAACTTCTGCTCTGGGTGTGCTACATTGCCCTAGAGATGAAAGGCACAACGTGCAGGCTTCTTTCCAAAGGGCGAGTTGGGCCCCAAAGCATCTTGCTTCCAGCTCTTTGGGAAGCTAAAAGACAACTCGCACTGCACAGTGATCCTACACCCTACCGTTAAAATCCCGCAGAAAGGCTTGTGACACGCAGTTTCTTTGCAGGCCTGATCTGGATGAAGTAGAACTTCTGCTCTGGGTGTGCTACGTTGCCCTAGAGGTGGAAGGCACAAAGTGCAGTCTTCTTTCCAAAGGGCGAGTTGGGCCCCTAAGCATCTTGCTTCCAGCTCTTTGGGAATCTAAGAAACAACTCGCTCTGCACAGTGCTCTTACAGCCTACCGGGAACAACTCTTACAAACGCCTGTGAAACTCAGTATCTTTGCAGGCCTGATCTGGCTGAAGTAGAACTTCTGCTCTGGGTGTGCTACATTGCCCTAGAGCTGGAAGGCACAAAGTGCTGTCTTCTTTCCAAAGGGCGAGTTGGGCCCCAAAGCATCTTGCTTCCAGCTATTTGGGAAGCTAAGAAACAACTCGCTCTGCACAGTGCTCTTACAGCCTACCGGGAACATCTCTTACAAAGCTCTATGAAACGCAGTTTCTTTGCAGGCCTGATCTGGCTGAAGTAGAACTTCTGCCTTGGCTGTGCTACATTGCCCTGGAGCTGGAAGGCACAAAGTGCTGTCTTCTTTCCAAAGGGCGAGTTGGGCCCCAAAGCATCTTCTTTACAACTCTTTGGGAACCTAAGGAACAACTCGCTCTGCACACCTCTCTTACAGCAAACCGAGGACATCTCTTACAAAGGCCTGTGAAACGCAGTTTCTTTGCAGGCCTGATCTGGCTGAAGTACAACTTCTGCTCTGGGTGTGCTACATTGCCCTAGAGCCGCAAGGCACAACGTGCAGTCTTCTTTCCAAAGTGCAAGTTGGACCCCAAAGCATCTTGCTTCCAGCTCTTTGAGAAGCTAAGAAACAACTCGCACTCACAGTGCTCTTACAGCCTACTGGGAACATCTTGTAGAAAGGCTTTTGACACGCAGTTTCTTTGCAGGCCTGATCTGGCTGAAGTACAACTTCTGCTCTGGGTGTGCTGCATTGCCCTAGAGCTGCAAGGCACAATGTGCTGTGTTCTTTCCAAAGGGCGAGTGGGGTCCCAAAGCATCTTGCTTCCAGCTCTTTGGGAAGCTAAGAAACAACTCGTTCTGCACACCTCTCTTACAGCCAACCGGGCACATCTATTACAAAGGCCTGTGAAACGCAGTTTCTTTGCAGGCCTGATCTGGCTGAAGTAGAACTTCTGCTCTGGGTGTGCTACATTGCCCTAGAGCTGAAAGGCACAACGTGCAGTCTCCTTTCCAAATGGCGAGTGGGGCCCCAAAGCACCTTGCTTCGAGATCTTTGGGAAGCTCAGAAATAACTCGCTCTGCACAGTGCTCTTACACCCTTCCGGGAAGATCTCTTACATAGTCCTGTGAAACGCAGTTTCTTTGCAGGCCTGATGTGGCTTAAGTAGAATTTCTGCTGTGGGTGTGCTACATTGTCCTAGAGCTGCAAGGCACAAAGTGCTGTCTTCTTTCCAAATGGCGAGTTGGGCCCCAAAGCATCTTGCTTCCAGCTCTTTGGGAAGCTAAGAAACAACTCTCTCTGCAGACCTCTCTTACAGCCTTCCGGGAACATCTTTTACAAAGTCCTGTGAAACGCAGTTTCTTTGCAGGCCTGATCTGGCTGAAGTAG